>NW_010973400.1:1817760-1933544 GCF_000737465.1 Haliaeetus leucocephalus
GTTGGCTTTCTGGGCTGCAAGCGCACATTGCCGGGCCATGTTGAGCTTCTCGTCAACCAACACCCCCAAGTCCTTCTCCTCAGGACTGCTCTCAATCCATTCTCCACCCAGCCTGTATTTGTGCTTAGGATTGCCCCGACCCATGTGCAGGACCTTGCACTTGGCCTTGTTGAACTTCATGAGGTTCACACAGGCCCATTTCTGGAGCATGTCAAGGTCCCTCTGGATGGCATCCCTTCCCCCTAGCACGTCGACTGCACCACACAGCTTGGTGCCATCAACAAACTTGCTGAGGGTGCATTCAGTCCCACTGTCCATGCCACCGACAAAGATGTTAAACAGTGCTGGTCCCAATACCAACCCCTGAGGAACCCTACTCGTCACTGCTCTCCACTTGGACATCGAGCTGTTGACTGCAACTCTTTGAGTGTGACCATTCAGCCAATTCCTTGTTCACCAAGTGGTGCATCCATCAAATCTTTGTCTCTCCAATTTAGAGACAAGGACGTCATAGGGGACAATGTCAAATGCTTTCCACAAGTCAAGGTAAATGACATCATTTGCTCTTCCCTTAAACACCAAGGGTAACCCTATTGTAGAAAGCCACCAAATTTGTCAGGCATGATATGCCCTTAGTGAAGCCATGCTGGCTGTCACCAATCAAATCCTTATTTTCCATGTGCCTTAGCATAGTTTCCAGAGGGATCTGCTCCATGATCTTGCCAGGCACAGAGGTGAGACTGACCGGCCTGTAGTTCCCCGAGTCTTCCTTTTTTCCCTTTTTAAAACTGGGGGTTATGTTTCCTCTTTTCCAGTCAGTAGGAACTTCCCTGCACTGCCACGGCTTCTCAAATATGATTGATAGTGGCTTGGCCACTTCATCCACCAGTTCCCTCAGGACCCGCAGATGCATCTCATCAGGTCCCATGGACTTGTGCACCTTCAGGTTCCTTAGATGGTCTCAAACTCCTTCTCTTCTCCTACAGTGGGCAGTTCGTCATTGTCCCAGTCCCTGTCTGTGCCTTCTGCAACTTGGGCGGTGTGGCTGGAGCACTTTCCAGTGAAGACTGAGGCAAAAAAGTCATTGAGTACCTCAGCCTTCTCCATATCCCTGGTAACCAGGTCTCCCATTTCCTTCCAGAGAGGGCCCACATTTTCCCTAGTCTTCCTTTTATCACTGATGTAGCTATAGAAGCTTTTCTTCTTGCCCTTGACATCCCTGGCCAGATTTAATTCTACCAGGGCTTTGGCTTTCCTAACCTCGTCCCTGGCTGCTCAGACAATTTCTCGGTATTTGTCCCAGGCTACCTGACCATGCTTGCACCCTCTGTAGGCTTCCTTTTTGTGTTTGAGTTTGTCCAGGAGCTCCTTGTTCATCCATGCAGGCCTCCTGGTGTTTTTGCCTGACTCCCTCTTTGTTGGGATGCATCGCTCCTGAGTTTGGAGGAGGTGATCCTTGAATGTTAACCAGCTTTCTTGGACGCCTCCCACCAAGCAGATCCCTGAAGAGGCCACAGTCTGCTCTCCTGAAGGCCAGGGTAGCAAGCTTGCTGTGTGCCCTCCTCGCTGCCCTAAGGATCTTGAACTCCACCATTTCATGGTCACTGCAGCCAAGGCTGCCCTTGAGCTTCACATTCCCCTCCAGTCCCTCCTTGTTGGTGAGAACAAGGTCCAGCACCTCCCCTTGTTGGCTCCTCCATCTCTTGGAGAAGGAAGTTATCATCAAGACATTCCAGGAACCTCCTGGATGGCTTATGCCCTGCCGTGTTGTTCCTCCAACAGATATTGGGGTGGCTGAAGTCCCCCATGAGGATCAGGGCTTGTGAACATGAGGCTGCTCCTCTCTGTCTATAGAGGGCCTCATCCACTACTAATTACAATGAATTGCCATCAGCAACTTGTGACACTACTACAGCTTGTCAGCATATCTCCCGTGCTACAGCTTGATAAGAGCTTGACATAATTCACTTCCAGAAGGCAGCATCTATATGGTGAGCCAAGCTGGCTCACCAAAAGTACCAACAGTACAACTGTCTTGACAGTGTATTAAAAGCAGTTCAGCATAGTTTTGTCTGGAGCCATCCACCATTGTCCTGAGATGAGATCTCATCACCTGGTGCCATGTTGTTAGCAGGCTGACGAGAACAAGAAGCACTGGTGGGTGAGAACCTCAGTGCAGAGCTGCAGAGTGGATCAGTGTTATGAATAGTACAGAGAGGTCAACGGCAAGATGACAAAGGAGCTTTACCAGCAGTTTTACAGAGCTTGGGAGATGGCGGTGATGACTGGATCAAACTAGGGCCCTTGTAAGAATCTGTATGATCTGCAACCTGGAAGTACTCCAGCTGAGGGAATTCTCATTAAGTGTTTGACAGAAGAGTCCTGGTAGACTTTACAGATTAGTGCGGGCATAAGCAAGTACTACCTTCTGTTTTAAAATAATGTTGTAGGCTGCTTACAAAACTTATGTGTATTTACCAAGAAATTCTTCAGTAATCTATCTTTGAAAGTGTCTAAAAACAGTTGCCCTTTATTCATGGGTTTGTATGTAATGGACACTGTTTATTCCTTGAAATGATTGTTAAAAAGACAGAAATTCTTGTTTGTGCTTTAGAATGGTCATAAACTGAAGATGAAAGACAAAACTGTCACAGCGTCTTTCTGACTGCTTCTCTAATAGCATGATAATATCATAAGAAATCACAGCCAATATCAGGCTTAAAAAACGGTAGCATGTGAGCTATGGAGAGAGTTAACCAAAGGCTAATAGGAAGATCTGAGACGGGAGAAAAGAAAGAAACTCAGAGATGTGCCTGAAAATCTGAGGTGCCTCCCTGCAATACAGCATTTGCAAGAGACCATTTGCCTGTGCCTGCAGGAGGAAAATATTCCTTAAAATTCAGTATCTAGGGCTGTCAGCCTCACTTTTGATGCCTGTAGCTCAACAAGAGACATTCGCCAACCTCCCAGTTCCTGCAGATGGTACCTTCATATACTGTTTTATCTCTAAAGGTCTGCCACTCACATAAGTTTAGTGACAAAGTCAAAATTCATTCAGCGAAGCAATCTTCTCCAAGTTTTCTCTTCTCCCTATCTTGCTTTCATTTCTTATTCAACAGAAATGCAGTTTCCTTTGAATCATCACTTGCACCAGTCTTGTCTTTGGGAATTAGACATTGAAATACAACTATAAAATGACATGTTATCTAAGAGTTCTTTGCTATTCAGAGAATTTCCTTGGTAATTAGAACATTGTTAAGGTTCTCATAATTGAACTGCAAGAAATATTAATTTTTCTTACATTCCACCATGCCATGATCTTCAGAATGTTTTAGCTTTGGATAAGGATGACACATAAAATCCCATTTCATTTTTAATGTAGTAGACCATCCCAGTACCAAATTCTTTGTCTAAATCTTTTACCTCTTGCTATTAAGAGGGAATAAGTTTCCACAGTTCCTTTGTGTCTGTGAAAATGCCTCCCTTTCTTCAGTCCCAAGATTTTTTTTCTTCAACAGATTTTCAAAATAAAACAAAAAAAAACCCCAAACAACAACAAAAACAAAGCCACTAAGAAATTAACTTGATGTTGAGGAATTTCTTCACTGTGAGGATGGTGAGGCACTGGAACAGGTTGCCCAGAGAAGTTGTGGCTGCCCCATCCCTGGCAGTGTTCAAGGCCAGGTTGGATGGGGCTTTGAGCAACCTGGTCTAGTGGAAGGTGTCCCTGCCCATGGCAGGGGGGTTGGAACTAGATGATCTTTGAGGTCCCTTCCAACACAAACCATTCTATGATTCTATGATTCTTTAATTAGGAAGTCATCTAAAAAAGGCTTCATGAGGTTCTCAAAATTTACAGAAACAGAAGGCGGCTAACTTTGGGCTTTCTGAAAATCTCAAAAATCGTTAGTAGTTTTCTTATTATGTGAAATCTCCTAGTAACCAAATGATTCCTGATGTTCTGTTTCTGTATTTAGCACACAAAGTATGACAGAGAATATTTTCCAGACTAACTTCTAAACTACTGTCCTGTGGCTGCCCCTTCATTTTAGTGTGTACTTGACCTTATTTGTCTTAGTCATTATGTACATTGTTTTGCCCAACATCCCTACATTCTTTTGCCTGGCGCTGTCATCACTGTTGGCATACTTTACATATGACTCTCAGTTTTTCCTTTCCATCCTCCAGTGTCAACGGGAATGATGTCATCAGCATGACAGCTGTCCCTTCCCATCTGGAATTCATGAATGGATAATAACCTGTTTCCACAAAAATAGTTCAGTGCTGCCTGATTGCTTGGGTTTGTGTGAAAGTCAGAGGGTTTTGCCTCCACACACATTCCAGTGTGCCTCTGATGATTTCCGTAGTGCCAGCCCTGTGAAACATCCTTCCCCAACCCTGTCTGGAGGAAATATAAACTGCAGTGATCTACCAGCTTCTTGGTGTTTTCTTACTAGGTTGGATGAAGTTCTGATAGTTTGGTTTTATGGATGGAAGAGTTTGAAATCTGAATTCTTTGTCTGCATTAGTATTGAAATCATGATGATGGCCATGGGTTTGACTGTGTCCTTTGCATTGTTCTTGGCTCTCAGACCTCTGGGAAGGGCACAGCTCTAAAGCAAGGTAATGATTGACCAGCCTATACTTGGCAATGGCTGGGGCTGACTACCTTGGTTTTATTCTGAAATTTGCAGAGATTCTTTTTTCATGCAGAATCAGTTTTTGTTATATTTTATTGTGGTCAACCCTGTTTGAAGGTGGATGGGGGAATTCTATCAGCAGCTTGGGAATTTTTCAGATTTACAGTCTTTCCCCATAATAATTTACATCACTCACAATTTCTACAGCAGAGGTAGAAAGTAGGCTAAAAAAATGTGCGCATATATTTAGCATCTTTGAGACCACCAGAGACTCTGAAGTTAAGCCCACATGCAAGAACAGGTACAAAGTTGGCTTTTTTGACACTGTTGCATTTCAATGTTCTGTTCCTAGTGGATATATGCAGCTTTCAAAATCACCATGAAAAAAATTGCATTGTTTGCTAACATTATCCATAACCTCAGTAAACAGGGCAAAACTCAACTATCTGTGAGACCATATTAGACCACGTTAGTCTCTTGCAATGAGTGGCAGCCCTTTCCAAGACTGGGACAAATCCAGCTGGTAGAGTAAGGTGAGAAAAATCTTAGCTGTCATTGCCTTTTGCTATCATGTCTTTCAGAAACAAAACTTCCACACAGAAAATTGTAACGTGCTGAAATAAAGCTGGTAGTTTGTATAAATATATATATAAAAATAACGAGAAAAGTAAAATCCGAAATAATACCCCAGAGAAACACAGTGCACAGCACAACTATAATTTTAAACAGATGAGGAACTACTTGCATTTTTAAAAGCTCTGTTGAATCAGAGCCTGAGCTATTATGTGAACTGGATGGAAATGTACTCCATATTTTGGAGGGCTTTGAACGAACTTAGACACAGTTCATAAGCCACCTCACTTAGGTGTTAAAAATTGTTCTTCCACATCTGTGCTTCTCCCAAAGGAAACAGCAAAGTCAATGGCTTTCTTGTACTTTTTTACCCCCAAACGATTGAGACAACAGAGTAGGATTTTAATGGATATAGCACTTAACTTCATTTTTTTATCTCCCTAAATGAGCAGCTAAATTTGGTATAAAATGACCTATCCCTTTTCTCTATGTTTATAATGCTTGTTTATAAAATGATGCCAAATTGTCTGCCCTTGAACAACACTATTTCCATGCATGTAAAAAGAAGTAAATCATAGGCAGCAGCAGTGAAAGATTCCACAGAGGTCTCCACCAAAATGCAGTAATATTGACATAAAGGAACAATTTACATGGATAGAGGCATAATATGTTCTCCAGACCAGCTGCAGCTACATTTTTTTTCTGTTATAAGTCCTTTCTGCTAATCATCAGGCTAATTTCAAACATTTCAGAAAATATCAGACTGTAACAAGCTTAAGTTACTTCTGACTTGAACAGAATTAATAGCTGCAGCTGAGGCCACGTCTAGATGAGGATAATAGCTTCTATCTTCCAAAGCTTCAGCACCAGTCCAGGCAACCTATTTAAAATAAAACTTTAGGCCCAGTACCCCCTTGCACTCAAGGGAAACTGTGGTAAGGACATGCTGACTGGCAGTTCTCACGTCTTAATGCCCTATTATGTTTTGTAGCCCAGGTTCAGCCAACGAGACATAAGAAAAGCATCTCAAATGTCTGGGAAAGCTAGATCTTCTCACTGACTGCTAAAAACGACTTTCACTCTGGCACCATTGGGAAAATGAGGAAGTCTTCACTCTTTTGCACTATTTAAAGAAATATGAAGAAGAGTAATTTTGATTAGTACACTATATGATTTTGACCTTTAGAGGAATTTTATTAGTTGCAATACTGTCTCTCCTTTTGACTATGTCTGTGTATGTATGCCCATATACATACTCATCATACTCATACTCCATATATATAATATGGACTTCAGCCTCTGGTATTTCAAGAGAATATGGAAATATCCTGTTATTACCATAACATAAATAGACAGGGATATATGTCATAAAAGCTTGTATGTTCAAAAGGTGCAAATTATTTTTGTACCATAACTCCCCCTGCAAACATCTGACCACTTAATCTTTTCAGTCCCTTCTTCAGAATACAACCTAAAGCATCACAGAGACTCCCAAGCAGATGGCACAAGTATTCTAGAAGATGATACTCTGTTCTTCCAAAAAATTGGTAACATGTTGAGCTTTATTATATTATCGCAAGAGAATTAAGTATTTCTATTTTAAGCAGCTGCTGCACCTTTTCTGTTTACAGTCCTCTTTCACTATTGGTGTAAGCCACCCAACCAGTTAAACACCAGCTACAATTCTCTTTACAAGTGCTAAGGAAACTAATTAAACCTAATGAAAGTAATCAGTCTGCAAGTGTGAGAATGTTCTTTTTTTCCATTTCTGAATATAGGTATAATGTTACAGACCCTTGGTGGTGGCAAGGCACTCAAACATTGTGCTAATGTATAAATTAAACAAGACGTGAGCTGTAGATTAAACATCTTAAGCGCCGATTCCAGGTCAATACTACAGACCTGCTAGTTTTCTATTTCTGGCATAAAAGCTTAGTATTTCCTCTTAAACTTTTATTACAATGTATGAAATCAGTACTATGTAGAGGTTAAATCTTTTCACTTGACTACAGGGCCTCCAAGATTAAATTATGTTAATTTAACACAAAAAGTTAGCCATTGAAATAGAGCAATATACCCTAATGCTTTTTTTAAGAGTTTAGAACTGGATTTTCAAACTCTGTATTTGAGGTGTGTTATTAAGTAGTTAAGTAGGGAAAAACGACGGTGTGGAACTTTGTATTCTATTCAGCGTGGCAATGTGACCCTCTCCTGTATTTGTGCAACTGTAAGGAAATTTTTAGGAGGCCCTATTGTCTCAATCAGGAAAAATTACATAAACTTTCTTTAGAAACTCGAAAATACTATAGACTTTTGCAATAAAACATTTATCTATTGCATCAGTCACTTTTCCAAATCACCATTGTTGGATACTTTTTGCTTAAAAAGATACAAAAATCATGATTACATTTTGGTTTATTTTAAATTACAGAAATTTTAAGTTTAAATTGCAATGAAAAAACATTTCATTATTTGATTCACCATAGTTTTCATATAAAACAGACTGCCCTTTCCATATGTTTAATTCCTCAGTCTCAAAAAAAATCCATCTTCAGAACAAAGAAAATCCAGGCTGATTGCACTAATTGATTTCCTTGGAACAAGTGATTGCATAGTGCTACTAGCTGCTAAGTAAAGAATCAAACTAAAAAAAAAGAAAATAATAATAATACCAAAGCCATGTGCTTTAGTTACAAAAACTGATTTATGGAAGCAACTTTCCAAGTCTCTCATTGCTGTGTAACATTCCAGGCAAATCAGGAAAATTCAGCATCTGTGCTGCCTGATGTTTTTTTGCTGGTTCGACACATCCTAATGTGTGCTGGTGACTGTGATGGCACATTGGAACGTCAGAGGAACATTGCTCCAAGGAACATCGCAGAGTGGATACCACAGTGAAAAAACAGCAGGGGGACAGATGGAAAGAAAACTGTGAAAATTTTAAAAAGTGGGAAAGGTTTAGCACTTTCCTCTGAAGAACAGATCACAATGGGGCAGGTGCTGCATCATAATTCATGTAATGTGTGTTGTCAGGGTACACTTTTATTCTGACTTCCATCATGAGGTGCAGTGTGAGAACTCAGACCCTAAAGAAATGTTAATTCCAGTGCAGTTTGGTAAAGACTTTCCATTGAATAGGTTTCATCCTTAATATTCAGACTCTGATTTATTTAGAGCTTTCAAAATCATTCACTTTGCTTATTCTAACTAGTTCTATACTGTTAACTAAAATTGCTAAATGCAGTTCATTACAGAATACAGCAAATAAACACTATAGCATCATTATAGGAACTAAGTGCCCCTTTTGTAAGGGACTGTGCATTTTTAAGGGACTGTGCATTCCTACTTCTGTAGAAATGAATAATGGAAACAGGAAATGCTGCAGGATACTTCCAACATTCTGTAAGCTATTGCACTGCTTCTAGACTACCAAGATCTTTGGCCACAATTATTTAAAGCTGCTCCTTGTGTTTCTGTCAAAAGTATTCTGTGATTCTATTGTTCTATTTTAAAAGACAACAATGGCACTCATTAATAATCACAATTAATGTACTGATTTTTCCAGATTTGTATCTGGGAGTCACCCACTGCCAGGTTATAAAGTCTTATGGTGGTGAGTACTTCTTTGGTCATCAAAGAAATGCCAAGAACAGATATGTCGTATCTTATGCACAAGCACAACATTAGCATGTTTATTTCACAAAATTCAGTGAGCATACCTAATGCTTACAGCATTCCAGGTTTCTTTTAGCATTCTAAGGTCCAGAATTTAAGGCTCAAATTGTGTGTAAAGGCTCTATTAAAAGCCTCTCATGGCACTGGGACAATAACTGAAATTCCTGGGAAACCATGTAATTTTGATTTAGCTGGTTCTAGATGAATTATATATAAATAAGGTGAATAAAAATAAGAGGAAATTATTTTTTAAAATTAAACTTTTATTTTTCTTCAGTGCTCTGGACATGACTATTCATATGAGTGGATTAAGTTTTCCAAGGATAATTCCTAGGATCTTTCTCATAATCCCAGATAAATAGTAAATAAGAAATAAATTTACTTAGTTATAAATTTGCATCTTCTCTAGCAGGAAAACAGTGTAAATGATAACCAGCTGGGAAGAAGGAAGTTGGAGGAACTGTTTTCACAATACTGCTGTGTCAGGTTCTATAGCCGCTCGGTCATATCAGACACAAAGAGGTATCTGGGGAAAGAAGGGAAAAGGGGAATCTTTACAGAAAGAAATCTCATAATTAATCAATTATAGAAGCATAAGAGCCACCAGGTAAGCACTTTTGCTATGTTATACACATAGGCCTGAACTCATCCCATCTAGGTGAAGGGATACAACAGAGTTGGGGAGGTGGGATACTTTTTGCTGTAGGCTCCCTTTAAGGTCACTATAAAGCAACTTCTCCAGAGAGGAATTTGGACCACCTGAGATCTGATTAATACCTGAGGTGTCACCTACTCTTCCTTAGCAGTCAGACTTAAGACAGACATGTCTAGAATATGCTTAAAATTAAGTGGGATAAATCTAGTGTCCAAAATAATAGTGTCTAAAATCACCTAAATCTCTTTTTTCAATAGCTTTCTAGCTTTGTGACTGACAGCAATGAGCACCCAAAATTAACAGATATGAGACCAAAATTCAGGCCTTTATTTCACTGAGTAAAGGTAAATTTATAAAACTGATTCAACTGAGTAAATTTCAGACACTTCTCAGAGGAGTATCTTCAAAGAAACTATTTTTGTTTATTATTGGAAGGAATCAAAGATTTAAGTCCTGTTAAGAGTGATAGAATGTACAGCCACATTCATATTATTTTAGTTTCATGCCTTTAAAAAAAGAAAGAGATCAAAACACTTGAAATTCTAGCAGCTTGTCAGAAAAATGTACCATTGGTTGGGTCACATCTCCTGCTATCATTAAGCAGAACGTCATAGGCAGAACACTTTGAAACGGTAATAAACCACTACTGCAACGCTTAGGAAACTGAGAAGGGAAAAAATGTTTTAGGACAAATGAGAATTCAAGATTATAATGGGCCTAATTCTCTCACATATAATTTACCAAAATTCTCATCATAATATTACTAATTCAAAGGCTTTGTAAATAACTTGACATCTGGAAAAGATGAACAACAAAAGGAAAGTGGCCTTTTCACTTTAATGCTCAATGAAGTAATTATGGTTGAGAAAAAGAAGATGAGTTCTCACTGGCAGATAAGTCAAATAATTATGGTGAGTACGATAGGTGAAAGAAGGTCACTGAAACAAAGAGCAGGAAACTGCACAAACAGATAAATTCAGATTTGAGGTTCAATGAGGAAGAAAAGACAATTTATTCATTTGGAAAATTACTCCAGTTATATTTTGAATATGTGTAGTTAAAATCTTTTCTATTAAAAAAATACAAATAAAAAATTTGAGTGACTGAAAAATTTAGTGTAACTTGAATGAAATGGAACACCAAATGCAAGAACACACTACACTATTGGGAACACATTACTGTTGGATTTTTGACTCTGCTAACTAACTTAGAAATAGCAAATTGCAGTGGAAATAAACAAGACCTTGAGGTGACATCAAGTAAGAAGATTTTCTAATTGGTTTTATCTTCCAGACTAGTTCTTTAGCAGAAATTGCAATGTGGAACAAAAATGGCATCATTAAACAACTTTACCTATTTGAAAGATTGTGATAATGCAACAGCGCTGTATGGTTTTAAGACCTGGGAACTGGTCCAAAAATTCACTGAAGTCAAAAGAAATTTCTTCAATTACAACATTTCATATAATTCAGTCCCTGTCTGGTTTAATAGCAATATTTTTAAGCATTTGGATTGCTTTCCTGCAGATCAGTGGATCTGATTAACCATTGTTCCCCACTAAATTTGAGTATTGATGAAATTTATCCACTCCCAATATGCAGACATTCTGAGTAGTCTATGGTTTCACAGAAAACAAAGCCAAAGGGAACCATTAGGTCACCTAATCTGAACTCAGGTCTATCAGGGAAAACTATATTTCATCTCAATAGCCTGCATATTTAATTGTAATGAATGTTTCAGTCCTCAAAAACCTGAGAGGAATGACAGGATAGAGATCAAGGTGTCCAAGGTCCATATGAAACAAGAAAACTGATTATGTGTCAGCTAAAGAGATATACCTGCAGCTGAAGAAGAAACTGAAAAGCAAAAGGCCCTTTCAGAATAATCTAGGATAAAATTCCTTCTCAACTACATATCTCAAAACAAATATGACTAAGTGTGTGAGAAAATAAACCACTCAGACACCTGTGAGAATTCTCTGTACCAAATCAGTGACCTACCCCATATCCAGCTGCTGCTTATTTCTGTTACTTCTGAGGGGAGAAAATAGAAAAGAAAAAAAATTTTAAAACTTGGTAGCAGGGGAAAATTTCCTCCTCGACTCTTATGGATAATCATGTAAAGTCCAAAAGCCCTTAGCTTTGATTGTAGTCATTAGCTTAATACAGTTCTATGCAGGCCTACAAAAAAGCATGATTGGGGAATGCAAATCCTTCTCCCAGCTGTCACTCACCCAGGCCAAGGAACTTCTTCAAAGAGCTAGAACAAAACATATTTTTCAGAAAGCCATCTAGTTTTGCCTTACAAACACCTAAAGATTCTGCCCTGTTATTTTGTTATTCTACCAGTCTATCACACATTTCACATCATAGCCTAGATAATGAATAAATAATGTTAAATAGCCTTTTAGCAAAAGGTTATGTTCTGGGGCAATTCCAATGAAAACAACTCCTCTCATGCATATCTCCTGAAGAGCTACTGCATTGTTAGATTTCAGTGAGACAGAGTTTAACTGGGTTCCTGCGCATCCTTATTACTAGCACATAAAGTAAGCTTTTGACTCAAAATGTTGTGAGGTTTAGTCGAGCACCTTTGAGAAAAGGCATTTCAGGTATGACTGAAGATCATTTAAAAGTTTTACCAAGACTGCCTCTCTATCTTCCTGTAGAGTCATGTTGCCAGCTTTTTTGTATAAATGTCTACAAGAAACGTTTATAAAGGGGAAAGCTCAGTTTCTCTTCCCTCCAATCTCCTACTAAAAAAAATATTAGATTTTATTTTTGAAACTGGCTTGTTTAGGCAAATAGTCCACTGACCACCAGGGGTAATGAAGCCTGATGAGAAGCAAGCAGGACTGCGAGACAGCAAGGTGGCCAGATCAGTACAGGAGTGGGAGAAAGGCTCAGTGTGACATCATGTAGCAGTTAGCATGAGTTAAGCCTAGTTGGCATAGCTGTTAGGATAGCACTTTAACCAAATTTTTGTTTTAGTAGGAGTGGACAAACTTTAACCAAACTTTTGTTTAAGTAGGTGAAATATCGCCAACCTCTTGTCCCACAGAACAGAATGAACCTTGAATAGCTTTAGTGTGCTCAAGGAAACAGATAGCCAAACCATGCAAGCAACCTGTTGATAGTCAAGAAGTGCAACCATGTTCAGAACAAGCTGGTTCTGAGCCTTAACAACAGTGACATCAGCAATTTGCTGATGGCAAATCAGAAAACATCAGTGGAATTTGAACAGACCAGTCAACCGATAGGTATTCTCCACCCAGATAAAGAATATTGGAGGGGGACCCAGGGAACCAGCGAGACTCTGAGTGGCCCTGTGACTCTGGGGTAGGGATTCAGGACCATTTCTCTAAGTCCAGGAGGAGCCAGGGTTCTGAAGAGACCCCAGAGGACCAGCAACCCTGCCCCAGGATGATGCATAGCACAGCCGGAACCACTACACTAAACCCTCCAACCTTTCTTCTGGACCACATCACCTTTCCCACATCACAGGGAAGTCGTCTAATTATTAAAATTTCATATCTCTGTGATTGAAGTGTTTTGGTATCCAAATCCATTTAGTCTCCACACTGGCATTTGCTTTTAAACCATGACATGCCACTAAGTGAAGGGATGAAGTATGAGCTCAGCTCTTATTAAATATCAGAAAATCCTCACTGAAAACAGATGTTAAAAGGAAGCCTCGGTGTTTGTATTTTGCCACATTTAGACCATCCCTACTGCACCTAGCCACTGACGGTGTGTGGAAGTTGACTTTTCAGTCAATGCATCACCCCTATATGGATTCTTTACCTTCTAACAAGCCATGAAGACTGATTAAAGCTTTTCTGAACATGCGGCATCCATAATGATTGCCACACATCTGCATTCCTGCCTGGTAAGAGTTGAGGCCGTATTACAGCCCCCATCCCAGAAGAGACGCCCCCTTCTTATTCACATAGAATTTTCAGGAAGTTAAGGTGAAGTCCAGCCTAGACATCCACACTTGGGCTTTTCATCTAGCTCATTTGTCTATATGGCCAATGGAGAGAAATAGACATTTCTATAGCAAGATTTGTCTCATCAATCACAATATGCAGTGACCATTCCCCTCCACTGCCAGTGAAGGAAGCCTGGGGTGTTGAGTTCAAATGGACATAGCCACACTTTCAGCCATCCAAAGTTATGTGAGATCACTCTCAACCTTACTATCTTTGAGATTTCTTTCCACACAAATGTAGTTGAAATTGGCCAGTAAGCCCAATTTAATACCTACACACATATACAGCATGATCGCATAAGCATTGATTTCTTAGGAAACCAGGTTAAAAATAGGAGGTAATAAATCAGTGCTGAACTGTGTTCATTTCTTATCCCAGGTCCCATTATTTCTTTATGGTCTCTGAGGCTGCATGGGCTAGAAATTCACAGAACTGAAAGATTATCCTGGAAATTGTTGCATGTTATATTATTTAAAGATAATTATGAAAATATTTGGAACCTGCAATCATTCGTTTCTGTATGTGGAACACTTACATGGTGACATCTTTGGTTGAACAGAATATACTACATCATTGTAGTTTGATAAATGCTTTGTTTGCATGCAATAACAAAAAACAAACAAACAAACAAACAAACTGTAATTTACTGACCGTATTTGAGCTCTTGTGGGTCTTGATATTCTCTTCATAGCTACTTGCTCATTCACCGTTTCAAGCCAGCCTCTTACTTGGGAAGTAGGAAAGCCCAATCTCAAAAAACCTAATTGACACAATTTTGGTAATTTGTCGGAACTAGGTGGAATTACACCCACTACAAGGCTAGATCAGACTGTAAATGTGATAAAAATACTTTTAGTGTAAATGAGAATCAGATCTGAAGTGTTCTATTTCTAGAATTTTTTTTCTGGAGTTCTTCAAGAACACCTTTCTTTTGGCATTTAAATCTCTTACTAATATTAGATTTCCCAAAATAGTGAGCTTTATCTCTTCAAGAAGCTGAAAACCTATGACTTCTTCTTGAATATTTTCCCAGGTGGTAGCATTTATTTTTTCATTATTTCTGGGTTTATTCTGGCATTTTCATATCACCTGCAACAAAGCATGTTTTACTTTCTCTCCTCTTTCCAGTTTGTCACCAGCCACTTTCATTACTGGGGTTAAAAGCAGCAGTCACCAGAGCTTTACCTCACCCAACACAGACAAAGAAGAATGTCTGAATAGAAGTCTTCAGAGACAGGCACCTCCAGAAGGTGATTCATCTGCCCTACCTTAGATACCTCTCTTAGGAAAAGATGAATAGTCTTTTGACTAGAATTCTGTCAGTGAGAAGTTTCATATAAATATCTTTCAGAAGTGTTTTTAACAGAATATTTTTTATCTAAGGAATATAAATTGTTTCTATTCCCACCAGCTGATGTATCTGGCTGGCTATGAAAAGTGAGTTTGCTTATCTCACTCCAGCAACCACTGTATTCAAAAGCTACCACTGCCATTGGTTCATATCACCCTTAATACATTAGCACTCCATGGAAAAATAAAGAATGGAGGAATAAACACCCTCCTCATCATCTGGTGCTCCCTCCATGTCAAAGATGAAGAAGTGTGAATGGACAGTTATGGGAAGCTACTGCTGTGTGAAATATATCTCTTAATTTTAGTCATCTAAAAATAAGGGATCTGCTTAAAACTTGTTATCCAAGTTGCTTGTATGCTCACTGAAGGCAGACTTGCACCTTGAGGATCACCTTTCCTGACTTGAGGCACCTATTTTAGGACAAGACGAGTCATCTTATATAGGCAATTCTCCTTATTGACTAGGCAGTGGACTAGACAGCTAGACTACAATAGACACTTTAATTTCAAACAATTAAAGTTAATTCAGAGCAGTCCCTTGCAAAATTTACTGCCCATTCCATGGATTTATAGAGACCCAGATAACAAGAATTACATCCTGATAACGTTGAAGTTATGGGAGTATGACAACCAGTGAGACAGATGCTTAGATCTGCAGTACCTTGATGAGGTTAACTAGTGAGCCTGGGAACCCTGGGGCTTGGCAGGTTTGCTATGAGCTGCTTGGAAGGACGCTTACCAACAGTACACTGTCTCTTCTCCAGCGTTCATGTTCTCTTACTTGTTCAACTTTGCAGGCAAAATCCTTCTCTCAGAAACTCACACACACAAAAGATCTTCTCACCATTTCCTGAACTTTCAACCACACCATGTTCTAATGATTTATATTGACAAATTTGGCTCCTTGAGGGCATTACTTAGAGTTAAGGGCCAACATTTGTTTAAAAACAGAAACAGAGTCTGCATAATTATGAGACTATCTATCTACTGACGCTAGCAGTCAGAATATTTATGAAATATTAAGTGACTGAGAGGGAGGGAGGGAACAGCAGAAATTAAACAGTGAACCCGAAGGTCAGGTCCAGTATTTGTGTGGGCCTGGTGAGCTAATTGCAGTGTTCGGCCACGAGGACTGCCAACAAATATTCCTAGACTTACACAGCCCAGCAAAGATTCAACCGATGTTCTGTGAATTCTCCCCAAATAGCTTGACCAGAAAATGCTAACCAAGCACAAATGGGCAACTCTCCAACTAGTGCTTACTAGGTGTAGGGGAATTTTTTCTGCTTCATGTTAGGATCTATATTCAGAACAAATACCTCTGCACAGGGACAGCAGGTACTCCTCATCCAATGCAGAGAGCAGGCCATGACGAGACCAGCCACCTGGCCATAGTGATTGGCAGTGATTGACAACATACAAGGGGACACCTTTTGCTCTTTTTTCTTTTCCCAGCCATCATTAGGCTCCAGGATCAGTTTGCACTTGACTGGAGCCCCAAGCTGCTTATCTTGTATGGTCAGGAACAAAGGCTAGCAAAAGGGTGGAGAAGCTCTGTGATGGTTGAGAGGGGCAGGACTTGAGGAAAAAAGAGTTGTTTCCCAGTTTATTCAGACCTTGTTCACAGGGAGACAGAGTAAAGAATACAGCAAACAGTTGACAGAAATTCCCAGAAAGCAAAACCACTTTATTTCACAGAGCCTAAAGACCCATCCCTCACAATAATGTGTTTCAGATTTCCTTCCACATTATCTCACATGGACATCCTGAAAATGGCTTAACACAGCATGAGAGAGTGTAACATATTACTATGTGACATTTCCGAGTAAAGTGGAATATATAAAAATTATTTAAAATATCATCTCTGCTAGCTGAAGGACCCTGTATCATCAGCCTTCATTTCTGATCTGTGCATAATTCCCAACCACAACTTAAGTTTAATCAACCTCATAACTTCTTCAGTTTTCTTCCACAGAGACAACCCAATGCATAAACATAAAGCACCTCCTCCTGTTTTTCCTCCTCAAGGGTATCTTTACATGTGAGCAGACATTACATGCTCAGCTCCATGAAAAGTACTAGAATTAGATTTCTACAATATTTTTTATGGCTGAATCTGCCTTTGCATTCTAAAGGTCCTGTGCTTTTATTTTTATGCAGTATAATAGAAGCTTTTTGTTTTGGCTGTGTTACTCTAATTTAATTCCCCATCATAGTCACTGCTCCACAGTGACAATCAGCATCTAACTGAAGGCAACGATTTTTAATTCATCACATGTGTTCTTTTAACTTGTGTGTATGTATTGCTAACTTTCCTTTTTGACTGTTTCTCAAGAGCAGAAATTAAATCATCAATGCTAGATGCATAAAATGTTTTTATATGGTTCTATGTTTCAGATTAATTTGCAAGTCAGAAGTTTCCAGTACATTGTGCTAAACAACAGCCATGTATTTATCTTGACAAATGATGCAGGAAAAACTAATAACAATGAGGCATATAGAGAGCCTTTCATCCAAAGATCCCAGGACACACGACAAACTTTACATGCTGATTATAATCTACACTCAATATTGTTCAATCTTTTTATTGGCTTTAATGGGCATAAATGTAAATAGAAAACTATGCACAGATAACTCCAGTCAATGATATATAGCTAGGTCTGGGGTAGGAAGTGCTAAGAAGAAAGCAATTCTTCCCCATAGTTCAACACAGGGCATGAGGAGTATTATGTGCAGATAGTAGTGGGGCAGCAGCTTTCATTACTCAGCATATACCACAAGTTTTCTTCTCACTTTCTTCTCAGCAGCATTCTGAGTAAAGAACCAAATAAAAACCAAGCAAAGGACAAAAGAAATACTTGGAAGGTGATATAACTTTGGGGTTT
Organism: Haliaeetus leucocephalus; assembly: GCF_000737465.1. Lineage (NCBI taxonomy): Eukaryota > Metazoa > Chordata > Aves > Accipitriformes > Accipitridae > Haliaeetus > Haliaeetus leucocephalus. The sequence goes on from NW_010973400.1 coordinate 1,835,533, forward strand.
GCCCACGTTATTTTAGGGCAAGAGCAGAGTGAATTATGACCTAAAAGTTGGGGTTCTTTTGCTGCATCAGGACATTGTTAAGCAATTTTAAGCAATTTAACCTTGGCCAAAACACAGAATCTTATTTATAAAATTACCTGTGGTCTTTCCAGATCACCATGAGCTGAAAAGACTATACGGCTTTTATCTGTTGGCTGACTCTGTGGGACTGAAAAGGTTTTCTTTATTTGATAACATGCTTTCTCTCCTAATAATTCCTGAATCCCTGGGAGTAACTCAGCTAGGTCAGACTAAATCTCCCATTTGCCCTGTCTCCCTAAATAGGTGATGCTGACAACAAGGGCTTGTGAAAGAGGTCCTGCAGAAGACAGATTTGTCTTTGTAGTCAGTACAAAGCAGTAGTCAGCACAACCCAAGCAGTCACCTTGCCTGGCATTTGTACCATTGGGAAGTCAAGGTGTTGGAGTCCAGACAAGTTAGGTTGAGCCTGTCCAGTTTTTGGAAGGTACCTACGAACCTCAACTGTTCCCTTCTCACATTTCCTCTGCTGCATCCCACAGAATGGATTCTTCCTCTCCAGTGCTCAGTATAACCAAATATAATATAATCAACAGCTGGTTACATTATATTATACAACTTTGTTAAATATAATATGCTAGATGAGTAGAACAAACTCACAGTAGAATGGGTCACATCTGTAGGATATTTTTTCAAGTGCTGCAATTACCATGATTTGGATGGGTTATGGTGAGTCACAAAGACTAGAAGAGCATAATGTTTATGAATACCTGGCTTGAGAATAGATGGCTTCCTGGAGGAAGCCCTTGACCTTCCCCTTGACCTTCTAAAAAGAGCAATGTGGATGTAGCTACTCACCCTTTAGTGAACAGAATGACACTGGACATAAAAGCACAAAACCTATGATAACATGTCCAGCTATGCATGTAGAGTTTCTTCTATTTAAGCTCAGATGCTTAATGGACAGACCTGAAAGGACAGGAGGATTTATCAATTGAGAGCACAAACTGCAGAAACAGGAACAGGAGATGGGAAACTAGAACCTAATTTTAAAAAAATCTTGTATGGTTAGGATTTCATTTTATTTGAGGTTCTGCAATTGTTCCTTTGTTTGTTGGAAAGGGGGTGAAATTAACAAAAAGAAAGAAAATGCATTTGACTAACAGCAAAATACTTTGTCTACAGTTATTTATCTTTTTACATCTTTTTTTTTCCCTATTTATTTAATTGATTCATAAACCAGCAATTGTTGGACACTCACAGACAGAATCTTAAAAAGAATCTTAAACCATTGGGATCTTTACACAGTGTAATGTTCAAAAGGGGAACCAAACATCTCAAACAGGATAGCTGGTTATTGCCTGGATGGTGATGAGAGATTTTCAAGGGTCCTTGCAATGGCACCTTCAACTGTTCAGAGTGAGACTCTCCAAACCTCTCTTCTTATACTCAGTTCTTACGCCTGCCTGGCCTGTGGTCCTACTACATAGAAACTACATAGAAAACATCTCCTAACTATCTTAACTGTGTACAAAAACTATCCTACATGACCATTTCTGCACCTGCTGAAGGAGTTTGTACCGACTATTTAAAATGTCATATCTGTGTCCAATTTGATCAATTCTGCAGCAGGAATCACCTCGGGAAGCCTCAGGGATGACCAGATTCTCCACCCTCGATGTTAATCAACACATTTGAGCATAGGGATTGGTCTAGGCACAGTTGGAGCTGTCGGCGAAAAGCTTCAAGACAGGCTAAAATTCCCACCTGGAGAGTTCCTGTGCCAGTTAATCAAATGCTTTGTGGTGAAGCAGGCTAGGGGTTAAGTTCACCTTGTCTCAAATCTCTCCACCGATTCAGATCAGTCTATTATCTTATCTATGCAGCTAAATGAGGAGTTCCTGGGACACCCAGGGAACTCATGTCTAAAGTGCACTGGGTTTGCACATAGAGACGGACCTGAGCTGCACCGTGGTTATACAATGAACTTGAGCTTCATATTTATAACTAAAATTCCATAGTTCTTGTCACAAAATGCTTTAAAAAAATGCAGAAAAAAAAGGGTTTTGTCCTTTCCACAAGGAGATATTCTATTTCAAAACATCAGTGTGAAACGTTTCACCAGCTTTAATTTTCTCCATTCTTTTCAGCTAAAGGCAATCAACGAATTCTATCTGGTTAGCTGAATATTTCAGTCTCTCACAAATACCATTTTTCAGCAGATTTACTACTCCTTGAAAAATGCTAGTCTGGAATTAATTTGCTTTGTCTTATTATCCAAAACTGCCTGTGAAGTAGATCATGTGCTGTTGGCCTGCTTCTCAAGTGTCAGGAAGCATAGTGCTTTAAATAAAGTATTAATCTGTCATCCCTATTTCAAGAATTTACGGTGTGGACCCTTTCTCTAACCACCTCATTTCACCGCACCACACTTACCAATTGAATATCTAGAGCATATAACCAAACTTTCCTGCATATTTATATTACAGGGAGCTATGAGGATACTCTGACACTACCAGTGCTATTAGGATTCTGACTCTAGAAAAGCCCTGTGTTAATACTGTATGTGTTTTCTGGTTTGAGTAACTGTCCATTTCTTTCATAGTCAGAGCACAGTTTCACTTGCTATATTAATCATTTCTTTTCATCACTTCATTTGTAAAAATTTTTCTTCTCTTTTATGTAAAGCTTTTCACTATCCCAATTTTATCAATTAGAGTAATCTCGATATCTGGCCTGAAGCATTCAAATCTTAAAATGAAATGGTTTACTTCTCCTCAGCTCTGTGCCCATGCCTGTGACTGGAAAAACAGGTGCTCTTTGCCTATCCTGAGGCTTCAAGCATGGGCTACATTTTACTGCAACTTCACTGCTTGTTCATGCTACACACAGAGTGTCGCTGATCCAGGAAAGGCAGGTAGGATGCTCTCCCATTACCATGTGTGCAATTTTTCAAAGGGTATATGCAGATGCACACCCTGGAAAAGGCTTGTCCACTGGCTACCTTCCGCCTCTCTTCCTTAGCTGCTCTCCGAGCAAAAGTCAGTTTCCCCAAGTCAGTTCTTGTGATTCTTTAACCCATTTTGATCAAAATAAACTGGGTTAGCCACGACCTATTCCCATTACTTAAGCTAATATGACTTGGTGTAGCTGAAATGGGTGAAGAAGCACTCACACAATCAGTTCTGCTGGAAAATAAGAGCAAGTCAGCACTGATGCACAGTAATCTCCTCATAAGCAGAGCTAGGCTGGGAAAAGCACATCTGTTCCCAGCCTGAGTTATGCTCTGCAAAGCCCCATCCACAAAATTAGCCATGCTCTGCTATACATTGCTATAGAAGAGTTTCAGCTTACTTTTGTATTATTATGAAACTAGTAATCGCCATGACTGTGAAAACATGCGAGAGTGAAATATGGGACATTGCAAAGATAAACACCTGAAATTACAGCTCTGAGGATATGGATTTTCCCTTACTTTCCACAAGAATGTTAAGTCTGAAACCTAACTACCACCATTTCAACGGGGGCATTGTTAGCTATTTTACTGCTGAACATTGTAACAAATCCAGCCAACTTGTGTGCTGAAATTCCGGGGATGCTCAAAATCATCTGTGTCCTGAGATGGTTGTTAAGGGAAAGCCGTCAAGCTATTGGAGTCTGCATTATGTCCTTGGCATGAGAAAAATGGGAAATGGGCTGAACATAAAATAAATAGAGTTTTCCAAGAAAGCAGATTATTTATTTAGAATTGTGCCTGCAAGTATTTTTCTTACATAAGTTACTGCAACTTGATCTTAAATTTAGTTCCTGTTGAAGCATCTCAGATTTTTTACCAACATAGCAAAACTCGGGTATCCTACCAGAGGCTTTGGGTCTAGTTGGTCAGAGAGTACACAAGGAGATGATCTCATGCCAGCACTGTTAGCAGCTACCTCCCCTTGCTCAGTTTGCACCCCCAGGATTTACACCAACATCTAATTTTGGGGAGAATGAATTCTGCTGTTTCACAGTTGATGCGGTGTGTTCATACCAATAGTGATGCAGCACACAGAAGCAGTCAGAAGCTGGACTCTTTGGGCTACAGTTTGTGCTACTACTCCACTCTGCAGCATTCAAAAGACAGTATAGAATAAAAAAGATTTAGGACTTTAGGTTTGCCAACTGTAAATACATTATTTATTAGGAAAGTTCTTTAAAGTGGAGTTAATAACCACTTGCCTGTTGGACAGATGTTTTTTCATGCTTACAGGTGTATAAAAGTAGAGAAAGAGAAAATGGAAAAGAGATCTTTTTCCATATAGAAATATAATATAAACTGCTCTGAATGTAACAGCTTTTTCAATTAAAGCTAGTTCCATACTGCCCATATTAGCACATTTTACTTGTTCATTCAGCCTGCTAGCTTAATGAAAGTAACGTGTACACCACAGTGGGAAGGTTCTCAAAAATTCAATTTCTAAGCAGCAATTAAGTATATAGTGGTGTTACAGCTTACAGGTTTCAGAGAGGACATGGAACATCACGTTTTGGAGAACCCATTGGGAATGTAAAACATAGCCTAGGAGGACCAGTGGCATTTTCTGACAAACCTACCCTTAATTGTATAGACGCTGCTCTTGGAGCTGTGGGAGGAAACGATCTGATTTTAACTGGGAGAATGTGAGCAATCTAGTGAGTAAAATCTAAGTGAGTCGTCCTAGGCTGTGTTAAAGCTTCTCTGAGTTATGGCCTTGGAAATGAGAGACTCCTCATTATGTCTTTTCTCCTTCCTTCTCCAAACGAATGCCCCTTAATAGCTCAAGGCTAATTCTGGTTTTAGGGAACGACTTTCACATACAGTACAAGAAGGTGTTCTCCCTAAATTGCTGAAACAGATGGAGGAACAAGCTGAAGAGTTACAGGCCCATGTTAAACCAATATGAGTGACTACAAACAGATTACCAGCGATTTATTTAAAGCATTAGAAAAGCTATTCAGTTTGGTTTATATGAACATAGGATCGAGTTCTTTTTCATATGAACTTTATATAACCTAGGCCATGTCTGGGGAACAGGAGAGGGATAGGAGCATTGAAAGACACATGCAAGCAGAAAAAGTCATGAACTTAAAGAAAATATTTGGCTTGCTAATGAGTCACTGTTACCTGATCTCTTCTTAGGCCAGATTCTTGCTCATTATCAGAACTAGCTTTGAATTTCCATGCATTTCCAAGAGCAGTTTTATTACACTCTGCTTGTGTGTGTACCATTCTGCCCTTATGTAAAAATATTTACAAAGAATTATTCTATTAAAATACATTCTAATTTCATAAGGGAGAATCATCAATCAGTCATTATGCTCACCTATGCTGCCTAGCATAAAGTAATGTTTTAGCAAACAGGAAACGGTAGTTTATTGTTTCTTCACTATATACAACCTCAAAGTATTTGCTGTAGTTTATGTACTCCTCCAACACAACCCTACAGAAATCGATATATTTAGAAGACTAATTAAATTAATTTTCTTTGAACAAAAGCTGAGAAAATTACCAAAATTTGCATTAAGCACAGAAGTTTTATATCATCATAATAGCTATAACCTAAAAATAACATTATATTAGTCGACATTCTCTCTACACTTTTCTTGCAGATAACCTAAATTAGCCTTTCTTACAAAATTCTGTGGATTACATTTCTCATCCTTGGGCTCAAACAGGCAGGATTTAGTTGTGTGCAAAGTGGGAGGGTTTTGAACAGGAGACACTTCATGATTTCTGAAAAGTACAAGCCTTAGAAACAACATACCTATAATCATACTCTGAAAAGAAAAATATTAAAACTCTCGGAGTCTTATTCATTGGAGCTTGAATCTGGTTAGCAAAATTAAGTTTCTGGAACGCATGTAAGAGCCTAATTAATGCAACCTAAAGGTGAGGGAAGCAACAAATATTCTAGTTCCAGCCCCCCTTTTTCTCAGCAAAAGAGAATGTGCAGCCAAAAAACAAAGTAAGTCTGCATAGTCCATGACCACAAGTGTTCCTGGATTTATTTCAGGTGGCACTTTCTAAGACACCCCCAAGTAAGTTATTCAAAGACATACTCTAAAGTCAGAGAAAGAGGGCTTTGAAGGGAACCTTGCCGTCAACTGGTCCAGTGCCTTTCAACTTTTTTAGCTCACATTTTATTTTGTGCTTCATTTCAAGTGTGTGACTTCTGGGACAGCAAGGTGCTTCATGCCTCATTTGCTGCAGTAACGCTTTCACCAGAAAGGAACACATCTCTGGCTGAGAATTTTGTCTTATCCAACACTGGCCCAAAGTCAGGATCTGCTATATCTAAATCATTCCAGAGAGAGACTTGTTCTATCATTACAGTGACATGCTTTTCTCTAATGTCTTACCTAAACAACCCATGCTGCATTTTAAGCTGTTATTTCACGTCATGTCTGTGGACACAGGGAACTGATTATTTCTTTCCTTTTGCTGGCAATCCTTTATAGCACTGCTACCATGTCCTCCTCAGTCTTCTCATCTTTAGGCTAAGCAAAACAAATTCCTTCTATCTCACCTTAAAGGTCATGTTTTCTACATCTCTGGATTATCTGCATTCCCTCTGCTGGACTCCCTCCAGTTGGCCCATCTGTTACAGTGCACTGCCCAAACTGGGAACAGGACAAGGTCTTATGAATGCCGAGTAAAGCAGAAGGAATAAAACTTACAGCACGTCTGCCATATACCCTAGTATGTGGTTTACTTTTCACAGCACGAGATTCTTCGCTCACATTCAGTTAGTGATTCAGTGGCGTCTGTTTAACTTTCGCTTTGCCAGGAGCGCTCTCTTTCTTACACGTATGCAATTAATTATTCCTCAGGGTAGTGTTCTGCACCTCTCCTCACTAAGTCATCTCCTATTTTTCCTCCAGATCTTTTCTTCGGCTTGTCAAGAAAACCATGAATCTTTTTTGATCTTGTTTTCAGCTTTTCAGATTTTTCCTCCTGAGAGCTTGCAATCCCTTTCCAGGTTAGTATTGTCTGCAGATATTACAGCTGTACTGCCTCTTCCATCTTCCAAGGTGATTAATGAAACTATTCCATACACTCCAAGCCAGGAGAATCCCTACAGCAAGCACTCCTTCTTTCACTTTGAGAATGGGCCCTAAATCCCTTCATAATTCTTTTTTCCCCAGTAGTTTTGCACTCACCTTATGATAGGTTTATAAAGCCAGTTTGCTAATAAGAGTGCCCTATTAGACAAGATCAGTATTTTATGAGTCAAGTTATATGACATCTTCTCCTTTCCTGGTCACTGTTTTTTTCCTAATTATAGGTGTAAACTAGTCTTGTCTGACATAATTTGATCTTCTCAAGTTATACTGACCTGGTGCTTATCATATTGTTATTATCTTAGATTCCTAGCTTTATTAGTTGCACCAGCATCTTTCTGGTAATGGAGGATCACCTGACTGGCTTATAATTTACCCATCCTCCAGCAGTTCTCAGAGATCAGAAAACCACAGCCACTTCATTAGGTCTTACATGGAGGATTTCATCAAGAACAACTGATCTGGAAACATTTAACTTGAGTGGCCTCTAAACTGTCCTTTTCCATTCCTGCACAAGTTCTTCCCCTTAGCGACTGTTAATTTGCTAGCCATCTCATCACGTTTAACCTTCATGGAGACTGATGCAAAAACTGCACAAAGTCCTAAGTGTTTATATTAAGATCTGCTATTATCTGTGTCTATCCACCACTAAACCAATGCTTATGCTGTTCCTCCTTTCTGCAGAAGGGTCAGGTCTCAAAAAGCTAAACCTCCAATGAGATGTCAATGCCTCTTGAGAAGGTACACGCTGCTTGTATATGGAAAAGTTGCTTAGACAACTTTGAAGACACTATAGGAATACATACACTTGAAAGGCTGAAGAAGACCTCTCAAACAACATAAACCCTGCAAACAAGGAAAGGAAAAACTTTGTAATGTCTTTTAATAGGAACAGCATTGAAGACAGCTTCCTCAAAGAATAACCTACACAACTGGCTGGGAATCACCAGTGCAGATAAATAATGTAGATTTATTACTTGGCTCATAATTCAAGTAGAATAAACTGAATTACAAAATTAATGTCTCAAAAGACTTTTCTCTACCAAACTGTTGTAAATTCAGAGCATGTACTCCAAGGAATAAAGTGCATTTATGGTTGATAGAACATGGCTTACAGCTTTGAAGGTATGAGAAGGTGAATAAACTGGAAATGCAGTTCTCTGTGCTCTGAAAAAATAGTCATGCAGAGTAAACAGTCATAAATATCAGAAATTCATCTGTCCCCTGAGATGAAAATACTGATCATGGTAATAGGAGCATTATAGAAGGTGTAATGTAGAGGATGACAGAAGAGAAATTAATCAGTCCATTATTGTCATTGGCTTAAGAACCAAATACCTACTGCAACTTCTACAGATAAAGAACATGAAGTTGTTGGAAAAGCATCCTTTGAGGGCAGCTATCTGCAACTCAGATCTGAGACAGCTGCAGAAGAGAGAAAGCCATTTAGAATGAAAAATCACATTCCCATATCAGGCAAGTTTTCATTCTTTCTGGATCCAAGTAAATACTATTGCCAAATGGCTTGAAGTATTAGGAAAGTATCCAAGTACTTAAATCAAGGCACCCTTACATTAGCTTTCCACCAATACAACTTGATGTAACTCCCCCAGGGACACAATTCTGATTTACTCCAAATGTATCTGTGATTGGAGTAACTTTCGAAAACTGTTCAGAAGTGCTGAAGAGGACTTGGAGATTAAATTCTCGCTTTCAGTAGGAATTCAGGCAAACAGGAGATTGCATTTGATGTACTTTTAGTGAAACTTCCACCCCCAAATTTCTAACATGAAGCAGGTGCCCTGTGGTCACTGGGGTTTGTCTAAGAGCAATGATAGCAACTCAGTAAGACATTCTTCCCTTTTGGCTGAATTGGAGTCGCCCAGCTGCCCGCTCCTGAGGCTGGATCCAGCCCCCTCGTGCACGGCTGCGTGCCCACAACCTGCCTGTGTGCACACATTGTTCGGGGGAGAAAAATGACTGGCACACAGGGGAGTCCCACCAGTAGCATCTGCTCACAAATTCAGAAAGTTTGGGTAGTTCTGATTTCAAACCATGAGACAAGCCACTCTAAGGAGAAGGTAAACTGCACTCACCCAAATTAATTCAAATATAAGAAAATGGTATTTCCCTAAGGGAATGTGTTCATAACAGCTACGGTAATTAAAATTCTTTAGAGCTGAGGTGACAACAACTGACCAAGCAAAGCAACCTGACATGCATCAGAAGTACTGTTTTTAAGAAATCCCTCATCTCTGCCTTGATTAGATGTCAGCAAACACTTCTGACAGTAATTTTTCAACAGCACAGGAATGCAGTCAATGGCTGTTCTCATCCCACCAGAGAATGAATCTATTTCTAGAAAGGAAAATAGAGAAAAAAAAAAGAAGAAAAAGAAGAAGAAGAAGAAGAAAAAACCAACAGTCCTCAACTTGAAGGATGTATGGGCTTCCCTAGGAAGTTTGCTTAAGTGAATACATTAGAGTTGTTGCATGCACCACAGAGCACCGCTGAACAGAAGGCAAACAGGCAAGATCTCATCCTTTCCCCAGAGAAGGAGCCTCCCCTGACTGCCAATACCATGGTCAGGGGGAGGCCCTGCCATAAATAGTTGAAAAGGCTAAATTGTGCTGTCACTAAGTGAAAAGTAAAAAATGTTACCAGCGTATGAGTCTGTTAACAGCAGTGGATACACTATTTAATGTCCCCACTTGAACCAAGTGGGTATTTGCAAATCCCCGTACTTTATACCCCAAACTGCTACACGAGTTCAAATTCAGATAACTCGTTGACTTATGTAGGTTTGCCCCAGCATTACACCAGCCTGCTGAGGACAATAATGTTAAAAGCCATTTGTGGTTGTAGTCACTTGCTACAGCAGTTCAAGAAATTTTGATGAAAACCTGCCCCTAGGCAAAGACTACACAAGTGTTGAAATACAGAGATACAGAAAACACATCATAGGCTTTACAAGTACATGAACTTTGGAAAAAGCAACCTGTTAGTGTCTAACACACATTACTGTGCACTGAGGAAATAGAAGATCTGATTTTTTTGGTTTAGGAGTAAAATAAAATAAAAACCACCTATGAAATAAAAAATGTCATGTCATAAAAACATAATGTTTAAAAAAAAAATCAAATAAATGATATTTCAGATAACATATACCCTTTGTTTTGGGTTCGTGCTTTACTCCTTGATTTGAAGTAAATTTAAATGATCGAAGTTTGCTGCTTTTCCAACTGAGATGTCACTTTGAAACAGAAAATCACAATTTCTTTTCAGCACTGAAATATTTTGACTTTTTCAAAAATTGCTTTAGTTTTTCAGCTGAACTTAAGTTTGCAAATACTTTTGTGTGTGATCCTAGCATCATTTACCATAGAATGGCAAATTTTGACAGATGAAAATTGTCCATTTGCATTAGTTTGGCTTATATACTCTGCGGGGTCACTAAGAGGCACTTTGTGCAAGCACTGAGGGAGGAGAAGAGTCTCAAGCTGGTGGGGTTATACCACAACTCAAGCAAAGAGCAGTTTGTATAAACAGCAGATGCTGGCTTTTTTACTCAGCGAGAGGAGGATTCATCACCATCTCAGCTGGTCACTCTGGCTCCATTTATAGTCAATGGAGACAAATGGGTAGTTTTAGGTCAGAATTCACAAAATCTCTTTCAAACATCTACATTAGGATGAGATGCACTGCATCCTCAAACAAGCTGCTTTCTCCCCCAACCATAAAAACAAGCTGCTTTCCCCCCCCGACTATAAAGCTAGGGTAAGCTATAGCTCGGATGCAGACATCTACATTTGGACTGATGAATCCCACCTGCCAAAGCTGAGTCAAAGCTCAGTGAAATCACTGTGACTCTCTGCTGAATTCACTGGGCCCAAAAGAGAATCAGTCCTTGTTAAGGAAGCATTTAGCTGCATTTGTTACTCACAGATCATAAGTGTATTTATTTTGTTTTGCTTTTAATATCAGGTCAATATGTCTTGCATATTGATAATTACATAGCATTACTTCTTAATGGGATTTGCATAGATACAAACTTAAACAACCAATCATAAAAGAACACACACCCTTCCTATTGAAAAATTAAATCTTTTTTCCATTGTTGACTGTGAGGAGGCTATGGGCCTGATCCAGTACCCTGCCAACTCAATGGTGAAGTCCCCTGTGATTTCAACCAGTGCTGCAGCAGACTTTAAAAGTGTGGGTCGGGGTAAAAAAATCACAAATTTTCTGTTTTGCAAAGCATTCCAGAAACAAATTCACTACTCTCACTCGAATCTTTTGTTTTTCCCCAGAGCTTAGACAACCCTCCCACTCAGAAATAATTATTAGCTGGAAGCACATTCTGGCTTTTACCATTCCAAATGAACCTGACAAGCAATTTCCAAAGGAATTTATGTGCTGTTGTATTTCCCTAGGCTATGTTTTAAAAGTGTGATCCCCTTTATTGCCTTTTGAGAGAGTTTAAGCAACTTTACCATTCCCCTTAGGGAATATCAGAGGACACTTTGTGAACAGAACAAGAAGCGATACCATCTTTTCTGCAGGAATTCTCATGACTTCGCACCACTCAAAAGAGCAGTGAAAAAAGGGTATTTGTGAAAGTTCTTTGGAATAATCACTGATTTAGCTTAACAAGATTGTATTTGCTTTCCAGATGTTATTTGAAATAATATTGGCATAGTGAGAGTAACATGATTACTTGTAAAACACATATAGAACACAATTTACTGCAAACCTCCTTGTGCCACAAATGACACCTTCCACTTCCTTTTTAGTTAGTTCATACAAAGTAGAAATGAAGCCATGTGATATAAGTGACCAGAATATACAAGTTAAAGAAGTCAAAAGTCTAAAGCTACCTGTGACTTGAAAAGTTCAGAAGTAAACCTATAGGCTCACATATGTTCACATGAAACCTTCAATAAATATTTTCACTTAATAAAAAAAAAAAAATGTATTTTGGACTTTTCAAAGACAAGAATTAAAAGACTAAACTTGTACAATGAATTACTTCCTAAGAACAGTTCAAGCCAGGTGAGCATGAATTATGTTTGGATCTGCTCAATGGGCACATCTGTATGTTACACAGAAGAGGGTTATCACTTGAAATAAATAATTGGACAAAACAATAATTACCTTGAGCATGTATGTACAGTGACAGTGTATTCCAAGTATGTACCTAATTATATATACCTTTATGCATGTGTGTGTGTGTATATATATATGATTATATATATATTTCACATATACCTGTGAAATAAGTTAGTTTCAGTTATCGAAAATTTGTAGAGGAAGTCAACTGCTAAAGAGAGTTGAAGTGATCTGGCCAAAGCCAAAAAGCAACAGCTGAGTTAGGATGAGAATTCAGACCCGATAGGTGAAGTCCTAGCCCCGAATTATATGTACAACAATATTTCTGTTGAAAAGGCTGTATATGTTACTACTACACTGAACTAAAACAAGTCCTGGAGGCCATCTAATAAGGTCTGGCCATCCCCATGCCATTAAACTCTCTTGCTTTCCAAAACGTGACAGCAAAACCCATACCATGAGGGGAATATTGCTTGCCCTGTTCTAAAAACTGTGACTATATAATTGTTAGCAAAAGCAATAGTTGGTCCAGCCCAAAAGTGTGCAGCCAGGGACCATTTAACAGCATGGATAACCAAGTGTAGTGCTTAGGTTTGTGCTTGACAGTGCTTAATTAGCTAGTAAAGAAATAATCAATAGAGCCAGGCTACATCTCCATGAGTTCCAGCCTTGAACTCAGCCTCCAACCATCCTGTTCTGCCTTATTTCTGTATGTTATCCCCCATCCAAGAGTTGTTATTTGTTTCCATTTGATCCACAGAGAATATTTTTGCTATAGCTGCCTCCAGGAGGCTTAGTCCTTTAGCTCAAGCAACACAGGTTCTGTCATTTGCATTTGATATCCGAGGCACACTCTCCAGTGATGACCTAGATACCAGGGTTACATAGAGATCGTGCTTCCATGCTGAGTTAGGCACCCTATGGAGACATCATTTGTTTCCCCAGGCAAGAAAGTATTACACATATAAACGAAAAATGCCTTCAATTGAAAAGACATTTCACACTTTTCCCAAGTGCATGAGGGACACAACTCACAGAAACATAATTTAATAGGATTTTTTAATGAGTCCTATGATAAATGTTTTATGGCCAAAAAAGAAAGTAAAAGCTCATTGTACTTTCCAAAGAGGCCAAAGAACATGTGAGTTCCCAAATTAATTCATAGGTCTCCCTTGAAGAGCAATTCTTAATGCCCTCTATTAAATTACATCTCTTTATTTTGAGAAAATGGATTTACTTATTCCTTTGCTAGAAACCTGAGAATAGCATCACCAATCACTTTGTGTGACATCTACATGCCAGCGACATTGGGTTATATAGTGACTGACAACTGAGACTTCTGCTATACCTGGGAAGAGCTTAATAAGATTGACTTAACGGATATTTTTTATTATTCCCAAGAACAGGGATGATAATGAAATTTTTTAGCTAACCACACTTCACTTGACAAATTATGAAGAGATCAATTTTTTTCCCATTAGCCTCACCCTCATCAATGGCTCAGCTGAGGTCAACTAGCCCTTCACTTGTAGTTAATGGTACACAACCTTTGTCTACTGATTTTTCTTTGTCAAAGCCTAACAGAAGAAAAATCAATGACCCTTATTTCAAATTCAAAGGAAAATATTTTTCTTTAAATTAAAAACTCTTCTCACTTAAAAGACACAACAAATATGTTTGGGAGAGTATGCCTTAGTCTAGTACGATGAAAACTCAATGCAAAGGCTGAAGGCCATAAGTTGAGTGGTACTGAGCATCTGGAAATCCCATAGTACAAAATCTTACTTCACTGAGAATATTATTGGTAATTTCAATGAGGCCTGAATGTTGTCTTTCGATTTTACCAGGAGAGGTAAGTACTCAGTAGCAGTTTCTATTAACATATTAGTATCTAAAAAACATATACCAAAATTTAGAATATTTTGAATTATGATTACATTGTTGCCTTTTTGCATTGCTGTACAAGGTACAGAGCATGCATTTTACACCCAGCTCCATTCTCTTACCTGCCCAGAAACTCACCATTACCACAGTGCAGATTGTGACTTTTAACAGAAATATATATGTGCAATCTCAGTCCCACAAAGAGTCATTCTTAAACACTCGATCTTTCCATCATATATATGTAAGCCATCAATGTAAGATATGTTAGCATAGAAATAAGGTATCAAAAAAACATTTTAATTCTGTTAAAATAAGGATCACCTTCTTCTGGGAAGCTGATCATAATTTTGCACTGTTGTTGGCTTAGGTGGGGATTTAACTACCTCTCTAGAGAGACGTGTTAGCCATTAGCTGGTTAAACAAACCATAATTCAGGCCAGATTCATCCTGCCAAACTTCTGACACTCAGCTGAGGCATTCCCCTCAGCATCCCTCTGTAGTCCACAGCAACTTAAAAGTGCAATTTGAATCTCTGATGGGCTGGATCAGCCTGATGATAGCCTTTCCAATGACTTTAACCAGAACCTTGGGTGATCTAGTAGGGTTCCTAAAGAGCCATCAAAGGTTAGATAGGAGGAATCTGGATCTCTGTATACTGGATGGCTCTGAAAGGAGCACAGATGCACCTTGCCTAATTTAACTTTAAGTATCTGTGTTAGCGCAGCAGCATCATAGCCCACAGAGGAATACAAGCATTTCCACCAGGCAATTTTTACTGACCTAGGAGTGTTCCCTGCCTCTCTGTGTGGAGACACAGAGCCACTAGTACAAACAGCCTTCTGCTCCTCCTTCACGAGGTTATAGTTGCCTTCCCAGAAACATCCTTACCAAGTAAAAGGGTCCTCATACTCAGACAAGTCCTAAAAGATGAAGGAACTAATATGGGATTTTAGATTTGTATTCCCGAAATTGCAGTGACATTTTTATGTTCAGCCTGAGCATCTTTGCAGATCTAGCCAAAGGGTGTATTCTTTTAATGTGTGTATCAACTGCATTCAAATAAAACTAAGACTCAGGGGTTCTTCCTCTGGAGTTTTACTCAGCTACGTCCACTTAAGCTTACACACCCTATCTGCAAGATTCTTTCAGACTTCAAAAGATGCTGAAACTTTAACTGATAATTTACACAAGAAAGGTCTATAAGAGCTGCATGTAATAAGGACAATCCAGATATAAAAACCACAGCAAAAATGTTGGCAGCCAAATTAACTGGTAGAAGTCTTCAAAAATGCCTAAGGCTTTTTAGGACTGCAAGTCCTTTTCCACAGTTTGTCCTTTACATTTTCTGCATGCATCATGACTAAAAAGGATAAATTATAGGTAGGACTCAGCTAGTAATAATATCAATACACTCCTTTGGCCACAATGAACAGTAATCTCTTTTTTTTTATGAATGGATGCCAGGAAGATATTTGTTTGGGTTAAATGGACCAGTCTTTTTAGTATTTTTGATTTGGAATGTGTGTTTTGGTCTGATTATAGTCTTTTGTGTTAATCTTCTGTCCAAGATATTAAAAATTTACAGGACCCATTCTCCTGAAAAAAAGGCAAGGGTGACCATCAGGCCAGGTATCATCTACAGCTTGCAATGAGTGGACAGATCCGGACTCCATTTTTATACCAAACACAGGAAGGATTGTCCCTACTCAAAATAATTTAAGGTCCAAAGTTCCCATCCAGAAAGTTATTTAGATTTTCCTACTTCCACTGAAATCAATACCAGTTACAAACCTACATGACTTTGTAGATCTAGTCTCAGGTAGTTACAGTGTTGTATCAGGAGTCAGACACCAATGTAACTATGTATAGAGATTATTAGTTCCTATCTAACTGATCTTACCTTAACCTATTTTAGTGAATTTTATTCTGGTTTTTCCTCAGTTTCATCTCACCTTTTAATATAGGATTAATTACTTCTAGCCCAAATATTGCCAATATTGATACCAAAACTTTTTAGAAATGGGTGGATGGATGGGTGGATGGATGGATATTAGATCTCGTCTTAATGGACTACAAGTGCATTGAATACTTAGGGATTTGTTTAACCTCAGATGATCACTACATGAATAAAGTAAATTTTGTGGAGATAATTAATCAGCTTCAGAGGAAAGCTTGCAAATGGGCACCTTTATTCATTAGCTGGCTGGAAGGAGCCAATGAAGCATGAATTGATTACCTGGAATATATTATCTTTTCTAGATGCTGCCAACTGTGGTTCCTTCTTCCTTTCTGCAGTACATTAAGTTGAATCATAACTTCTGTTATTTGGACTAGAAAGACATTGAGTTTGCATTTCAAATTCATGCAAATATCAATATAACCAAAAGGCTTACTAAGTCTGTATCTCAAACTTACATCATCTGGCTGTAGTTTGCAATAGAGGGATATCCAGTAGTAGAACAAAACTCAGGTAAAAGAACTCCAGTCTGGAAAATAATTCTTGATAAATTAACTGAATTTCCCCCACATCCCAGGATCCATGAGAAAATATTTGAAGTAAACTAAAATCCAAGAAGAACTTTGAAACATGGATATGTCAAAATATTAATTTCCCTAACCTACAAATTTAAAACCTGTCAAAAGCATGGACATGAGCATATCTCTCCCTGGGCTATGATGGATTAGCCTTACAGTGAAATACGCCCAAGTTGTCAAGCCTTATGATTGTCTATGGACATGCTACCCCTTGAAACAGTATTTTGAAACAATTCTTACGAGACCAGATCCAAATCCCACAATCTTTTCATTTGTTTCAGTATAATAATCTCTATACTTTTACTCACCAATAATCTATGTAGCACATTATGCTGAAATAGCTGCAGACAGGAGGCACGGGGGTAGGTCTGACATAATTAAGAAGTAAAAGTGAGGTATGCGTTTGTGCTCCTGTGATGGTCTGACAAATTATAGTCAATGTCTCAAACATTCGTTAAAGAACTCTGGTGGAGAAAATGGCCTCTGTAAAAACGCTGGAGTTTTGTGAACAGGACAATGTGGCCAGAGGAGAGGGCCCCACGGAGGGTGGGACTGCACTTCTCCAAAGCCGCAATTCCTTATCTTAAGTGACCAGGAGAAGGAGCACAGCATATGCACCTGGAGGAGGAGGCCCCACGGAGGATGGGACTGTGCTTCTATCTTAAGTGGTCATGCCAGCAGGGAAAAAGAGGCAGCTCCGCAATGAACCCCCATGGCCCAGAGCTCACCGACCGATTCCAGAGAATCCCAGGAACGGGAACTGCGCATGTCGAGACCATCAACTAACACGCTATAGAAGAAGGGAGAACGAGTTCTCAGTGCGCACCCTCCGGAACTGGACCTGGCTGGACCAACGCTGGACCCAGGACTGGTGAAACCCTTTTCTTCTCCCTTTCTTTCTTACTCTCTTTCTCTCTCTCCCTCTTTTCCTCCTCTTTTCCACAGTCCTTATACCTCATCCTTTTAAACATAAACCACTGACCAGGTCTGAGACTAGGAGTGGATCTAGCCGCCCCGGGCTCCTCTTTGAGAAGGAGTCCAGAAAGCAATGGGGTCTGCTCTGAACCTCGTGACTCAACGGGAGGGCTCTCCTTCTGATACATTTCATGTTCCTTTTTCCATTTCTTTTTCTACACCTCCCTTCTCTTTTCAAACAGCAGCTTAATGACATGTTGCAAGGTTCATATTGATAAGTTCACTTGTACTTGGGCAAGGTTATCTAGGTTGAATAAATGTTGATTGTTCTTTGAACTCCTCTGGTGTCGTTTCACCTTAATTCCAACAAAGGAAATCCACGAACCTGAGTAGCTCAAACTTTGGGACGCGACAGCTCCACACAAACAACAAGCTGCAAAAAACACATGGATGCTGGCCCCTATATCAGGGGAGACAGGACACAGATTCCCACTGTGACACTGAGACAGGACACTTACCCCAAGATTCACAAGCAGCGGCAGCTTTTTGTTGTTCCAAGAGCCAAAGAAAACTCCTGTAAGGCACAGCACTGAAGAGTAGTCCTGGCCACTGATACCATAGCAAGGCTGAGGAGGATGGGGAGAACAAAATAGAGTAATCATAGGACTGAAGCCATTGATCCCCCTTCTTTCCTCTATAAATCTGCATGTGTGTATGTTGTAGCCATACAGCAAACTAGTCATTTTAGAAAATGTCTAAAACATTCAGTCATTCCATGAAATGACTGCTTCAATCCCAGATATGACTAAAATTTTCAATTATTTCAGAAAATTACCAGATATCATAGATAGATACTGTGGGAAATGCCTAAACCTGGTTTCTCTTGGATCATGGGACAAGTGAAACAATGCTTCTATTACATTTAGTTTTAAAACTGTATGCTCATATTTGTACCTAGAACTACATAGCAATACACATCACAGAGCTAACATTTGTTTTCAAAATTGAGACTATTTCAGAAAGTGATTTTTTTTTTTCATTTTACAAAGTAAATGCTTTCAAAAAACACCCTAAAACAGATTACAGAGGCTCAGAGAGGAGGGGAAGGAGGGTGGGAACTGAACGTGTATATAGCTAGACAATACCAAAGAGAAAGTAAATTTTTCCTCTTGTTTATATCTTGTCCATCTCTGTATTCATGATTCAGCATTCACCCTTTTAATTTGCTTGGCCCTTTCTATCAAATGAGACATTACAAGCTTCTCTAACGATGTAATGTTGGGAGCCCTACAGCCATGAGAGGAAATCTGAGTCCTGCCTACACGCAGCAGACAAGTGCTACTCACAGTAGTTACCCTGGGACCTGGGTGACCTCCTGCTAATGCCTTCACTTCTTCACTTACATAGCTCATTGCAGCCAGCTCCCACCCTCGGTGCTGCTACAGAGGTTTGCTGAAGGCATTCCCCCTTCAGTGATAATCTGACAGTTTAACCCTTGCTAGGGCTACAACTTACGACTCACGCTTACCTGCCAAGAAAAGGCTCCATGTCAAAGGGCGTGGAAGAATAACCCATGAGAGCAGTTGATGGTGTGCTGGACTCCATTAATGAGCACCATCAGGTGGAGACCATGGTCCAGGGGAGCAGTCTCAGCTGCAAACACTCTGAAGAGTGCTGCTGTTATGGCAGAGTACCCACTGCCTCTCAAAGTGAGGAAAGATCTATTTGCGATAGGAGGGAAAGGAAAACAGATGCAGATCCAGTGACAGGTCCACCAATAGCAATGAAGATTGCTGAGACTTTCTGGGCTTATGATTTTTTTTTTTTTTTAATTGATTGCAGACAAGAGATGGAGTCATAGGACCAGCTTCTGATGTGCCCTGAGACCCTGCCACACACCTGGAAGAGATGGAGGGAGTTGGTTTTCTCCAGGTCAATCTTACCCTCTCCCAAATTGCTAACTTTGGAGCAATTTCTAGCATCCTGCTCCACCACAGACAATACCAGAATGGCAGGAGTCCTGGGTCACTCATGCACCAGCCTTCCTGGAATTTTTGAATCTTAATGTGTCCTGATTGTCTGAAATGAACCCACTAATCTCCTGAAGCACCTCTGGATATAAGCATGATTTTGGTGCTGTGTGGGAGCCAAACAGAAGAGACTCCCACCCGAAGAACAACAGCTTCTCCTTCACACTCCAACGAACAAATTGCAAGAAATAACCTCCAAAGAATACAGATATGAAAAGGAGACAACCTACTTGGAGAAATTCTGAGTGTAAGAAAGTTCCCAGAAGGAGAGTCAACAAAAGGGCATGTTGTCCCATGGCTAGGGAATTTCCAAAGGACTGAAAAACGCATGACTGCTCTTTTGCTTTGTGTCACTGCTGTTGTTTATTAATTCCCTGAATAGTAAGAAGTGGCTAGAGACATTATTTCCCACATAACCACAGTGTGAAAGCACATGGATAATGCCAGGATTCACCTTCTGTCAGTTTATAAAACCAAGTGAAACAGGCATATCATCCAGAACACCTGTAATGCCAGTCAGTTGGCAAAAATACCTGAAACCTTTAATTATTTCACGAAAGGACTGATTTCACAAGATGACAGTAATAAGCACAGACACACAGAGACATACATACATTTTAAAATACTGCAGTGTATACTTACATATATATATATATGCATGCCAAAGTAAACACACAGCAGCCAGTTGCTAAAGGAATTGGTTGATTATTTCCCATTGCCACCAGCTGTCTCCTGCCTCTGCAATGATCACTCAGTACAAATGAATGACCCTTGTGCTATAAAGAACAGTTTGTCTTTTCAAAGTTTGATTTGTCAGCTAGGATAATACTGCCTCAGCTTTTGCACTGTCCTCCACAGTGTTCCTATAACACTCCCTGGTACCTGGAGAACAATGAGTCAAAATCATTCAGATTCCAGTTCCAGTCCCAGCAATGGCTGCACATCACATAAAATGATGCTTTGGTTGTTGTTGGGTTTTTAAATGTCATTTTATACTACTAGAAAAAAGTTTCTCAAATTTTCAATTCATTTTTCCACTTCTTTCCTGAACTAACTTGGCAGTTCTGGATTTCTCATCTCATGCTTCACAAATTAAATACAATGAAAAGATGAGAGCTTTTCATTAGGAGAGTGATATCATTTATGCTTTTATTTATTTTATTTTATTTTCACTTCAGTCACAACTTCTTATATTTTCTCTTGTTGCATTTTAGGCTAAAAGAGATAATCTAAGATGACTGTGCTGTTCTCCCAAGCCATAGCCTGTCAGATTGCTGAATTATCAGTACCTAGTCAAGCAGCACAGTAGAAACAGATCACATATGCCAATTCCCCCCCACTTGGTAACCATTTTCCAGTCACTGGAGGAAAGTGCACAGTCCAATCTCTCTTTTGCATGATCGAAGTTAGTTCAACTCTATAGCTTAGCAGATGTCCTTGGGCAGCAGGTGGTCCAATGAATTATATCAGAGAAACCAATAAGTTGTGTATTATTCTGAAGACTTTTAGCCCTCTAAATTGTTAAGAGAACACATTCCCTTTCTCTTTTCTCCTTTTTTAATGAATTTTCAATCAGGCTGCCAACCTTCTTTAAAAATAGTCTCAAAGAAAATACAACAATGAAACTGCTTTCTAAAAAAGTATTTAGAAATCTAGCATCAATTGCTGGCATCTGGAAACAAAACGTGGGATGAGAAAATACGCTGAAAATATTCCACAAATATCGTGCACATTGACATCCTTCTATTCAAGATATTCTGGCTGGAGCTATTCTGACTTACACCAACAGGAAATCCTCCCCAGATTTGTCATGTCAACACAGATCAGAAGGGAGCACAACCTGTGCTGTCAAAAGCACTTAGGAATACCCTAAAGATGATGACCACAGAAGTCATGTCACATAACTACACAGAGAAGCCACAAGTCCTTAATGCATTGTCGAGTTTTTTGTTTGGTTTTTTTCCTATTGAGAAACAAAACAACTGTTGACCAATATTTTAGACATATCCACCTTCTTCACAATATAGCTATGATGCATATTCACTTCAATACCAACCTCAGAGTATCTATTAACAGTCATGCCTCTGGGCAGAAGTGATGTTTTATGTTTAACAAAGAGGACAGGGAGCCCAGTCATCTGCATTCCATCCCCATTTCCACAAGACTTTCTTTGTGGACTTGGCAAGCTTCACATCTTCTGTGTTCCTCAGTTATCCCACATGTGAAATCAGGATAACAACTTTCCCTCTCTCACCAGGAAGTTGTGAAGCTTAATTTATGTTTAGAGAGTTGTTTTAAGATGCTTGGCTGAAAAGGAGTGTATATGTAAATGATTTCCTATCTGTATTAGGCTACTGATGCTGAAAAACATGATGCAATGTACATCGATGAATATAGATATTTTTCTGTGTATAGCATTACAGACTCCACATTCCAGTAGCTGCAAGCATTAACAGAAGAAAGGATGAGTGATCTGCATTTTCTTCTGTAAGATAAGGGCTGTATATTATAGTTTACTTTAATCAATAATACAGTCATGCTACTAAAAATGAGCTAGAAAATTGTTTAGGAAAGCAAAGGGATGGAGTCTTAAGGCTCTTTTCTCCCACAATTTAACTTCCCTGTATTTTGGTTTTTAGAGTTCTTTAATAAAAAAAAAACAAAAAAAAAACCCCACACACAAAAAAAGCACATCTCTCTAACCATTCAAATAGAATAAAGTCTACAGTCAACTATTTCAAAAATCCCCATCCTCAAGGAGGATGGCAGCAGATTTGTATGCAGTGACAGGTTTAACAAATCACCCGATAATTGGGTGTGACCTGCTAGGAAGAACAAATTGAAGCATAAAAATGGAGTCTGCAAACATGTTGCTTTCTTCCTCAATGGATAGCTTTCCTAGCACATTCAGGGATTATGCATTTACTTATTGGCAAAAGTAAGTTGCTGCTTTTCACTCTTTTTAGTTTTGCACAGCCACCACAGTAAAAAGAATGTGAATGAATCTATTAGTACTTGTGCATCATCAATACATTTGTTTACAGAGTTCCTCATGCTTTTGAGACAACAGAGTGGCATGATTAAATGCAAAACTAACACCGTGGAGGAAGAGAAGTCAGACACTTAACTGCCTTGCACTTTTCCTCCACTCCATGAAAACTGTATATAGAAAGGTCCCAAGGCAGAATTCCTCACTGATATGCATAGGTCAGAGGAGAGTTTTACAGTCAGTTTGCAGCCATTTTTCACACAGGTATAAATGACTGCATAATATTTAAGGCAGTACTGAGTACATTTTATTATTATTATATAATGTGTCCTCCAGAGCTGTTATTGCTTTTGATGATGCTCAAGAAACAAAGAAATCATCTTTGTTCTGAAAACTCGAGCGGAATATGCAGACTGGTACCTAGCAGAAAAAAGGCAGCCAGGATAAACTTTGAGCTCTATGATATTTCTAAAGAGGTCTTTTCCTGGAACAGTTGCATTTAAAGGCACTCTTGAGCATCATCAGCACCCAAGAATGGTGTTACTGTGTACGTGAAACAAAACTCCCCCACAGTACTGGATAGCAGTGCATGCTTCACCCTCACGAGTGTGCATTTCAGGCAGTCCAAAACTGGATTGTCCAAGGGAAGGGGCAAACGCCCAGTGGTGACATTTGCTTGTCCTACCAGGGCAGCGTGTTAGCGCCGGTTTACCTTCTCTCATAGAACAGGCAGCAATGTTATGAGAGCTTTAAGGCTGGTAAAGCCTCCAGACCCCTGGGACCAAACCCTAAATGGCTCCTCAGATTGTAGACAGCTTTTAGAAAGACCTTTATGCCCTGTATATAGGGTAACCTACAGGGAAGGGTATTGAAATAAAGGGCCTAAATTGCAGGGGCCATTCATGCCAGATGAGGGATTTCCTTTCCGTTTAAGAGGCTGTTCTGTACTGTGATGTTAGAGTGGAGATGTGGTTAGTAGCATATGAGTCTTTGCCTGGAAATTATGAGTCATTGCTGTGGTTTAACCCCAGACAGCAACTAAGCACCCTGCAGCCGCTCGCTTACTCCCCCCACTCCACCCCAGTGGGACGGGGATGAGGATCAAAAACAAGTAAAACTCATGGGCTGAGATGAGAACAGTTTAATAATTGAAATTTAAAAAAATATATTATTATAAGAAGAAGAATAGTAATGAAAAAGAAGATAACAAAAAGAGAGTGAAATATAACCCAAGAATGACAAGTGATGCACAATGCAATTGCTCACCACCCGCTGACCGATGTTAAGCCAGTCCCTGAGAAGCAATCCACCCCTCCCGGCCAACTGCCCCCAGTTTATATACTGGGCATGACATCATATGGTATGGAATATCCCTTTGGCCAGTTTGGGTCAGCTTCCCTGGCTGTGTCCCCTCCCAACTTCTTGTTCCCCTCCAGCCTTCTTGCTGGCTGGGCGTGAGAAGCTGAAAAATCTTTGACTTAGTATAAACATTACTTAGCAACAACTAAAAACATCAGTTTGTTATCAACATTCTTCTCATACTAAATCCAAAACATAGCACTATACCAGCTACTAGGAAAAAAATTAACTCTATCCCAGCCAAAACCAGGACAGACATATGGCTGTTTTCACTTTCTGCTCAGAAGCAGAGAACGGCACATCAAAGCCAATTTCTACCCTCAGATCTACGTACATGTAGCTTCGTATTTTCTTTAGTCCAAAGGGGAGAATTTAGCTCTCCTTTATATTATTTCATATTTATGATGAAAATGTCAGCAACTCCTTGCATGAAATTCTCACCCAGAGTACAGTATGTAGTTGCTGTGACCACAGAGATACCCACACGCTTAACCTGCATAGTTATTCTGAAGGATCAAGAACTGTGTTTTTCATCCTAACTGTGGATCTCTTCCTCCATGAAAGTCAATGTTAAAAATTCTTCAAACTCCCTAGAATCTGATCCAGGCTTTGAGAAATTGCTACAGGGCAATTCAGAGCAAACCCTTTAAGTAATTCAGGCACCTAATCACAGATGCCCTAGGGCATCTGAGGGATTTTGGCAGGGTCACAGAAATGCCACAGGACTAAAGGCAGAGCCTTTTAGGACCAACAGGACAACCTGGCAGAGAAACAGCTAGAGGCCAGGTAAAATATCGTTGGTCATCTAAAAACATACCTGTGTTCAGGCAGTTGAATCCCATTTGGTTAATCTTTGCACTGATTTCTTCAGCAAATGCTGGATTAGGTGCCCGGGGCTTTACTTGGAGAGGGAGGTAGTCTATTAAAAATACAGATAAAAGTCCACTGGTATTTTCAAAAAGACAAGGGAATATTGCTGAAAAACCCCCTCAGCAGTCCTTGGCTGCACCATTAGACATCCATACAGCTCCAAAAATATTGGAGTCTGCAACTTCTTACAAAGAAAGCAAAACTCTGTCTTTTATATCATGAGAAAGCACCCCATTTTCTTTCTGTGGCTTTACATAAGAATAAAAATAATTAGTAATTAATGTTATTTCTACATCTATTGCTCCATCTTTATATCAACGTTATCTTACTATAAATAAAAATACATTAGTAAAAAAACCCTAGGTACAGCAGTCCTAGGCAAAGTGGCATTCATCACTATTGTGTATTTCAAAGCAGATGGGCAGAAATTCACCAGTGGGACAGTTTAAAGAGTCTCTTGGCTTATCATTTTCCCCTTCAGTCACATGGCATTATGAAAGATCAAAACAAGGAGCTCTGAAGAATGCAAACCTTCAGAAAGCTACACCAAAGAAGGTGAAATATAATGTGATTTGCCATTACAGCCACAAAGTCATAAAGTAAAAGAGAGAACAAAGCTGAGTGTTTAACAGTATCAGATAAGTAGGGGAGGAAAAGGGAGGAGAAAGTACCTGTTAAATTACCCTTATCCAGATGTGATCAGATTTCTGCAGAAAACATGGAGCTGAAGGTAGTTCAGTTACAGCACTGAAATTACAGTAAATGGGGTTACTAAAGTTCTTGTCTTTTAAAGACTAGTAGAAATGTTCAATGGAGCCCTGAAATTCTGCACTGATGAGGGTTTTATTAGTACATGGATGGAGGAATGGATGTAAAACCAGATAAGTAAATTTGTATTTAGAAAAGGAGGATTATTTGGCCTAATAAAAGAGAAAGAGTTTAAGACTGGGCTCAGTGCCCTGATTTTAAGACAGATTGATCCAGACTTCAAGATTTTCCACTATGTCAAGGAAATGAAAAAGGCTATGGCCCTCTAAAAATAAATGTGTTGCAGATAATATATGGTGTTGATGCCCTTCTGTAGAAAAACTTCAGACAGTAGCATATTTCACGACTTAGGAAAGGCAGTGGAACAATTATGTCTGCAATTACATAAGTCTGTTCTATTTTGACTTTAGCCTAGTTTCATTATATTTTAGGTTTTAACCCAAATCATCATAGGTTTTAATGAATTTAACAGAGATCCTTCTAATTTAAATCAATGTTAGCAAGAGCTAAATCAGGTGCTTTGTGCAATATGATTAAAAATAGATTTCACAGAGCCATTCAAATATCTTACCTTTATAGCTGAGAAGGAGTAGAGTCAACAGCTTCTATCTAATAGGAAAGTGAGAGAAATTAATTCATTGGAAAGACATTCTTCATCCCATTTTGGATGACTGCTCACAAAAAAAAGTATGTAAGCTTCTTGCTTTCTAATACCTCAGTTGCTACAAATAAAAGCGAGACAAGGATAGTTAGAAAGACTGTTTATTATACCATGAAGTCCAGCCACATGAAAGATATTGCCCATGAACTAAGATTAGGAAAGTGATACACCTATGATATAACTATGATAAAAATCCACCAGCTGTATTCCCACCAGAATTAATACTTTCAAAGAAAACTGAATGGCTTCAAATCCATCAGCTTGTAGGGAGAAAGATCACTGTGTTCAATTAAGCAAGGAACTGATGTCTCTTATTTAGTGAGATGTTGGATTTGCTTGTCCCTGTTCACACCCATGGCTGACCCACTAGTTTTGACATTCACCCAAAGGGAGTAGAGTACCTCTGTTTTCTGCCCACCTGAAATATCCAGTTGTTTCTGTAATCTCAACTTACTTTTCATGCCTGAATTTTTTGGAAGTAAAGCTAAGTAATACACAGCACACACAAATACAAGGCAAAGTCCTACCTGCGTCTTCAGCTGACAGCACAATTTTTGTAAATTCTGCAGAACTTACTTAGGTGCAAGGATTGTTAGTTAGGATCTAATACTGCTGTAATCCACGGCTGATTGCTGACGACTAGCAAACTTCCTAATTTGTACCCAACAGTGTATCATATGGGGAGGAGATAACAGCCTACCTATGGCAAACTGTAAATCAGTATCTATCTGAAATATCTCTTTCCTGTCTGAAGGCTAAATTACCCCAAAAAACCTGAAGCCACCAAAACAATTTTTCAAAGGCATCTAAATGACTTCAGTTCAGCTTCCTGCCATATTGAAACAGTGACATAACTGGAGCAATTTAATAAGCTACTAAGCCTTAGTACTCATTGCCCCCCCTTACAGTTGTGATCCTGTCAGCTGAGAATGGACTGAGAGAGTGCTCCTGCTCCCTTTCAAAGCAAAAATAGAACTGCTTAAACCACCCTCCAGACATGTATGCAGTTTCCAAACGTTAGCCCAGATCCACTTTCTGCCGTTTGTTCCTAACATGTTTCCAGCCCATTTGAGACAGAAGAATTATTTTATTCATCTTTCTTAGTCCTGTTTCAGAGTGGCAACCATAGCTTTATTCCGTGTGCTCAGCACCTGTCACAACGTGGCACTGCCCCACACGGCAGCTCCTACTCATTGCCATGATCACGGTCTCCAAGCTTTCACCTTCCATAAGGACATAATGCCACCAGAGACTTACATAGCCACCGCATATCCGAAAAAACAGTCATTTAACATCAGCAGGCAGCCACAACACTGCAGAAGCACTCTTTTAAGCAGCCTGATTTCTGACCACAGTTTGAGCACAATCTCGGTATTATCAAGTGGTGAGGACGTATGCCATATGCCATACTGTGGTCAATGTGGAGTGCAACAGTATTCGAAAATGGCTTGAAGTACGTGGAGAGGGAGCAGCTAGTGTTATCCACATGCACTAAACAGAGCTGAAAAGTGGAAGGAAACTGGATATTCAGCTTTGCAACTGTTCAGGCAGATGAAAGATTACTGTGTCCATGTGGTCCAATGTCAGTGCACTAGCATTGCAGAAAAAAAGTTGCAATAAATTTGGAGAAAGCCCTATAAATCTCCGAAGTTGAAACCGTCCTTAATCTAAGACAAATGAACTCAGATTCAACTCTCCACGTGACAATTCAGTGAAGAATAACAATGAGAGATGGCCTAATATGATGGTGAAAAAAAAATTCTCTGGGACATCCCAGGCTGACCCAGTGGTCTTCTGACCTCGGAAACAGAAATTGAGTTTGACACTCTAAAGGGGGGGAGGATGTTGTTATTCCAGCAACAATGTCTCAGTAATGTGTTAATTTTTCTGAAGTACTTTCCTGCACATATAGGATGCTGTGCATTTGTTTCTGCAGGGCTTTTTGCCCTTTTATAATACTGTATATTGCAGTAAAATACTTAACATACTGACTCATCTTTAAGCCCTCATTTTTAAGCCCCCAGTTTCAAGTTGGATGATACTCTTGCTGGCACTTCAGTGCTGTAGGACTGGCTAGGTCTGTCTTCTATGACTTATCTCACTTTGTTGTCCATACAAGGGACAATGCACATTTGTACTAAAGACATGTCTCAGTAGATTACATGCCTTCTAGGGCTGTAAGAACAACTTGTATCAACCTTCAACTTGCCCAGCGCAATACCCAAAGGCAGGTCAAGAAAAAAAAATCCCTTCCCATTTCTCAGCTGCTTCTTCCCTGAGGCAAGCAGGAGTTAGCAGTGCCCCTCAAAGTACAGATGCTGCCAGGATGATGCCATCCAGTGCAGGAAAGAAGTCTGATTTAGTCTGTGTAACAGGTAACACGACCATATCTACTGCATGCACAAAGTAGCCAGTTCTAGTCCTTGGAGCACCAGCTAAGAACTAAATACTTTTGAATTGAGTGTGCTTAAATCCTCAATATTCCATAGCCTCACTGTGGAAACCTTTGTAAGTCTCTAAGGATAAGCTCTGACCTACATCAGACATCTAGTCTAATACAGCTCTTCAAAACATCAGCTGTTGGTACCAGAAGAGGGGGTGCAGGTGGGAGTCTGATCCCTGTGGAGCAAATTCTGGGCAACCCAGGAACTGGAACAGGACTCTACATTCAGGTCAAAGTCCATTTCACTGGGATTAGTTACTGAAAGTTTCTCTTCTACCTCTAAATCAGTCACCATAGACTCCTTGTTTACTGAATGCACCCAGAATGAGTCGTATCAACATTTGTCTGTGCAAAACATTGTGGAACAATTTTAAATACCAAACAAATGTTTAAACATCACCATCTGGTTGTAGATATATCAATACAAATAACCAAATATGATACAACTAAGTAAGTGTGTTAATCAGTGCCTAATGATTAATTCCCACGTCATTTCCCAGCTTCCCTACCATTCAGTTATTTCTGTGTCTTTTAGACCCAGGCTCCTCCAGTCGGGGGTGCTTCCATATGTGCACGTGCCTACATACACACACACACAAACACACACGTGCGCACATCTAATTAGCGCTAGGCACAGTAGGATTCCAGTTCTGACCAAGACCTTTGATTCACCCATATTATAAATTATGAATAATGAAAATAATGGAAAATCCACCAACAGGGAAAAAAAAAAAGGGACGACAGTTGCCCAGATGCAGTCTGCCCCCAGGTCTAATTAGACCCCAGTAGCTCTGCTGCACGATTCATCCATCAGACTACGCTGCCTCTCACTTCAATTATGACAAGGCTGGGTGTGCAAAGTTGGATGAATACACAAAACCATTTTGTCTTTCTGCAGCCCTGTTGGTTGGCTCAGTCATACTTTGCTGAACACAGTAATCCTACGAGCCACCATCCCTTAAGGAAAAAAAAAAAAAGAATGTATTTCAGACTGCCAGGAACCAAGTGACTCAAGGAAAAACACATCTTTCAGTGGGTTTGTTAGCCATATTTCCTCCCATGACACTTTTTTTTTATGCAGCAGAGGGTCCAGATTTCAAAGGATGGGTTTCTCATTATCTCATCCCAACCTGAGAAAGAAAGGAAGATAGAGCAGAAGTCAGCTGGAGAGATGTGTTTTTCTCATTATCCTCAACTGCCCTTTACTATTTTGTTTCTCATCCTCTCAATCCTCTGTCAGCTGACACTCCTATTTTGACAGAAGAGTTGCCTGTGTAAGGATCAGGAACTGAAACTGAATCCCTCCCTAAATTTCCCTGTTATTACCTTACGGTAACAGGGACTACAAAAGACATCTTTTTCACATAAACCTGACAGTCACAAACTGTATGGATAAGTGTTTCTCCCCTCCTCCATGACTTCATGAAACATCTTTCAGGTGAACTATAGGAGAAATGATAGCTAGTAATGCTTTGATAATTGTGGAATATTTCCATGCAGTGTATGTCTGAAATAGATATAAAGCCACAGTCTCTTCCATAAATACTAGTAAGAAAAGTATTTTATCTAATGCTAAGTGAATTTACCAGCAACAACAGGAATAAAATATATCTGCACCACCCCAATATTCTCATACTGCTGAAGAATTTCATATAAGAACAAAAGAGATTTCTATGGTTTACTGTGTGTGCATTTGAACTTGGCTTTGAATGGGAATAAAATTTCCAAATTTAAATGTCAGAATCATCGTTTAAATATCAGAAGTTAGGCAACTTGTGTAGCTAATATTCTAGCCTTCTTATATAGTCAATGTTGAGAGACAGGGGTCCTCACTGTAGCCATCTCAGACAACTATATTAGATTTTTTTTTTTTAATTGAGTTAGATATCAGAGTTCTGGACACATAGCAAGTACTGAGTTCCTAAAAAATTTCATCCAAGATTCTTTTGAAAGAGATTTCTTCAAGAATTTAAATATAAATACTTCATTCTGGCAGCAAAACTTGATAGATGCTACAATGTAGGTGAAATTTTCCTTTTCAAGAGAAGGCCTACACTGATGATCAAAATTTTCAGATTCTCTGACTTCAACTCTAAAATTGGAAGTGGTTTTTGCAGTATCATTTCCAAGAAAAGTGAACCGATTACATTTGGCATATCCTGCTTTGCAGCTCATTCTTCTTGAAGATTCATGAAGAGGAGGTATGTGCCACATAATGCTCTTCTCCACTAACTGACTGCATTGTCTAATCTCATAGATGATGGATGCTCTCAGGTGGCCACGTTGTCTCCTCTGAACGTCTGTAAAACAGAAGAACCATCACTCCACCTCAAAAAGAATGAATGACAAAGAAGCAATACAAATGGCATCTCAAACTTATCTGCCCTCTCCAGTGCCACCTAACAGTAGAGACAAAAAGCAAGAAGAAAGAGAAACCAGCTTGATAACCTGATCTGACACAAAGAAGTCAAATGTAAACCTAGTTAATCCTGAATCCTGCACATGTACCCCATGACAAGGAATGGAAACCCATTACCTTGAATGTAAATGTCAGCCCTACAGATGACAACGACAACACTCTAAGCTTCGCTTCTACTCATCAAAGCATTTTAAATATGATAAGATATTTCCTCAACAAGAAATACTTGCATATTGGAGCCTCATATCACTGCTACTTCAAAGCAGAGGGTTTTGAAGCATGTTCTTGGCTCTCACTGGGAGAAATCACTCATGTAACAAGGATGCAAGGTGCAGTTGCAGCAGGTGTCTACACTGCATCATATCTATTCAAATGAATTCAACACCCGCTGAATTACCTTGCATATTAAGTGAATAAGGTTGTCAGTTTCATTTGCCTTTAACTTTCTCCTCCAGATGATCTAGGGCATTTTCTATGTCCCTTTTTACAGGAGCACAATGTGGATGCAGAGAGTTTGGTGCCTTCTCTACGCTTCAAGGATGAAAAGTGGAGGCACTGCAATCTCTTTGTCTGAAGAAGCTTAAACAATGTTCCTTCTCTGCACCTCTTAGTCAGGTAAGAAGTTACTTTCCTCTAAGCCACTCTGAAGAATGTGCCAGTAGATAATGGCAAGCAGTCTTCAACTTCTCTTGGGATTGCCTTTCCAGTGTTGGTTGCACAGAGGTCCACATCTCCTCCAGTGGAGACCAGCTGGTATGTACCACTATGAAGCCAATACAGCTTGGCCAACTACACAACATCCAGTTCATGACAGTACCAATTACTCAGTGCTCCTGAAATTCAGAGTACTTGTGGGGAGGCTTCTGAGAATGTGTGCATAGGGGCTAATGGTTTCTCATACTTTCAGATGCTCGTTTTTTAAATGCTCTGGTAAGACTCCAACTCTGGAATCTCTTGATCCATTGGAGAAATACCAGGAAGGAGATGAGTTTGTTGCTTGTCGTGGTTTAATCCTGGTAGGCAGTTAAGCACAGCCACTCTCTCACTCTCCTGCAGTGGGATGGGGAAGAGAATCAGAAGTGAGAAATCTCATGGATTGAGATAAAGACAGTTTAATAATTAAAAACAAACAAACAAAAACAACAAATAAAGAAAAAAAGAAACAAAACCAAGAAAAACAAGTGATGCAAAAAAACCCCAATTGCTTACCACCACCCAGCCGATGCTCAGCCAGTCCCTGAATAATGGCAGGCCCAGCCAACCTTCACACATACACACACACACCCACACACCCCCATACTAGTTTTATTTGCTGAGCATGACATCGTATGGTCTGGAATATCCCTTTGGTCAGTCGGGGTCAGCTGTCCCAGCTGTGTCCCCTCCAACTCCTTGTGCCCCCCCAGCCTCCTCGCTGGTGCGGTGGGGTGAGGAGCAGAAAAGGCCTTGATGCTGTGTAAGCACTGCTCAGCAATTACTAAAACATCCCCACTTTTTCAACACTGTTTTCAGCACAAATCCAAAACACAACACCTTAAAAGCTACTATGAAGAAATTCAACTCTATCCCAGCTAAAACCAGTACATTTGCTGGACCAAATAACCTGCAGGGATCAGAGGAATAGGGTCTTGGGCATATAGGGAAAAACTACTAGGCTAAAGAGCTTTATTCTGTGAGGACAACAAACGGATTTTTCATCCTAATTGACTCCTCTTTACATGTAAATGCTTTTTACATGCAAATATTTTATAAGTAAATGCTAGGAGATAAATGAGGGTGATGATACAGAGAATGGGATTCATCTCACTTAAGTTGCCTAAAGATTTGGAGATCCTGTTCAAACTACTTGTCTGGGTTCCTCAATAGCTAAAGGAGAGGGACTGGCAACACCAGAAGGCAGTTCATCTCACTTCTGTCAAATGTCTGCTTGCCCTCCACCCTCTGAAAGTCCCTGCCTCTCCTCAGTGACTCCACGAGTAAGCTAGACAAGCAACTTACTTAGACTGAACTCCTAAGCTTTGGACAGCTAAAGGCAAGTGACCGGAATCCCAACCACATTTTGGGAACGCCATGGGAAAGAGTGATCAAAAACAGAGGTCTGGAATGGAACCCCTTCTGCAATGCTCATGTGGCAGTTGCCATCACCGTCTCCACTGCAGAGACTGATTTTCAAATGATGCATACACACCCAGCTCCTCTGAACCCAGTGGCACTTTTCCAGGCAGCAGCAGCTGAGGATCTGAGTCCTATGCATTTTACATGAGCACTGGTGGGGAAAAAAAAAAGTGTTATTTGGCGGGTAAAAAGCATTAACCTTTATTTTAAATGAAATATTTTGAAGCGTCAGCAGGAGCCTGTGGTTGCTGAATCCTGGCAGTGGAGACTCCCTTGTGGATTTTGGAATATAAACCTCTTTGCCAAGTACACAAATGACCTTAAATTCTGCAAGAAAACACCTATGGGTTTCACTTTAATGTTTGTTTTACCACCATAATTAGACTACAGGTGTGATGACGCACACACACATAAAAGGTACACATCGGTGTATGCATATTGAACTGCTCCCTATATAATGCTATTATGCTGCACTTTCAGCTTTTAAGCTAACAGAGAAATTGAGAACTTGACTTTCAGCTGAATGGAAAAATAGACCAAATGTCATTCGTTTTTGAAATGAAGGAGAAAAATGCACAAAATTCAAGGAAACTGTATTTGATTAATGTATTCTGAGAAATTCATTGTTGATGTAGGTCAGGCAAGATGGTCTA
Organism: Haliaeetus leucocephalus; assembly: GCF_000737465.1. Taxonomy (NCBI): domain Eukaryota; kingdom Metazoa; phylum Chordata; class Aves; order Accipitriformes; family Accipitridae; genus Haliaeetus; species Haliaeetus leucocephalus. The sequence goes on from NW_010973400.1 coordinate 1,869,381, forward strand.
TGGATTCTGGAGGAAGAGATTTGAATACACTATTAAATACAAATCAGATAACTTAAAAAATCAATTTTGTTCAAGGGAAAAAGTTCTCTCAAGCCAAAAGAGACTCAACTAATTATATCAAGAAAGTGCATGTAATGCACTGTATATGCACTAGTATAGATTTTTTGTCTGTTCACAGAAACAGGCAGGTAGAAAACTATGGGAGATGAACACAGCACAGACCAAAAAGTGAATTTTATGGCCTTTTGCAGATATATGACTCTGACCTAAACTGGGGGATTTTTTTTGCACAGGGGCAAAAAGGATATTCACCCCAGAATATTTTTCCAGCACCCTAGATCCCAACAAAATCAAATTAAGAGGAAGCATTAGTAACTATATCCTGCTACCAAGATCTCATTGCCACTAATTATCAACACAGGCCTCATTAAGGAAGTCATCTACACCTCTGTGTCATTAAAGATTTAATAAATGATACCTGCAGATGGCAATCTGAAAGGTACAACAAAGGTCCTGACTTTTGTATGATCGGTGCCTGTAAACTGTAGATGGCTCTGCAGCCTATACTTTATCTCAGCCATAAGCATCTCGCTCAGTATACCTGGAAAATAAATGGTCTTTTGAAATCACAAGGAACCTCTCCTTTCCACAAAAATCCGAAGTTTGCTGATGCTTCATTGATTTTAAGCACCAAAGATGTTAAAGACTGAAAATTCACTTCTGGGTCTGGAGCAAGAACCATGTCTTGGTCTTCCCTTTAATGTCTGCCCTGCAAAATATAAACAAGACCCTAGCATCTATCATTTACTAGGAGTGCAGACTTCAGAAGTCTAAGGAGAAGGACTCCTAAAATGCCATAAATAAACAGTTAATTCATTTATTAAGAGGAAAAGAAATGTGGGTAAAAACTCCTTGGCTATCTCCCTCGTTGGTATAAAAGTGGTACTTTGAATGAATGGTCTCTACTATGTATTCTAGGTAGCAGACATATTGATCCACCAGAGACATCTTGCTATTGCTATATAATAATATTTTAAATCCTTTTATTTCCTTCTTAGGATTCAGCCCTACATATAAGAGAATATACCCCTAAGGACCAGACAACATCTGGTGTATATACAGGGATGAATCACAAGATGGATATAAAGAAAGAAAGATCTAAAATCCCTTGACAAAGTAGCTGTTTCAATCCTTTAAGAAGCCTACTGAAAGTTTATCTTAAATGTGATTTCAGGAGCCAAAAAGTTTTCTACACAATTTATTTTCTTTACAAAAGGAAAATATTTTTTTAAAAACAAAACTGCCATGTGGATCCCCACAGCAATGTAGCTATTTTCTTTCAAGTTATGGTTGCTTCTTAACACTGTAATTAAGTTTGAATAATGCTGCCACAGTAAATCATGCACTTTACACAATTACTGTACAGAATGTAAAAGGGAAATAAAATATGATGTGAGCTTTGTTAAAATACACTTGACAATCACTTAACTTAATTAGATACATTTGCCTTGTGAAAAAGTTACTGTACTAAAGGTGATGTTCACCTTTCCAAGGAAAATAATCCTCTCCCAGAGCCAAAGGCGTATATCCCACCTCTATTTATTATTATTACAGTAACACTTCTGTATGAAGCATCACTAGCCCAGCAGCCAGGGGACACTTTCCTACTCCCAACTCTGTCAACGATCTGCTCTGTGTTCTTGGGCTGGTTGTGCCAGCTCAGTGCCTCTGTTTCCAGATCCGTTGCTTGCAAGTCTTCTCCTTTTGCAAGTTATTATAATACTATGTACAGCATAATAGCTAATAATAATTACTGTAATATACATAATTATATTATGTGCCATGTAAAGAATAATAGTTATAGTAAGAAATCCCTAATACTTTAAGGAAATTAACATTTTGTGCTTATAAACTAACCTAGATTTACAATTCCCCCGATTTCATGAGGTTCCTTTAATATTTTTAAATAGCATTTCTTTTAAAGGACATGTAAGAGTTCTTTTTCTCTTTCTTTGTACATTTGCAAGTAGATTGGAATATGCAAAGAGCTTAGACAATATTGTCTTTTTGTAGAGCTTGGCAGAGCTCCATTTATTTTCATGGAGTTGCGTCAATTTACTTCAGATGAGAATCAAGCTTTTGTCTCCTCTACCTTTTAGAGACTGATTTATTTTAAGCACCCATAGTGGCAAAACAGAAAGAATCATCCATTATAGTTTCATATCTGTGAAACTCATTATTCTTCAGGGGGAACCACAGAGAGGAAGTTCTGCCTTGGACACATACCAGCAGTACTGAAGAGTAAGGTGGTGGGTTTGAGCATGATGCAGTTGCCTACACTCCACACAGCTAAAGAGAAAAACGGGCAACAGTGACTCATGTATTTTTCTCTCCCCAAGCCCAAGGTCTACTCAAAGGGCACCAGATATACATTTAAAACAACCTGAAAACTCTCTTAGGTCGCACTGTCCAAAGCAGCAAAGCTATGTGCTCCACCTTGTCTTCCAACACATGCTTCTCCTTTGAGGTTACAAGGTGGCCTAGAGTGGGTGATCCTACCTGCACCACCCGAGGGGTGTCCTGTGTCAACAAGGACCTTCTTTGTGTCTCTCAACACACCTCCCCGGCCACTTTGAGTCATCTTAAAATGGCCAAGGTCTGAATTATTCTCAGAACTCTTAAAGTCTGTCAGAGACAGCTTTAATATAGGTTGATTATAGTCAGGAGCATAAAGAGCAGCCAAAAATGTACCAAAAACTTTGATGTTATGTGGGTTACACATCAATTAAATCTTCCATGCTCCTAAGGTTAATTGCCCATATGTTATTTTCAATTAAAGGGTCATCTCAAAAAAAATAGTCAAAACCCAATTTAATTCAACTTTTCCCCATTTTTATCCATATGTGTGACTTCGACAAATAGTTCCTTAGGCTACAGAACCCACGTCTTCCAAGAAACACCATTTCATGAGATTATTTTTTATTTATTAATCTAATTTAATAATTAACAATTGTCTTTAATGTTAGTTATTAATATTATGAACACTAAAACTAATAAAGCCTAATTCCTTAAGGAATCATGTCTTACGGCTGTAGCTCCTGATGTGTAATAAATTGTATGTTCCAACTAAGGTCTTTGTCCTGTTTTGGAGCACAGAAGATATTTTTCCATGTGGTTTCTCCCATGTCTGGACTGTAGTCACTCTAGACCCTTTCTATGATTCAGACTCTAACTGAGTCTTACCTGTTTTGAAATTCCCACCACTCCATAATCAGGCTTGACACTGGTCAGCATTTTCACGCAAACACAGTAGAAAATCAGGATAAAGAATGACAAATAAATGACGTATCATGGTAATTTAGGGATCTCTTTTCCCAAGAGAGGGCTTTCCTCTCTCTGGAATGTCAGAGCGAGAAGGAAGGGAACGACAAACCAGTTCAGTTCAGGTTAATACACAATTTTTCATACCAGAAAGTAAATCGATAAATGGTTGCCTAGATCAATTTTCTGTCATGTCTATGCAACATACTGAGGAAATGTAGCAAGGGAAGCACTTGAGGATATGGCAGGTAGGAACAGAACTGGCATTTTGATTATTATATCTGGAGAGTTTTGAATTACTAAATGGGGGGGGGATTTTTTTTCACATGTGAGACTGAGCTTTGTATTCATTACACGTACACAGTACTGCATTGGTTGTTTATGCTCACTGATTAACTGTAAAAAATGTTATACCATTTAAGTGTGAAGGTCTCCACTAAAATTATAGAAATGTATTTATGGGAGACACAATACATACAGCAGTTGTTTATTAAGGTCATTGGTATAAAATATATGATTGATGCAATGACTGTGTACCATTCCAGTGCTGAACATAAAATACACCAACGGGGCACCTTGCCAGATGCAAACAGCCTCTCCCAGACAGGGCTGAGGCTGGTGCTCAGGCAGCGTGGGTGCTGCAGCCTCTCCCTACGCTGCACCTCTACCAAGCAGAGGTTACTAGAGCCGCGTCCTGCCCGTGCTGAATTCACCGGGTGCCAGCTCCCAGCATTACAGGTGGAAGGTTTTGACTGACCAGGCTCTTAAATCTCCTTTGTGCAACCCCAGCAGTGCAAAACAGACTTAATGCCAGCCAGCTTATTGGCAAGCGCACGGGTGTGACGACCTCTCAGGTGGCAATAAGAGCACCTTTTATATTCGCCCAAGAGGAGAGCAACTGGTTGAGAGATGCCAGACCAGGGTTACCGCCTGCTTCTGCTCCCCACTTGTCCCAGTAAGGAGAGCAACTGGGAGCCTGAAACTATTCCTGTATCTCGGTGGGTTCGTGCTGCATTTCCTTAGTCGCCTACTATCTCTCCATACTTGCTGATGATTTTGGCTGACGATTATGAATGCGTTTTGATAATTAGAGGTGTGCACTTAAAAATGCCTTTTAATCGGTTTCTAAAGTAGCCTGTAACAAAGCTGAAAAGAAAAGGTAGCTAGGTGTTATTTGTGCACCATGGAAAGCAGCTGCTTTGGACTGCTGCTAAATCCATACGAAACAATCCTGCATTCTGAAATAAAAGCAGACATTCCTGGGTATTTTTTTTTCCCCAGAGCTGAATAACAGGGAGAGTCCATATGACTGTGGTCCAGGCAAGCTGTTGAAAGTAAGAACTCCTGGAAAAAAATTTCCAGCTTGCACTCTGATGCCAAATTTTGCAAGCATCCTGTTTACTGACTGGGACATTCAAGTTGAAAACAGACCATGACCAAAGCTAAAAATAAAATTGCAAGAAGACTGTGTAAAGCTACAGCTCTAATCCCTCCAGAAAAAGGTATGGCACCGTCTTCAATTTCATAAGGATTTTAAGAACCCTTCTCTCCTTCTAACACAGCTTGAGACTTAGAAAAAGTAATTCTTTTAAGAAACTGTCCCACTGCAATTCGGGCCAGGTACAGATGCAGAGTACAACCCTAACTTCCCTGGCCTGTCACCAAAGAGAATGAGTTTATTACAGCATGCAGAGAGAGAAATTTGACAGACAGCTGGCCATCTAAGCACTCTATTATTAAAGTCTGTGTTCAGCAGGATGCATTGTTTGAAAGTTGTGTTTGCAAAAGCAGTCTCCTACTACTAGCATCTGCATTAACTATTAGTTTTATGAAGTACAAACTGCTTTGCAATGTCATTGACACAAAGCAAGCTTAGCCCTGTGCCTACTTGAAGGAGAAAGAAAAAAACATCTCCTGGGGTTATTTAATTTTTTTCCAAACATATGTTGTGAAAGGCCTCACGGCAGTTTGAAGGAACTCTCAGAGCTACAGCTAGAGGCATGCTGAGACCTTCTCTTTTGCAAAGAAAAAGCTGAAGCCTTTTTGCTTTCATCAGGAGAAACAATGAGGATGGAGTAGGCTGAGGTACAGGTGAATTTTGTTTTGTCTGTGCTGCCATGAAGGTAGGACCAAAGAAGGCCTTAATAGGCTGATAGGTGTATTATCTTGTAGTACTAAATCCAGGCACAACACACAGGTAGGAGGTTAATGCAGTTTTATTACCAGAGCTCTGGCGATCTACTCCACAACCCAACAGTCAGCTTAATCTCCAGACACTCTGGGGTTGTCAAATTACAATGCGGCAACTAAGAAGGAAAGTGCTATCAAGGGGAGGGGGGACATACTAAAAGTAAGGCTAGGTTCCTGCCACGGAACTTGTATTTCCCTACAGGCTTACCCAAAGCTCATGGCCATTCAATTTCCATTAGACTCCCCTGAGCATGCTGTCAAAGCTGTAGATATTTGGCCCCCTCTAAGAGGATATTTTTGGCTTTCCCATGCGTAATCCTAGAAATTCCTCAGATTCATATGCAGACTTCATATTTCTCTTTCCCTGAAGGTATGTTTGGAGCCAATCAAATCATTGCCCAATATCTCTGTCCTCTGTTTGCCAAGGGTACATTTACTTGCCCCTACACACACACATAAATAAAGCACATACAGCACATAGAATGGGCAGACATAAATGTACACATGCTCCCATCATATAGGATGAGGCTAAGCAAACATGGTCATTCACTGAGAAGACCCCACACCACTTCACATGGAGCTTCTCTGCACTGGACTAGAAACATGCAATAAACTGCAAGATAAGAATCACAAGAGCAGGGAAGGAATTGGAAGGAATCATCGCTTACATCCAGCAACAAAACATGGCCACTACAGCCACCTTCAGCATTCAGACATTTACTCTCTGAATGGACTATATTTATGTTCCATCTAGAGATAATGAAGAGACAGCAGCTGTACCTAAGTCATAGGACCCACAAGTTCTTCACAGTCTCAGGGCTGGGCACTGGCCACAGCCATATCCTCACTAAAATTTGGGAATTTCCCCCTCCATCCTCCAGCTTCCCCTAAAGAGAAACCTGTGCAGATTAGGTGCACCCCAGAGCACCTCCAGAATCTAATCCATCTTGTTTATCCTAGACACCTATCTTATGAAATGAACCACACACCTATATTTCTGTTGACTGTAGATGACTCACTGGGCAGCTAAACTCAGATGAAATGAATTCCATCTGAAATGTTCTGCAGGATCAGACTCTATTTTACAATTACATGGTATTGTAGGAGTTTGAAGAGTTTTATTTAAATTAAAAAAAAAAGCTCAAAGAAAAACTACAAGAACTCATGCTTCTAAGCTCAAGTCCCTAAACATACGAAAACTGTGAATTTTTTCAGTAATCCATTTTCTGCAGCGGCAGGAACATGTTGACTTCCTCTATTAAGTATTATAATTGGTAAGAAAAAAAAACAGAACAGAAAAAGGTCTTTGGCTGTTGTGTTAGCTATCACCTCCAAGAATAATTTTGATCTTGCAATTGTAATAGCTAATCTACAGCACAGAATTTATATAAGACATTTTTGGCTGGTTTATGAGAGAAAAATCTTGGCACTCTCATAAACATCAATGTATGTGTCTTAAAAGTAATGTTCATAATTTACATAAACTAAATAAGATAAATTGGAAATTTCAACTCAGGCAAAAAGTGTGTCTAAAAGGCAATTTCAGATTGAATTAAGTGCCAGAAGGACCAAAGCCTACTAAAATATTGCCCCTGTCCTCAAAATGATAATACCTCAAAACTGGGCACACACAGACACACACACACCCCCCCAGCACTCGTTACACAGACTCTTGTACCTGTCACCTCCTCCTGTTCAAATCCAGAGAATTTTGTGCCAATGTACTATTCTTTCTGCAGTCCAAGCATCTTTCTATCCCACTCAGTTTAAAAGCTGGTCTACTGTCTCTTCCTGCACCTCATTTTGATTTCAGTGCCGTAAATTGTCAGGCAGACCTGTAACAAAAGGTCACACTGTCTAGTGTTTGCGGTGTGGACCCAGCCAGAGCTGAACTGCTCCCAGCCGTATCTCCCCTCCGGTAAGCTCTCAGTTATATTGCTCTAATGCGATCTGATTCCCATGTCTTCTTTCAAGCTAACGCTCAGGTCAATCACTCGTCATTTTTTCTGCCATGGTGTTGCCAAATCTGGGGTACATAAATCCCCCCCTTTTTTTTTTTCCAAATGTGATAATCCTGTGACTAGGCTAATTAGAAAAAAAAGTGTTCATGGTTCTGTTTCTCTTTTGTCATGTACCCTGTCTGTGCATCTGCAGCCAGATAAAATGAAACCAAATTGGATCAAAAAGATGATTAAACCAAATGTCACTGTTTCACACCCACCTTGACATCTCTTCAAAAGGCTGTAAATTATCAGAGGACTCAGCAGGGGAACACTGAGCCCGGACAATTAAAGATTCACTGTTCAAGTTTCTCAGGTACCTTATCAAGTTCTGACTTGGCAAAGGAGAATTACAGAAATTCACAAAATACAAGTGTTTTGAGGGTCGTTCATGCGATGTTTTATGTTGCTTTAGTAGCTCACGTCCGTTATTGTAAAAATTACAATAAAAGCAAGCAAAGACAAGAACAGACTTTAGCCCTGAGATTTATCCCTGCTAAGAATGCAAATGAAATGCACATAGATCTCTGAGAGGTTATTTATTATGTTGAAAATAATAAGTAAAAGTGTTTCAAAATGGATCTTCTTTCATATCCTTGTGCTTATAAAAGTCCATTTACTGTAAACGACAGTTAGTAAAGGTGTTTTATTTCAGACTATAAGTAGTTGAACTTTGCTAGTTCTCTCAAAGGGACACCATGAGACAGTTGCTTAGATCACACGCTCCACCCTAAGGAGCATAAAATCCCAAGCCCCCTCCAAAAAACTTTCATTTTTTTAAAGGTATCAGGTATTCAGGTTACATACAGGTTGTGTACTCCTCCTTTTCCTTAAATACAGCGTGTCTAATTGCCTGTTCATCCAATAAGAATCATGAATCAAATACATTCGAAATTGAAAATGAGCAAATTATGTTGAAGGTTAAATTTTAAATACTCTCTCAAACTCCACCTATCAGGGCCAAATTCTGAAATACTGCTCATCAAGAACCAAGAAATAGCTATTAAGAAAGGAAGGAAAAAAAGACTTTAATCCAGAAGTTATAAATGAGGATTTCAACAATTGTCTTAGTTCTGTCACTTATTTCCCATGCGGTCTTGGTTCAGTTGCTTATATTTTGACCATGAGTACCCTATAAATAAAACAGAACATAATCCCATCTGGTTTCTGAGAGGTTTAGTGTTCATAAAATAGTTAGTAGCCCAATCAATCATAGATGTTATAGGAATACCAGCCGTTACTAAGAGTAACATGAAAAATGAGCAGGAAATGAACTTTTCAGGTAATTTGCGTTCTATTTCACCTCCACTATTTGCTGAATTCCAAAACTTATGGAAATAACTCCTCCAGCTGAGTTAATAAAAATACTACCCTTTTCATGGTTTCCACTTCTGATATCATGGACACCACTCTGTAAGAAATGAGACAGGCTGGTGAGAAAGCATCTCACTGTACACCGAGGTCTGCTTGCAGAAGCAGATGCTGCCAGGCTACTACAGAAAAGAAGGGAATAGAAAAGTACTGAAATTCTTGTGTTTAGGAAACAATGTCCCTTGACTAAGTATTTCACAGAAAATAAACCACCTGGTTTGGAAGATATGAGGAAAAAGCACACACACGTTTTCAAGATGGGAGGCAGAAGTCTCATAAGGAAAATGAGCAAAATTTCTTAAGAACTCTGATGGCAATTCCCTCAACTGGTGGGAAACAACTGGCTTACAACAGCCAGCTGAGGGCCCCATCACAGCTGCTCAGAATGAAGCTTCTCACACAGTGTGGTTAGAAGGATATAATTTTTTGAAAATTGAAGGCATAGGGGAATACAGATGTAAAGCATTTGTAGATACTCCAACGTACATCATCAGTGGATGGATGCTTGATGCTGGCACCAAGAGCATATGAGGGAAGGCATAACCAGGTGGGACCTGCCTGGCCCGTAGGTTTTCTCCTTAGGGAACAGAAATGGTGGGAGCAGATATCTCAGCTAGTAAATAAGAATCATAGAATCATGGAATATCCTGACTTGGAAGGGACCCACACAGATCATTGAGTCCAGCTCGTGACTCCTTGAGGGCAACCTAAAAGTTAAACTATATATCTAAAAACATTGTCCAAATGCTTCTTGAACACTGATAATTATAAAAGGAAGATTTTTATGGCTTCACCTTGTAGCATGAAGTGCAGACTCTGCCAGAAGGACACAAAGACTGGTGTTTCTTAAGACTACGTGAACAGGACTGCAAACACAAGTCATTAACAGAGACATTGAGAGCAAGGCTCATTTGCTAAGACACCTAGTGCTACATGACGTACTTCAGGTTAGTTAACACTAAGACCTATGGGAGACCTGCACTCTTCCAGACTATCAGCTGGAGATGAGCACTGATATCCTGGGTATCTCATATGGCACTAGGTATTTATATTTAGGCAATTTTTTCCTTGTGAACAAAACAGCTGATGGAAAAAGACTAGAATAAAGGCTCTCCAAATAAGCACTTAAAGAATGGAATTAGAGAAATCCTGGAGAGAAAAAACAGAAGTAATGTCAACTATTTTAAGAATGTTGATGACTCAGCCCACAACTTGCAAGGACACCTTAATTATCTGGAAATTTCTATCAGACTACAAGTCTTCTATACAAAAGGTTTTTATAGACTTTTTCAATATCCTCACAGTAAGTTCACATGTAATAATAACCTGTTTGATCCTAAGCCAAAGTTGAAACACACTCAAAAATAGATATGTACCCAACCATGTGTGGCAGTGTGCTCCCCCCTCCCTTTTCCACTTAAGCAATAGCCACCAGTGGTGGTCGTGACGGCTGCATCTGGCTTAAGCTGGACTCTGGAGAGACAGGTAACAACACAATCACTAAGGGCTATAAAACTTGCTGGTATGCAAATATGACTATAAGTCAATCATCTTACTTCATAAAGAGTGGACAGCCCAGAGTCCGCTGAGCTCTCCTGCACAGCAGTGGGCTGCACACCAGGATCTCCCCTTGAGTAGGGACACCTCTCAAGGTTACTTCTCCAGGTTGAGAGAATCCTCATCACATCAGATACTCCGTAAGTGAATTGGGAGTAAGCGCACTGAAACTTTGTAATCTTAGCTAAGTGATATCAAGGATTGATTGTGCGTATATAATCCTTTAGAAATAAACTGTTGACCAAGTCTGGTACTAAGTCTGGATCGAGCTGCACCTAGACTTCTCTCTGGGAAGGAGTTTAGAACTCAAGGAGGTCCTCTCTGAACCTCATGACTCAACGGGAGGGTCTCCCTGACAGTTTTGTCTGACCCTGTCCTGTAGGCAGTAAATACTCAAGTGTACCTTGCCATTGAATCTTGTTAAACCACTGTCGCATTTACCATTGAACTTTGTTAGCTCACTGTTTTATATCAATAAACTATATTGCTGCTGCTCTCTTGTGAGTGAAGTGCATCACTCTCTTTCTGCAGCACCATGATTTTATCTGTAAGTTTAAACCATCTTAGTAACTATATTTTCCTTCCACAATACCTGTGTCTTAGTCACAGACAAGAACAAAATTGTAGCAGATATTTTAAAAGAAGTGAGAAAGCAATAGCTCCTATGTTAAAGAGGTTATAATCAGAATATAAAGAGAGAGCAGATGGGTGTATTCTGACGGAAGGATGCAGGAAAATGATGAGGCAGAAGTTGGTCATTACAAATGGGAGTGGAGTTAGTTAACATATAGCTAAACCATCATCCCCTTTTTTGAGGGCACCAGAGCAAACACTTTTTTAAAGAGGACTCTGAAAGCAGGTGATGTGATAACTTCAGGTATATTTCTGTGGAGCTTCCATTACCATGAGGAAGGTAATGGGAAAAAGCATGAGTATACTTGAAAATTCATCAAGCAGAGGATGAGAAGTGGCATGAAGGGCCGACTCAAAATGGTTTTAGAAATACCTATGCTAATAGAAAGACCACAGGTGGGATAAGGATGAACATAAGCAACACAGGCAGATAGCTTGTGGCTGCTTTGACAAAGGGGATCTAGTGGAAATACTTTAAAAGATGGCACACTTCTTATATGTTAATTCAGAAGTGAACATTCAGCTTTTCCAGTAAACAAAGTTGGGTCTCATATAGGATCTTTTTCCTACAACTTTATTTTTAACAATAAAATGGATATATTCACCTTTTAGACACTTGACAAGTTGTCTTATAATTGAGTTTAATATCACTGAAGTCAAAGGAATCCTCTAAATTAATTTCAGGACTAGACTTGTGCTTTATTAAAGAACATTTGAATAATTTTTTTTTAATTCAATAAATTACTCAGATTTTTATTGATTTAATTTTTATAGAAGGCAATGAGGCATGGAAAAGTTAAGAAGTTACTTTTTCGTCCCAAAACTACAGAGAGCTACTATAAGATCAAAAGAGGCTTTGGTGTTTTTTTTTCTAAATGTGTTATTTCCATTGTAATGTCAAATCATTTTGCAGTATCGAACTCTTGAGGTAAAACCTGTGGCCCTTATTGAAGTTGAGGGGAATTCTGCACACAGAATATAACCTTTCTCCTTGGTCATCTTTGTTCCTTAATACACTTTGGAAGTCAGAGGAAAAAATATATCCCAAAAGTCATGCTATTCATTCTTGGAGTTCTTCCCAGAATCAAACTGTCAGAAAGATCTTGCCATTTCTGAAGTACTTTTAAGCAGGTGTGGAGCTATTGCAGAGCGCATCTGATCCCACTGCAGCCTGTAATGAGCTGTAAGGTTTGCAACACCTGCAGAAGTGCAAGTCTGCAAAAACTGCATGCACCTGGTTTAAAAAGTTTTAAGCCCTGCATTGCAGAAGCTTGCGGTAAACTTCCGTCACACGTCAACAAAACTGGAGACTATCATGAATTGCCAGTTACCTTCAGGTGGGGGGGTTCCTCTGCCAAGGAAACAACAGCATGAATGACAGCCCTGAATCAATGTTTGCAGTAGAATTCCTCCTTTCTTACTATTATCACAATTATTAAAAAATCTAGGTATATTAAAGTAATGTCCAGTTATATTAAAGTAGCACCCAGAAGATAGCCATAACTCCTGAGTATACGAAGTAGAGTAAAAAGAAATAACCTGACCTGAGCCTAAATAGAGAAGATATCCAAAGAGTGAGCAAAGAGGGATCCTGAGGATGGGGAACTGAGGCAAAGAGAGACTAATTCACTTGCCTGAGGTGGCAGAGCTCAGAACTGAAGACAAATTTCCCAATTCTCACACCAATGCCTTAACCATAAAGCTAATCCTCTGCAGACCTCTATTTTTATCCTTCACAACTTTTTAAAAAACATTCCTATAGGGCTCCATTTTCTCATTGCTTTGACTGAGCACAAGGGTGAAATACTGGGGGGCAAGCAGGTAGATGAATTGTATTTGAGTTACACTACAGTAGGAAAATATGTTTGTCCTTTAACAGTGAAAGATGCATTTTTCATTCAGGCAACTCAAAACCAAATTCTTTTTTATTATATATTGAACGTAGCTAAAAGTGAACATATTTCCTTATACACCTGTGCTCACAGAAAGCAAAGGCAAAGTAATGTGGCCAGCCGGTTCATCTTATGCAGCTTGTTAGGAGCTTCCTCTCTTTGTGTCTTTCTCATGATTTCTTCTCTCATGATTTCTTCAAACTTGACAGGGACATTTGTCCTCACTGAGAACAGAGGCCAGACTGGAAATGTGGTGATTTTAAAGACAGTTGGTGTTGAGTTTTCCAAATGTAACAATACTAAAATATTATATATCCCTGAAATGCAAGGCTTTTCACTGCACATTATTAAAAGCAATTTTGTCATAAACTGACAAGCAAATGTTTTATTAAACCTGTTGGAATTCATTGTTAAATAACAACAATGTTCAACATTTATATCCTTAAATCTCTGCACGTACATAAACCACCAAATCTTGCAGCACAAGTGGATCAATTTTTCTTTTATTATTGTTACTAAATCTCCTTTACGACATGCAGCGCTGAGGCTCAATTTCCCACCATCCAGGTTTCTCCCACGTGTGTTCATTTACATATGTGAAAATTAGTTTAAAATCAGTAAACATAGCAGGTTTCACCCATACTGAACTCATTATGCAACAGTGTAAAAAACACCATAATGTAATGAATTGAGATTTCAATCATCATAGGCTTGGGAATCTGGTGGAAGAGCAATATTGTGAGCAGACCAAGATCATTGGGTGGTAGAGCTGGGAGCAGTCCCTGAGGTTTCTGTACATTCATTTCACAAGGCCAACAGCTCTGCTTGTGGCCTGTCTGCTGCATTGACAAAGAGGTGCAGATTTACTGCATCAGGCAAAATTAAAAGGACATGAAATTAACATTAAACAGCCCCAGCCTGCCAGGTATGTGCTCCTGCGTCATGTGTCAAACACGCAGTTGTGCTGCTTCTCTCTTCTCCTCCAGTCCATCTCTCCGCTGACAAAGTCTGCAAAACACTCAGCTCTGAGACCAGTGGGAATGTTTGCTGTAAAGACAGAAACTTTTGTTTCTCCATGCATATCCAGCATCCACTGCTTGGTAAAGCTCAGGTGGTTTTGCTGAGAATGGGATGTGATTGCACCAGGTAAAACTCAAAGGAGTTCTTAGGGAGTGCAGCAGTCATATTTTCCGTGAGGATGATGCAACACGGTGAATTTTAGGTGATATGTTCTCTAAGCCTGGCAAAACAAAAAAAATTGCCAAGACCTGGGATATCATTAATTATCTGTTGCCACATTGTTTCATTCAGTTCTCCTTTGGTTATGCCAGGAACAGAAGGAACCAGATTCTGTCAGGGCACGTGGGCTGATCCCTTGAGAATAAAAATGATAGTGAATCACGTACCATTTATGCACTCATATTTTGGGTTTGGGGCTTGGGTTTTTTTCCAAAGCTAGCACACAACATACCATTTCCCTGAACAACTCTGCTGCTTACAGTTCCAAACACTTTTCTAGACTCTGCCCACAACACCAATTTTTATTTTCTTTTGTTTTGGGGTTTTTTTTCCAGGTCCTTGGTAAAAATATTTCACAGGGTGACTGGCTCTTCCCTATTATCCTTTCTGGGTTCCTCTTTGCCGCTTCACACAGACAAATTTGGGATTTGCCTAGAACCATATGATAGCTTCTGGTTATCTGCAATCTCAGCCTGTTTCCTCCAAGGTGGTCCCTGGTTTGATAATGAGAAATCCATTCCAAGGCAGTCCTTGGCAGAATTGGCCTTACCGATCCTTCCACTTTACAGGAGCTATTCTTGCATCTCTTAGAGTCATCATCAGCTTCAGATGTCCCAGGAGTTGCTCAAACACCACTGTATATTTGTATTTAGTACTTCAATGAAGACACCCCTCTCTGGATTTGATTTCCAGCACAAAGCAAGCATTTAAGTGGGATCACTTTTGCTGCACCTTGCAACTCAAGCATGCACGGCAGCTACAGCCAGGCTTTCTGTGTTGTTAAATTGTTTGTGAGATCCCTGGCATGCTCAGCTACTGCTCCCAAAACAACTCAGGCTCTGTGCAGCCTGCCTTCCTATTCTGGGGATGAGAGAGTTTCCAGAGGCCAGGAACAGTATGGATGTGGCCAAACTTTGCCAGCAGGTCTCAGAGGACAGTTAGCCTCAAGGCTCTGGCACTTTTCGGATAACTAGTACAGATGTAGTTTAATATTTATTCTTGGAAAGTGGAATATAAAGCTCTTACCAATTTGGAAGCAAAATTATGCAAAGAAATGAAGGTTCCTTCTAAGCTGTCCCTGTGTCCCTGCTCACACCTCCCCTCAAATTTTCATCTTATGGCAAGATTTGTTGCTTCATCTCTCTTCCTTCTGCTCTTTATTTCCAGACAGGTTCCTTGGTTGCTATCTAACAGGAATACAGCTTCCAAGGCTTACATCCCTTGCTAATAAATATGCACAACTGATGGACAGCACTTTCCTACTGGAAATGGGCCTTTCCTTTCCTCAGTGAGCAAAGCTGCCAGCACCCTGTCAGGAGCCTGACTTGCTCCAGTCTTCTCCTTCTTCCTTGCTTTTTTCCAAAGCAGAAGCTAATTTAACTACAGCTTTAGCAGTGCCATTCTTTTTACCAGACAGCTTAATATGCACTGTAAAACCTTCTCTCGATTTTGCCATATTTTGTAAATATCATAAAAATTTTCAATTACATAACAGTTCTGTTATCTCCCAGTCCATAACATGCGCCTAGCTTTTCATGAACCACACAGGTTACACCATTAATAATGCACCCAGCAGCCTCGTCAGCTGAATGATTTACCCAAACCAGCACCATTTAACACTTAGGGGGGTCCTGGTGAGCAGAGCACTGTCAAACCACAACCATTTACACGAAAAGGGAGTGTGCAGTGAAACACCTCACTAGTGTTCCCCACTGATTCTGCTCCACATTTGGGGGGTTTTGTTTTGATTTGTTTTCATTTTTTTAGAATGATTCCTATTATTTTTCTTGAGAGGCTGTTCTTTCTCATTTCAAAAGATTTATTCCAATCCCTAACATAGTATCATTATTTTTGTTGTTATTGTTGCTGTCCTAGATCCTGCTCTACCTTGATACCTTGCACATTACAGACTTCAAAAAGTCTGAGATAATCACCCAAGAAATCACAAAAGCCATATTCCTCAATAAAAAAAAAAAATGGGGAGGACCCGGATAATGATTTATCCCAAGTGGAGACAGGTTTCTAAAGCAGATAAGAGGACTTGCCTTGTCTTTCTCTTTTGGCTATGAAGGAAGCCTGGGATGACTAGGTCATACTTTACTGGCCAGTTTTTAGATGCTTAGAAGTTAGACAAAAGGAGCCACAGACCTGCTGTGCAGGAGCCAAAATGACAGATTATGACACCATGGTGCTGGGCACTGTCCAAAAATATTTTGGCCAGCCCAGAAGAGTCATCATTTAATCCTCTGAACTTTGGAGAATTGACTTGCCTGAGGTTTTCACTGTTTAGGAAAGTAGCTTTGTTGGCATGCATAAGTGGGAACAGTATGGGAGATGCAGACATCTGAAAATTAATTAAGAAAAGAGAGGGTCAGTGGGGAAGATACAATAAGAAGCCAACCTTTAACCAACCTGAGAAGCTATGGGATACTCAATGTGTCCTAGAGATGCAGATTTGCTCACATACTAGAGCCACTGCCCCTGAAGAGCAGGTACATGCATTGCTCCTGCTACCTTGGGAAGAGCCTTTTCCGATCGGAATGGCACATTTCAGCATGATCCTTCCTGCACCTCTGCCGCCATTCCTGTCTCGGGCTTTGCAGCAGTGACTGATATCTCCTTAACTTGGTTTCTCCTTGGACAGAGTGAACTGTAAGCAGGAATACTAAGAACAGAAGAGAGTAGAAGGAGCAAGCGATGAAAGATTAAGGCAACAGACACGGGAGCCTTCTGAAAAGGGATCAAAATATAAGTGATGAGCAAAGACACTAGGGATGTTAATTGGGAAATAATCATAGAGAAGTGAGATTTTTTTCAGAGGTATTTATAGCAGTACAAAAGTACAGGGCTGCAAAGCAACAGTGGCATAAGGACTGTAAGATGTATCCCTCTACAAGGAAGCAAGAAGGAAAGATTGGAAGGAACCGCACAGAGTGTGTGGACAAGCAATGAGGAAGGCATTTGGTGAATTAATGAGCTACAGGGAGACCAGGGAGAACAATGTTAAAAAAAAAAAAGGAAAGAAATTTAATACCACTGATTTCTGATTTAATGTTAGCCCAATATATGGACCTTGCAGCATAGCAGTTCTTTCAGTGCTGGAGCAGAGCTGTCATAGAAGAGAAAAGACCAGGATGGGATAAAACAGAAGAGAAAGAAAAAAATGTACAGTTCAAACTGCGACTGACAAGCAGGTGGGGAAAAAGGAATTGTCCAAACTGGTATCTGACTAGTAGACATTGTTACTGAGCACAGTGGGCACACGGTGTTTTTATGAGCAGGCGTGTATTAGAGAACCTTGCATTAAAAAGGACTGTGGAATGTGTAACCTCTCCTCCAGCCCTCACCAGCCTCTCCGTGCCTCCTCAACCTGCACTTGGGTTCCTGACCGTGGGCTTGGGCAATAAGCTGTGCTAAATCTTGCTGTTAAGGGGTTGGGGGGAGCATACATCCCCTGCCAGTGCTGCCAGACCTGCACCAGCAAAGCAGCCCACCTGCCCTGACGACACCCTGCTGCTGCAGTTTGCGGTGGCATCTTAGACCAAAAGAACCTTCACCTCGATGGGCTTCTGAACTGTCACGTTCGAGCCAATGACACAAATCTCCTACGCCACCTTTGCTATGGGGATAGCGGTGTCTTTGACTGCATGGCAAGATCCAGCCGGGCTCAGCTGGGAGGCAGTTTCCTACCCAGTGAATCATTGCCGAGGCTGTACCAGTCCATCACTACTGGTGGAGAAAACCACTGGGGGCTGCAGGTGACACGGTGACAGGGACAGCTGACAGAGGCCAAAGGGGAGACAGTGAGGAAACTACAGTGATAGGGAGAAAACAGTAGAAAATATTCCTACATCCTGTCCTGGTTTTGCTAGTTTTATTTTCCACCTTTCTCCTTCAGGAGGGCAGTTTGCTCAGGTCTCCCATTCCTTCAAATTACTTACATCAATAAAACAAGTGGCAGCATCTGCTTTACCAACAGCAAGGACGTAGCATGCACAATGCCCACAAAAGCCCTTATCTCCCATTCCCCACTGCAGGCAGTGTCCTGTGATTGCAGGACTGGCAACAGGGCTCTTGAGATTTCATAAACACCATTTTTCAGAGGGAGCCTGGTCAAATGGTTGAGGTACTAGACTGGGACTCAGGAGAACACAATTAATTCCTGTCTTGCCTCAGGTCTCCTGGCAATCTGGGGCACATCCCTACCTCAATTTCCTACCTGTAAAATAGGGATAAAAACACATCCTTTGTGTATTCAAGGCATGTCTTTTCTCCTCTCTTCATACAGCACCTCACATCATGGGACCATCAATTGCAAGAAGGGCCCTCAGTAAAGTTGAAACAATAAAGATAATATGCCCTAGATGGAATTCTTTGAGGAAAAAGAGGGCTTAATTGTACCAAGATTTCAAAAACTATGTATGCACAAAAGGCTTTTAAAAATAATTGTGTTTATTTTTAATCTTATTTGCCAGTCTTATCTTTCAAGCAGTCAGAGATAGCACCAATATAATCTGGCAAAAGCAACAGTAATTTAATGGAAGGAGTAGATAAAGTGTCCAGATGCATGTCCAGCATGTAAATTGAAGGAATTGCTTTTATTGTACTTGCCAGATTTAGTGAAGAAAAGTGTGAAATATCTTAATGAGACGATTGCTAAAACTTGGAAAGTTGCTCTGTCTCCTGCATGGCTAGAAAAACCAAAGGACACAGAAGATAAAGATCTATATTATTCCAAAGTAATATAGTGACAGGGAGACTTGGGCTAATAAACACTCTGAACTAAGAATGACGTGAGCACCATAAACAAGTCATTGTCCAGAGAGTGCTCCCAAAGTTCATAATACATATTCTAAATCAAGAAGCTCATAAAAAGTGCTGATAGACAATTCCACTGGGAGAGACAGATCAAGAGGTGCCTGTGGAGCCACCGTAAATACAGCTGCTATGGATAGATCCGAAACAAACCACCAGCATGCACAGTTCAAGACCAAGTCCATTAAACGAAAGACTTAGTTGGGGAAGGAATCCAAAAGTAAGAGCAGACATATGGGAGCCAGTATTTATTTCTCGTTCTGCTGTCTGACCTTGGAGAAGTTATTTTGGGCTTAGACCTGAGAAGTACTGACCATTCTGTTCCTGAACTAACAAAGCCTTTAAAAACATGCCTTACCAACGCTGTTGTTTCTTGCAGGCATGGAGAAAGTGCTTGTCACCCCAGGACAGAGCCTGCCAAAGTATTCTGTTACGAATTGTAAGGGTGGCATCTGTTCTCAAAGCTGTATTTGCACTGGCTGTGAATGACACCATCAGTGTGGGTAGGCACCGGCTGATCACACTCAGATCTCATCTGCACGCACAGCACTGAAATCCTGGAAGGAGACCAGGCTTCTACAAAATCCCTCTGCCAACTTCACTTCTGTCTCTCTGCACACAGCTTGCGGATCTCCCATCCCAGCTCCTGGCCCTTTTTGAGGGCTTGCAAGTGCCCAAGCTGTATGCAGAGGGTTGGTTGGAGCATCTCTGTTAAGCGTGACTGTGAGTGTGCGTCCGTTCACCGGGAATGCTGCGGGAGCTGGCTGTCCCTCAGGCCCCAGCCATATGAGCTCTTCCAGACTTCAGTAGACCCCGCCTCCAAGACATCCCCCAAGAAACCCTCACCCCTATTCATCTCTCAAAGTCCCATGAAGGAAAGGAAACACACATCTAAGCACAGTTAACCTCAGGCTGTGTATTTGCTGGACCAGATTCCTCTCTGACTCGTATCAATTCTACTGGAGGATAACACTATTGATTTTACTGGAGGTACTGCTGATTTACACAAGGTTGAGTAAGAGGAGAGCACTGGTGACCCCTCTAAGATGGGGATAATAATCTTTACCTACAACCCAAGGGAAATGTGAAAGTTAATTAATTAGTATTGTAAATCTCTGTGAGATCCTAGCAGTCTATAAATGAATTCAAATGGCACCAGAGAGAGGGCATAAAATTGTTCTTCTTACAAAAGTTAAAAAATACAGACAAGGAGGAACAAGTGGAGTACAGATCCAAACATTCAAACATTGAGCAGTGTGAGTGCATTTCAAGCCCCATTCCAGTAAAAGGGTTTGAGAAACATATAAGACATAGGATGATTTCACTCCTGAAAGCAAGATTCCCTGACATTTTCTTTAAAAGAAATTGCTGTCAATACAGCCCAAAGAAGTTCACAAAAGGGCCTGTTTTAAGTTTAGTCAATTAAAGATGCAAGAAAAAGAACTTTAGACATCATTGACCCAGATATTCTGTGGCATTTATATTCATAAAAGAACAGAATATGGACACAATGAATTGCAAGAAAAATTCCCAATACAGATGGTTAACTTGCAATTCTGCCCTTCAATAGTGTAGAAGTCGGAAAGGTGATGGAGTCAGATGTAGAGGGCTATTCCCTGATCAAGGGAGGAAAGTGTGCTATTTAATAATAATGAGAAAGGAAAGGAGGATTTTTTTAAAGCTGTTGGAGTGTCAGAATGATGCTTCAATGGACCAATATCTCCCAAAGGCTGCATTCTGTACAGACAACCAAGCCCATTTCTGAAATCTTAGTAAGACACCCCAGTTTATTTGCACACCCAAATACTTAAATGTGAGCACACACATGGTTTGCACTGGATCATTGGGATTAGCTACTCCTTCTTCTACAGAAGTGTGTAAGGACTCCAAGTGGAATGAAGTTCTTTTTTTTATTGTGCTACACACAAACAAATCGCACAAAGACCAAAAGCTTAGAATGTCCTTCTCCTGAGAGAGACTAAGAATGTGTTCAGTCATGCTCTGCAGTCTGTTTCTCTCCACTGACCATAGAGAAAGCCCTAGGAGACTTGTTGAATGACTTGAGCAGCCACATTAGGTTGCTACAATGGGGCTTTACAGGCCATTCCATGTCCTTAAGAGATCAAGTTTGAAAATACTACCTGAAAACTAGTCAGAGGCCTAAAAAGGCTAATAAATTCTGACCTGCTGCATTCCTTAGGTTGTGGGGGTGTTCTGGTTTTGGTTTGGTTTGTTGGTTGTTTTTTTTTTAACTCTTCTCACCTGCTGTTCCCTAAAGCCAGCAGGAAGTCAGGTAACAATTTTAAATGCAGCTGTATAAATTCAAAGCTAGCATCACTGGGAAATCAGCAGAGTTCCTCTTCATTTAGATGATTCCATGGTCTCCATCTGGCTCAAGTAAATTTGAAGAAGCAAAAGAAAACACTTGTCTATGAGCCATCATCATCAAACCAATGACTAACTCAGAGGAGGCTGGTTAAAGCTCACCCTTCTCATTGAGTCCCACATAGTCTAGGATGACTGTATCATCTAAAGACGGTGAGTCAAGACAGCTGTAGATCCAAATTACAAAGTAGGGGAAGCATTGCTAGCTTAATTTGCTGCATCATATTGATGAGCCAACGCTTTTGCTCTTGCTTTTGAATGTATTTCACACCATAAAGTATACTTTTTCCCTCTAAAGAGGCCTGCGACTTCCTTCGCCCTGATGTTCCATTACTTCCTATTTGTAGCTAAGAGCTCTGTGAATACAATTACAAATATAAGGGCATTACTTCTACAGTCATCTGCCTGTCCTGTAACTAATAGATTCCTTAACTTCACAAGTGACCTGACCAGTATGATCATGCTCCCTTATGTATATGCAAAACCTTTGTTGTTGAGGCATTTTAATAACTGCTGTGTTGTAAAGAACCATTTTTGGACATGTGGTACTCAGGCAGTGTTAAAAAACCACCCTAAGCAGCAGCTGAAAGCATCAGCATTTTTCAGCTGCCTTTTGTGATCAGTGTGCTATATCAGGTATAACCCAGGAGAAAAACCAAGCAAACCATGCAATAGCTGAAGATTTCTTTTGAAAAGTCTTTGAAACAAATAAGCTCAAAAGATTTTTGTAACCAACAAAAAAGTACATTATTTATCAGAACTGCGCTCCTCAGCCAGAGACTACACCTGGATCCTAACCCCAAAATCCCAATGATCTTGTGTGTTTCTTCTACCTTAAGAATGAAACGCATTTGCAAAGCAGCATGAGGAAGCTTCTCTGATATTGGCCTGAGAGTAATTGCATAGACCAGGCTGGGCTCTGGACTGTGAGTCAGGCAACCTTCCCTCTTCTCCCTGCCTGGGGATCTGAACCCACATGTGTAAGTAGACCTCTTGATGGCCTACCTAGATAGAAGAACATCTCTTCTTACGTACAGTTCCTAACATGACTGGAAACCAGAAGCTGAGTTTTAATATAATGTAGCTATTACAAATAGATTATTCAGTTTCCAACGGTATCTATCTGATCTTACTAATGATGGGCAAAGGACACTGATGAATTAAAATAAAAATGAGATAACAGATACAAAACTATTGCAAAGATATTTAAAAGTAGTATAATGTTACAGGCTAATAAAGTCCCTTCTTAATATACTCTACTACTGCAGTAGAGAAAGCGTACCTATACATGTCAAATACTGCTTCTTCTCCTTACATGTGTTGTCTTTAATCTTTAGGATTTGTGAAGGCCCAGATTTTGAAAATTTCTGTGGTGGCTCTTGGTACCTCAGTTTCCTCAGCTATAATATGTTAGCACATTATTGTTTCTTATATAGCAATAATGCCTAGAGGGCAACCAGCTCAGCATCCCATTGTGCTTTGGTAAGATATGGAAAATTACAGTCTCTGCCCCAGAGCTTAAAATTGTTTATCTTCATTATAGAACTCTTATGGAGCTTAATGCTTCTGAAGTGCTTAGAAAGCCTGCAGTGAAAGGTGGGTTATAAATGCAAGGAGTAGTACCAATGGTAATAGATTTCTTTGAATGAGGTAAAATCAGAAACAAATATACAGTGTGGTTCATTAAAAGTAAAGAAAAACCCAAGGATTTAATAATCAGCTATCACCAAACTAAAGAATAATATCTCTGTCACCAAGGAGTGTGGCTAGAAAGTGATGGGTGGACTTCAGTTCAAAAGTTCAATTATACAATTTCAGATTCAAAGGAAACTTCAGCTCAGCTATTGCCTAGCGATACGATTACTGAAACCTTGAAGGAATGAAATTGAGTCTGAGATGAGTGTAGGAGCAGTAATTTACCAGGTGGAGTATTCAGAAAACATTAACCCTGTATAAGCCATTGGCAAGGTAGAAATGATTAATGCAACAGTGGCTTATTTCTGAAGATATCAGTCAATTTGTAACACCTAACACAGAAAAAGTATATTTTCAACTTAATCATTGCTCAGACACAGGAGTGAATTCTGTCCAAAGCCTAAGGAAAATTTCTCGATCTTGAATATTTGATAGAAGAATAGCTCTCCTGATCTAGTCAGAGGTCCATCCCATCATGGGTCCCCAGTGACAGTAAACAGAATCACCTCTTTTGGGGGAAGAATAAGAAATCTTTTAATAGTTTTGATGTGATAACCTGTCCTAGTGAATTCCCTTCTTATACAGGTTATAAATCAATTTATGCTCCAAGTTACCAAGTTGTTAGAATTGTCAAAAAGTCTTTTTTTAAACTATTGTTGTTGGGAGCTAAAATTCAATTTTTGCTATGATAGTTATGGGTAGTCTTCCTGTCCACCTTGGTAACATCATTCCTTGACTTTTAACAATGTCTGTCTTCACATAAGCACATGACTAAAATGCTGATGATTTCATTTTGCATTTACATGGCAACTTTCAACCAGCAATGCTAAACCCCTCTATATTAGCATCAATCCTACCCTTGAAGAACTATCAAAGCTAGAGCAGGTGATTGCAATAATCTAGTCCAACATCCCACTTAAGATACTGTACAGCATTTTGACTCGCAAGTCCAGCACCCAACCCAATAACTTTGCCTGAGCCAAGGATATACTTCAGAAAGAGATCCATCCAGTCAAGAGTTGGTCCTAACTTCCAGATATCATGGACAAGAAAGCTTCTTACCCCCAACAGTATCAAGACAGTAGATTTAGATTGGATATGAGGAAGAAATTCTTTACAATGTGGGTAGTGACACACTGGAACGCGTTGCACAGAGAAATTGTGGCTGCCCCATCCCTGGCAGTGTTCAAGGCCAGGTTGGATGGGGCTTTGAGCAACCTGGTCTAGTGGAAGGTGTCCCTGCCCATGGCAGGGGGGCGGTTAACTACATGATTTTTAAAAGGTCCCTTCCAACCCAAACCATTCTGTGATTCTATGATCTTCCAGTGATTACATGCAGCTCTGGTGTACAGTATTTTATTCTTGAATAATAGCTGTCCAGCCAGTGGGGGAGGACAATAGACAATAACCTGAGCCTGAATTTTGGAGATACCTATTCAATTCCAATGTCCTGTGCAGGTGCCGAAATTCAGTGTTTGAGTACCACTTTGTGGTCCTATCACAGTAGTTTATTTTAAAGGAAATTCCAGAACTGATTCTGAATCATAGAATTATAGAATACCAGGTTGGAAGGGACCTCAAGGATCATCTGGTCCAACCTTTCTTGGAAAAATCATGGTCTAGACATGATGGCCCAGCACCCTGTCCAGCCGAATCTTAAAAGTGTCCAACATTGGGGAAAAATTTTGATTCTGCTTCGCACATGGCCTACAAGAGCGCCATTTTTCAGGAGATGGAGCTGGAAACCAGGCAGGACATATGATGGTCTCTCAAAGTGTCATTATATGTCATGTTTAGATGACATGAATCAAGCTGCTACTCAGTGCAGTCAGTGAAGTCTAAGAAGACTTTTAAATGCCCAGCCCCTGGACTACTCAAACATAAACATCTTCTGCTATTTCAGGAACTGTCAAGTGCCCTCCCCGGGGTCCACCTGCCACTCCAGAAGGACACGGGTTTCCTGTAGATTGCATCACATCTGCCAGCCTGTGCAGTAGCCATGGATGCTGTAGGGCGTCTCAGATGGCATTAGGCACCTCATGCAAGGCAACCAGCTCCATAGGTCAAGATTCAAGTACCATGTGTGAACAAACTATTAAGGGCAACAGACCTGACTGACCACTGACCAAGTGTGCACTTTTATAGGCATTAAGATTTGTCTCTCCCAAAATGAAGAGATAAGACATGGCTGTTCCTGTGGGAAGTAGCTGGATGATCCCTTGAGGATGACAGCTTGGAGCAATGACCACACCTTTGATGCCAGAGGAACTGCCAATGCAAATAAATCCCGGACTGTTGGCGAACATGGCACTCAAGGAGAAAAGCTCTTAATCTCACTAGACAGCTGGGATAAACATTTATAAAGGAAACATTTTCAAAAGACTAGGCAGATTATAAAGGCATCAGGAGTCACTGAAATCTTGTTAAACATTGTTCACTGCATTACTTTAGATTTTAGTTTGAACTTACACTGTCAGATAAATTCCATTTATCTCCTGAATGCTTTTCTCACCGTGAGTGTTTGTTGCTATGAATTCACACCTTCAGTGAAGATTTACATTTCGTCCTTGATCGAGACAAAGATAATGCTCAGCTTCAATCATTCTAAGGCACCTTTTTTTTTCACTTAACTGGGTCAGTGTTTCTTAGTGTGACACTGAAAACACAGGTTACGGTGTTCAACCATTAGTGTAGGAAAGAAGGATGGTCTTACAGATAAGGGACTGAATTAGTCCCCAGAGAGAAAGTCTCTCTCAAACACTTCCACAGACTTCCAGCCCGACCTTGGGAAAACTACATTAGTCCCCCTGTGCATCTATAAAATCAGGAAATAAATGCTTTCTCTTCCCCTTCTGTTGACCTTGCCTTTTGCTACACACAAGACCAAGCACCTTGGGAACAAATTTTCATGGAGGTTTCTGGTCATCCTTTCAATACAGCCAATGATGAATCATCAACATCATGGCAAATTTGGTGATTTAACCAATGCAGTTGCTCCACTATAATTCAGAAACATAAAGACTTAAATGATATTTTTGGAAGAGCTGCAGAAGAATCCCCTTGAGCACTCCCACACTTCCATTTGCTATCCTATCTCACTTGTCATTAATTACAAACTAATGAGTGCCATTTTCTGTTCTACATTGATACTTTACTTTCTCCTCCTGTGGGGCTATCAACCAGCATTGAAGGATGTGTCCAGACTGAAAGCATTTATCTATGCCATCTCACAAAGCTCAGCATTTCAGATAAAACAAGACTTTAATACAAAATAACCCCTCTTTCCAAAAACTAATTTCACTGATAATCCCTTCAGCTTGGCTCAGTCTGTACTAGAAATTAATTTTACCCATACTCTTACTTGGACAGTGGTAAGAACGACCACACGCCCCCTGACATTTCCCACCACCCTCTGTACTTTTTCCTGATTTGCTAATATCATATTTTGAACCAAACTATCCTTAAGCAACTCAGTTTGGTTTCCTGCATATTTTGCCTCCTTGGCAATACAGAGAAGATGACTTTGATCCAAGTTCCTTGTTATAAACTGTGTTTGAGGCAATGGAGTGATTTATACTAATAAATCTTGATCATTGTCTCTATGTACTTAATGACTATGTCTACAATAATTACCTATGCTATTAAATCTATACTTTTAAATTGTTACACTAGTTGCTGGCATGGTTTTGGTTTGGGCTAACAAGCTCAAATAACTCCTAGGCACAGTGAACGCATTAGCATGATCCACGAACCACTCCTGGCAGGCTGTTTGGACACAGCAACCTTAGTTTGGGTGGTTAGAAAGTTCGATAGTGCAACCATGGGCTGTTCTGTGCTACCTGGCTGCCAGGCCACAAAATGGTGCCAGGTGCATTCACCAGCATACACAGCCAGCAGAGAGCATCAAAGAAGGAACTGAGAGTTTTTTCTGAAGAGGAAAAATTATATAATTATCACTAAAATGCACTGTGGATGGGCTGCAGACCTGTAGACTGTATACTATGTTACCTGATGACAGAAAGAGCAAAGATGGTATCTTATACTACCTGGAGTGAAGGGAGATAAATGGGGATGTGAATGATCTCAGGTGCAATCTAAAATAGTCCCATGACTATCCAGGGTTCCTTGTAACCTGCTTAGCAGCCCCATATCTTCATTAACTCTGGACCTTACAGCCAACCTTTAGAGGGAAGGAAGCATCAGCGCCTCCTGCTCCTGCACTAGAATTCCTCATTCCCATTTTGTGGCTCAATGAAGGATGCCAAGGGGTTTCCAGGGCTCAGACCACTGACTCTTCCTTAATGCCAACATGGAGAAGGTAGTTTTTATAAAAGTAAAAAATCTTTTCTGTGTTAAAAAAAAAAAAAGGAAAATTATACTATTCCAGGAGCTAAAAGTGATTGAAAACTCAGTGTCATACTTCTGTTCCCAGCAGCAGAGGTACTGAAGTTATTGGTAAAAGCATTAATTAATCACACAACTTTAAAGATCTGTGTCACCGTCAGTAACAAAATAAATACAGGACAGTGCAGTCAGACTATTCCTGAATATTGGATGTGTTATTACAATAATTAAGATGAATAGTGATTACCTGTCTTGTTTGTTGATACTTTCTTGGGCAGATAACTATAGCTACCTTAAATGACATTCTAAACATATGTTTGGAGCATCATTCACTGATGCATTAAACCCTTTTATACAGCAGGCACAAGCCACAGATATTAAGAGCTAATGTGCAATAATCAACTTGAACCCCAAGGAACAGTGGTGGGAAATGAACTGTTTGCAAACTACAGAGTGAAATTCAGTCCAACCATGTTGTGCATTTATCACTCCTCCATGAACATAAGATCATTGTTTACCCAAATTCTGAAGTATGGGTCTTCTTTGTAAAAATACAGCATGCTGATAGATGTGAGGTTAGGCACATACAGTCTGAGTATGGTTAGTATCTGGCAGTGGAAAAGGTCAGAGACAAGAAGATAAAATGACAGCAGTTTACGATTCCCTCAGGAAAGAGGGAAACTACTGGATTGGAGTAAATTTGAACAAAAATGGACTTTGTTTGTAAGCTGGAGAATGAATTATTCCCAATTACTCTAGTCCAGTGCATCTTACCATAACCAAGCATCACTTCAGAAAACGGGCAGTATTTAGCACTTTGCAGGATTAGCATCTACCTCTCATTGCTTCAGGATATCAGCTTTGCCTTCCTGTCACCTCTTCTCCTCCCAGGCAACTCTGTCCTCTTTCTTACTCCTGCAGCAATAACTGTGTTGTCAGCGATCAATAGCAACCAAATATCAGCTGTTTCTCTGGGTGGCTTTGCATCCCACTTCCCATCAAAACATAGCAGTGAGTATATGGTAATTCTTTCTGCTTGTATAGAGTTTCCACCCCCAATTCTTTAGTAACTTTGTTCTATGTTCTTAGACAGCCACTTCTTTCCACTCCAAAGGAACATGCAGTTCAGCGTTGGGGGAAGAGATAGACTAGATTAGACTGAGTTTGCAAAGCCCTTTAGTATCCTCTGGGAAACAAGCCATTATAAAAATGCAAGGTTTTGTATTATTACTAAAGAGATTAACTGAGTTACCATTAAAATGCAGAAATAACCAACAGTCTGAGAGTTTTTCTGTTTGTTCGTCAATTAGTAGAATCCCCCAAACTGGCTTGAGCCAGTTTTTAAATGTGAAGCCTCAAATGTCCAGCATACATCAAAGAGGTGTAAAGATGACACTGCCTGGATATGCTAGCATAGCAAAAACATAAAGGACCTAACTGCCTTCTGAGCTGGGAGGAGCACTTAGGTTATATCAAACTTTTATAACAGAGGAAAGTGGCATCCCAGCACATAAATGCTAAAGAGGGTAGGAGCCAGCATAGAGTGCTGAGGAACACCAGTTTATCTCATCAGGCTCAAACAGAGCATTATCTAACAAGAAAAACTGAGCACAGGCAGAGAGAAAAGGTTTAAATCACTCAAGTGGAGTAGCAGGAAAACCCTATGTATACCTCAAGTTGCTCCATGATCTTGAGAGGCCAGAGTAATTTGAACCATTAGAAGTAAGAGACAGACAGCAGCCTGTACCATGATACAAACAGCAAAGTATTCCAGAGTCCTTTAGAGCAGCTGTTGGGAGGTGAGTGAGGACATCGCACAGCACAGGGGAAGAGGGTGCTAGCACATGACTAGGGCATCAGGGGACCCATGAAACACAGACATGCTTATATTCTTCACATGCAGAAGCAAGGGATGAAAGGACAGATCATATCGGGTACTCCTAAACAGAGGTAATACAAAAGGGAGTAAGGAGGGCTGTATTGTTCAGGCAGCAAGTGAGAACAAAATCAGATCTTGGATAAGTACTACCTAGGAGGGTCAGACCAGTGATTAAAGGACTTGCCCGGAACTCAGGTCCCACCCTGCTCAGTTTGAACATGACCTTGGGCAAGTTGCTCAGATCCTCGGAGCAACATGGGCACCTTGTTCCTGCTGATTTAAATAGAAGAAAGGTCCTCGAAAGACCAGACAGAAACTTTCTGAACTTCATTTCTCCATCTGTAAAACTGGGATAGCAGCACATCACTCTGCCTGGGTTTTAAGAAGAGAAACACATTAAAGATGATTAAGAGTTTGCTTACAACAGTAGCAAAGAACATATGAGCAATGAAGGTAAGGTAAACAATCAGACACTAATAACTTGTGTCTTACTTGTTTGTAAATACTGTAGACATTGAGTCCCATTCATCCTTGGTACAATCTCATTAATGAGGCCACATTCTGCATTGTCTGTCTTTATCTTTCTAATGATCCCCATGAAAAATTGAGGCAGAAGAAATGAGAAGCTTTATTGTGGTTAATATCCAAAGTGACAAGTCTTTCCTAAGTGGTGAAATGAGATTCTTCTACACAGGTATAGTGATGAGGCTTGAAAGAAGCCTGTTGCTGGATTAAACAGGGTAATTGCAGTACAATTAGGTACAAGCACTTAACTCCCCTCTTCCAAATTCTCAATTATAGTAATAAAAATGCTTTTGTTTTGCCTTTTGTGCTTCATGGCTTACAAATGCTCCTGTCTTCTGCAGCTCAAGAGAAAAAAAAGAGAGAGAAAGAAAGAGCTTTGACACATTTCCAATGCAAGTGGTACAGTGTTCCTCATGATGCATTATAGTGATGCTTAAACCCTGACAGCCTTAGTGTAACAGCACAGCTTGGTCTATCACTGCACTTTCCTGCCTTGTGAAAAGAGCTTTGGATAAGATGCAAAGCAACAATACTGAAAAACCTTTCACCGGTTTTCAGAATTATCTCTTGGACTCATCTGGTAAATCATCTCCCACTTGCAGTGTGCGTGGGAGACAGCTTTGCCCACAAGCTGAGAACAGGATCCTTACGATTTAGTCACTCTTGTGTTTCACAAGCATCGTTCCTAACAGCAGGCAAATAAGCCCTGATTCCTACAAACATATCCATTATTGGCAAATATTCTCTAAGTCATCTCTGTGAAGAAAAATCCCCAAGATGGGGGAAGCTGATTTAGCTCCTTCATTATTTGCAATTCTTTTCTCACAGGATTTGAAGGGCACTTATGTCACTTGACACTGTTTCGTGACTGGATGGCTTGAACTTTTTTAAAAATTTAATTAGGCCAACAAAAAAATAACCACTGGCGAAAGGCAGATTTCTTTCTATATGATTATCTTTCTTTGCATGGGGATCTGGGTATTTACATAAAGGAGGAATGGGGAATTGCCAAGCCCTAACTGAATTTGGCTTTGATTTTAACCTGTCTATTGCACTGTCACAAGTGCCCACCTCCAATTCATATCCTCTGCTTTCTTCCCTCTCCCTTTGCTGCTTTATGAGACAGACCTATACAGAAATTGTGTCTGTATTACACTGTTTGGTGGTCCCTCTTGATTTTGGTGGGGTTTTGCACACTGCACAGTGGACCCCTTTTGTGGCTTCTTCTTCATACCTTTCTAGCATCCAGAAAGGCACAGGAGGGTTCACAAAGGCCCCAGCAGGACACGGGCTACAGGTGTACAAAGCAGGACAGGATCTTTAGGACCTGTAACAGAACAGCATTTTGGAGGTGTCCACACTTCCTAGTAGGGGAAGAGAAGACGGTAGTGATGGGTTTCAGACCTGACAAAGGACAGTGGGATTTCCACATTATCACCTTGCTACTTTCCTACAGGTTTAGTGTTCAGGAATCCCCAGGCATATTTTACACCTTCCCTTCCAACTCTTTTGGAGTGTTGCTTGGGGAGGCTGCAATGCATGGTAAGGCAGATGTACATTACAGCCTCAAACATGCTTGCCCAAGTTTTAAGCTTCACCAAGCCCACTGTTCTTAACCAGGCAAGCTCCATGTGTACAGCCATTCAAGAGATATTTGGGAAACCTGTTCAGTTGTCAAAACCAAAAAGGATTCCCAGCCCTTCAAAAAGTATTACTTTTCCTCAAGTGTTTTAGCAAAGGAAATCCTCTTCCCACAAATACTATGGGTGATACTGTGGCCAAGTAGAGCAGATGCTCAGAATTGAAACAAATATGCAGGCATATTGGGATTCTGGCTACAGAAGACTCGGTCCTGAAGAGCACTTAGGTATTCACTTAATTTTATTCATATGAGTAGCCCCAATGACATTAATAGGCATGAGGCTTAAATAATTGCTGGATAAGTGCCCTGAGTTACAGAACAAAAGTAAGAGAATAGAAAAGAGGAATGGAAAGAAAAACAATGCAAAGATTAGCTGATTTTTTTTAATTATTATTTCACTGGAAATTTTCTTTTGTATATCATTATGCTAAAATCTATGCATAAGTATGTATGCCTAAAGTTTCATTAAGACACATTAATCCTATATTTTATTACCTTGCACATTTCAGATGAGTAGGGAAAAAGATTCCTTGACCCAAAGAAAAAATTGATTCTGCTTATAATTTATGTAAAGTTTCAGCATATCTCCTAGATTTGTTGCAAGGGAAGAAAAGATTGTAATTAATTTTAAAGGCCTCTCAAAAATGTTCACTCAGTTTACTCTGAGAGAGTGTGCTTTAAGCTTCTGCGGTTTGTCACCTTTCAGTCATTCCCTACATTTTATCTTTCCCGCCCACTTTTAGAGACAACCTGGAATAACTTCAGCCTCTCCTGGTCAATCGGCACTGTAGGCTCTTTCAGCTGCCCATAACCAGTCTCCACTCCCATTTAAGATGCCCTGGGGTTTAATACCTCCAGCTGCAGCTTCAGAAGGGCACGCAGGGAGCAGCAAGGGCTAATGCTGTCCCACACATGAAGGGGAGCTGGGGGCAAGGATGAAAGCAGGGCAGGTAGGGCAAAGACCTCACCAGCAAAGGGGCAGCCCCACGGTACCACAGCAGGGTGAGCACAGCAGGTCCGGTGAGGGTAACCAGGGTTAGTCAAGAGCCCAGATTGCCAGACGAGACCCCAGTGATGAGGTAGATCCAGGACAGAGGCAGGGACTGAATCAGCAGATTACATGGCCAGTCACAGGCATGGTTGCTCATGGTCATATAGGTCAACATAAGTCAAGCAGGGGATACTTAAATGTAGCTCCCAAGAGAAGGGTGGGGAGCTGCTTCTGCTACTCCTTATAGCAGAGATTTCTCAGATGGCTCCTTGCAATCCCAGGCACCTCATCTAAGTTGGTCAGGACCCTCACACCATAAGACTGGTGACAGAAAAGAGGAGTTCAGGGTAGCCCACCACACCTGAGATGACACGAGACACCTATGCTAAGGCAGCTGAACAGACATATATTTTGGCATCTAATGGATATCCTTCTTGGGCTGGCACAGGACCCAAAGCAGTCTCATAGCCTTCCTATGCAGGAACAATACCCTAGGCCATTTCAGATGTCACTGGATGACTTCATGGACAACTGAATCATTCTTCTAGCTGCTGGCCATCTCCATGGCTCTGTAGGCTGCACTGACTGCATTAATTACCTCTCCCCTGATTATAAGGGTTGGCCTAGTATCTATAGGCATCTACCTACAGGTGCATAAATTCAGATTCTTAACCTTGAAGTCTGCCCCAACTGTTCAATACAGTTTGAGGAATTTGTTGGGAAAGAGGCAGGCAATTCGAGAAAATGGTCTCTAGAAACAGTGGTTCCTGTTCTCTGTCAAACAGACAGAGACATAAGGCTTTTGCTATTATCATTCTTGTGATCGTAGCTGTTGTGAAACAGAGCCATCTGCACTTACCAAATTAAAATCAAAATTAGTTTATATATTTCATGTTTTATATACATGTGGTTATATGTATGTATAAAAAGCAGCTAACAATAAAAGAAGAGCAGAAAATCTTACTGTATTGGTGGAAGAACTGAAAGGTCCCAGCAACCTCATTTTGCAATAGTCCTTTCTACATGTCTACTGCAACAAATTTCATTGTGCATATGTCCAGCCCCAGCATGCTCAGAAGTAGACTTTGCTGTGTCCTTTCTGGATAGAATTTTAAAGGTGCTGAGTTAAAGCTTTATTTGAAAACAACTTGTCTTCTAAGAGGTTATTCTCTTCTGCAGGTCATGTTATAGCTATATGAGAAAGGGACAACCTCATAAGAAGAAGAGAACTAGGACCTTGAGAGGCACACAGATGAAGGACACCAGGTAAGAAGCATCAGACACCTCATCTGAAGTCACTTCATGGAAATAGCCCCTTCTGTCCGTGTGCTTCATCTGCAGTGATGAGGACAAAAGCTTTTCACGGGTTCAAAAGGAAAAGAGCATTGAAGATTATGAAGTGTTTGTGTACTTTGGCAAGGCGGGTTATATGAGGCATGCACAGAAACTTTAGCACACATCTTATTAGAGTCTGTTGCAAAATAACATACTTCCTCTTTCTTAATACAATGTTATGGTTAGAGGGATTGCATTTGCTGGAAATCAAGGACCACTTAATCTAGAAAAAAATTTTTTCTCCAACTTCACATGCCCTCTCTCCCCTCAAGATCATACACCATTTCTTTTCCATGCCTTTGTCCCTCCTGACTTCTTGTCATGAATCAGAAACAGGTGTGCTTACTTTTCCTTAAAAGCAAGCAAATAACCATGGTGTGTGGTGATCCTACTACAATGCCTCCTCCTGCCCACCACCTTAGTCCCTTTTGAACTCTATTATTACGTTTTTCAGAAGATTTGGAAAGCTTCTGTAAATTTTCTGGCCAGAGTATACTACGCAGATACTTGTTCTCCCAGACATACTGTCAGTGCTGTGTATTAGATCATAAATATGTATTTACATGAGGCTGATGCTGATAACAGCTATGAACCTAATAGAAAATTTTGCATTCAACAAGAGAAAAGATTTTCGGTTTTCATCAGCCTGTAAGTCTTGCTCTCAAATTCATTTCTTTCCACTGGATACAATCTAATATGGTTTGAGAGTATCATAGCAATCTTGATGCAGCACCTGTTGAAATATACATGGCCACCTCCTGGGGTGTGGATAAAACCTCAAAATGGAGAATAAATAACTTATTATAAAGAACTAGATTTCCAGTTGTTATTCACGGTAATATAAAAGAACTCCTGCTTTATAATTTAGAAACTCCATCGGGTTCATATCTTTATAGTATTTTGAAGGCATGCATCAGGTAGAAGGAAAGAATAAGCATTTACTTTTCCATTAAGAAGGGTAGAAGGAGGGGAGTGCCGTGCTGCTTTATATATAAAGGTACTAGTCACTGCTGAAAAACTGAAGATGAAAAAGCTACATACATTCTCATAAAAATAAATAAGGAGCTCATTTCTTTCATCTGTGAAAGGAATATATTAAAGAAGGTCCCCTGACATTAAAACTTTAAGGGGAAAAAAACCGCCAACCAACCCAAAAAACCACAAAGATATACTAAGGCTTTGGGTCACAGAGTCAGAAGACATCAGCATGAGAACAGATTTGTACTCCTGGCCCCAAATCAGGTGGAGAATGAATTCCTAGTGGGGGTTATGGGTTCCTATTGCATGCAAGGTGGGACACTTGCTACATCAATCATCCACAGTGTGTCAGTGGCAAATCCATGGACCAGTGAGACACCTGACACTGAATTGAGCTTCTTGGCCTCTTGGCCAGAACACAATCAAATGCCATGATATCACAGCAAGTGGAAATGAAAAATGCAGTATAGTGAACAATAACACGTAAAAAATCAGAAAGAGATTTGAAGATACCGAGAGTAGGCTGACATTTGGATGTTGTATTTCAGTTTCAAAAAAGATGGCTATTATGTGAAAGCTATGAAATGTGACATTTTTTACCAACTAGCACTAGGCTTCTTGTTATATCTGTTACGTACTTTCTCTGCATGTATCTATGCCTGTGTGTGAGCACAAGAGAACGTAGTTTTTCATTACAACTTTGCACCGCTTGAAGCAATCACAGTGCTGAAGGTCTAAAATTATCTCATATTCTTTCTCTTTAAATTGTTTTTTCTGTCCTAAGAATTGGGTTGGCTTTTCAAAGCCACCTGGAGAATATGGATGAATCTCAGCATTGACTCCTTCAGCCATTATCTTGATCTAAAGTACAGAAACCCAACAGGAGCTGTCTGAGGATGGTGTATGCATAGGACAAAAAGAATCTACATTCAAGATACCCAAACTCATTCTACTGGCTACATCTGTACTTCTAAATTAAACAGTGCTGGGGCACAGGCCCTGGACCCCAATTGTCTGTCCTGTTAAATGGTTTGAACAGTGTGTGACATGCTTTTTCCAAAAGCTAATGAGTTTTCTCCCCAAAAAAACTTGCAGACATAGTTTAGGATTTAGCATGGGCTATGGTCCATTCCCAGTAGGCACGTCAGATGCAGCTACCCTGTGTTAAAGAACTTGTACTATCATGCCATATCCATAACGAAAGGCCTTAGCACCATTTAGTTTGCCATATAGATGTAGCCACTTCATCAAGTCACCATGGCACAACTGCAGGCTCCTCTAATGCTTTTTAACACATCCCACGCTACAGATACTCCAAGCAACAGAACCAGTAAAATACAGTGAAAAACAATAATCAATTATGCATACATTTGACAACAGCTGGGAGCAATTGGAATTCAGCACTTATTTATTTGCATTTAAAAAAAAAAAAAATAGTACTGGGAGGATAGTCTTTTGCCTGACCAGGGATCTAGCATGGCAGTGGATTCAGGTCCTAGCTGTGCTGAGTCTTGCTGTGTGACCTTGGGAGTTAGACTTCATATTCCTGAGTCTCAGCGCATCAATAAAAGTGCAATGACAAAACAGCCTCAGTTCTTGGCTAATATACTCAGCTCATCAGGGCAGTGGGTGTACATCTCTTAATATCATTTTGGACAGCATGAAACTCAACGGGCTCTCGCTCTCAGTTTGGGCCTCTAGGCTTCTGGAATACACCAAACAATAAAGTTGTATATTTTGAATAGCTTTAGTCAATCATCTATTAAAAAAAGGAGTTCTCACAGAGCTCGCAGTGTGCCTTATCATGGGATGTACTGCCAAAATTGTAACAATTAGCTGTCTATCTTAGGTACTTCTGTGGCTCCCAGAACCATAGTGTATCAGCATATCACAAACTTTAATGGATTTTTCCTCCCCATACAGCTGTGAGACTGAGAAGGCAGTGTTAGCATCCCCCTTTTACAGCAGTCAGTGAGACTTGTATCTGAACTGGGGGAGCCTGGCAGCTCGGGAAGTACACTGGATGGTCCCATTGCCACTGCCCCTTCCCTGCTATGTCCTCACAATGAAGGAAAACCCAGCCTGGAGGCTGGAAGGGGCTATGGCATACCCTATCCAGATCCCAAATGTGGGCGTGAAGGACCAGGATCGCAGAGTGCACTGCAGAGCACATTTCTCCAACTGCCTGGACCTAGCCAGCGAGACTAAGTCATTTGGAAGTCTAAATGCCACTGATTTCAATAAGGTTCATTTTAAATGCACCTATGAACCTAGGCTAAGAGACAGATCTGTCTGTTCTCTTAAATTGCAGCCAGATCTGACTGTAATGGAAGAAACCTTACTCACGATAGCTACAAATTGTGCCGGTTCGAGTACAATAGTCTGCATGAGCTGTGGGGTTGACAAAGGCCAAGGGACTGACCAATGCTACAGAGGACATTCCTGACAGGGAAAGCCATTTCTCCTCCACAAAGTCCAAGCCAGACCCTGTAACCTCTAAGCTATTTTTCCTTTTAGCTATAATTTTCCTCCTGGGTGGGGGAATCAGGGAATCAGAATTTTGTTTTCAAAGTACCCTTTTCCCATCTTGACAATAATTGGCCAGACAAGTTGTCTTGCAGCTTCTGGAAATAAAGTGGTTACCACAGAGTAAGTGGTTTCTCATTTCAGGAATAGGTTTTACTCAAGTAACTGTCAAACTGAGTCCATATTTTAGGAATAAGTACCCTGTAACTGTTGCCTTGGTTGTAGAGACACCAGGAATTGGAAGGGGACTACCTCTGGGTCCTTAATGGATCTGACAGGGACAAGGAAATGTGGTCACTGAGTTCTTCCTACTAGACCTTGGAACTGTAGGCAAGGCCCTGAGCTGTCACCAGTGGTGGAGAGAACCAGAAGGAACTGATATTTTAAAACCTGTTTTGGAGTTAAATGAAGCTGCAAAAATAATCTGCATTTTGAAAGAGAATTCAAGATCAGTTAAAAGCTAGGTATGTTCTTTTCAGGTGATTTTCCCAATGAAAATATCTGTAAATTTGCTTCCTGGCAAAGAAGTGTAGCTTTCCTGGTTCTTCTGCAACATGTGTCAGCACTATCATTATTTTGCTAAGGAGACACACTTGGTGAACAAGACAGAGGTAGAAGCTAAGAAAATGGTTGGTTGAACAAAGCCATCCTTTCTTTTCTTGCTGTTAGGCAGCACTTAAAAGAAACTGAGGTGGAAGCTAGTTTTCTTTTCAGCATGAGGTTGGAGAACACAGAAGATCTTTAAATGCAGGTCAGCACCTTAGCTAGTGAGGAAGAAGTAATTAAATTGCATTTGTCCAGGTTGGTTGTTAAGTTGTCCTGGGTGGCTGAACAATGGGCCTTTCTGAGCCCAGAGAAAATACATGTTTTTCCAATTAGACGAAGCAACAAGAAGACAAAGAGATATAGGAAGGATGCTCTAAATGACAAGAGGTAGAGAGACAGAAAATCTCATGTTTGTATTGCTAAGACAGCATGAAAGGAGTTTAAGAAGCCTGTGAAGAAAGAAAGAGGACACAAGGCAGAAGAAATTCAGAGGCGTGCTCATAGACAACATATAAAAGAGACAAAAATTTTGTTATTATCTTTGTATTATATTTTCTTAGTCTGTGATGGAGTTACATAAATCTAATATCAATAGCTGCAATATCAGTTAGAGTATGGAGAACCTGCAAACAACTTCTACTGTATCTGCCTCTGCTCCAGGCATCCCTCAACTTCAGCGTCTCAGGCTCCAGTACGCGCAGGGCTCAGTGTCATAATCTGGAGGAACATTGCTTTGAGAGGTAGAAATTTGAGATTTATGTTCCTCACCAAAGGATATGGTCTTCCAGGACACAGATCTGCTGTACCTTTTTGGGAACATATACACACTTCACTCTGTGTGATATTTTCAGCAAATCTGAAAAACAAGTTACAACTATATTCCTAAAAAAAGATTTATGTAACCACTTCAGGCAGTGAAATATGAACATTTTTAAAATAAGTTACCGCTTTGTAACTCCTATCACCACTGTCTTTTACTTAAGATATTCAAAACTTCTATTGCACTGATTTAAAAATGAACATTTCCTTTTGCTTTGGGGCATGAAGACTCACAATTTATGTTATTGAGAAACAGTTTTCACAATATGTTGTTCTGAAAACCTTATGTTGTTTTTTGTGATGTTATTAATTTTTGTCCGTGTCTTTTTCAGCATCCCATTGCCTATGACACTGTGAGTGATCATTTGCGTGTTAGCATGTCTGTGCAAGTCAAGGTCTATGTAAGAGGGAGCAAGAATCCCCTGGCACACACACTTCACACAGAAGGTTTTCTATTTTTATATAGTCTTTTGTCCCACTACTTTACATCAAGTCTTCCCTCTTCAAAATAGGAACAACTGTTAGTTCAATAGCATTTAGGATCCAATATGACAAATAAGTGTTTGTAATAGATGAAAGAATGGTTTGGGTTGGAAGGGACCTCAAAGGTCACCTAGTTCCAACTCCCCCCGCCATGGGCAGGGACACCTTCCACTAGACCAGGTTGCTCAAAGCCCCATCCAACCTGGCCTTGAACACTGCCAGGGATGGGGCAGCCACAGCCTCTCTGGGCAACCTGTTCCAGTGCCTCAGTGGTAAAGACCTCACCACACCTCACAGTAAAGAACTTCTTCCTTACATCTAATCCAAATTTACCCTCTTTCAGTTTCAAGCCATTACCCCTTGGCCTATCACTACACGCCCTTGTAAAAAGTCCCTCTCCAGCTTTCTTGTCGGCCCCCTTCAGGTACTGGAAGGCTGCTACAAGGTCTCCCCGGAGCCTTCTCTTCTCCAGGCTGAACAACCCCAAGTCTCTCAGCTTGTCCTCATAGGAGAGGTGCTCCAGCCCTCTGATCATCTTCATGGCCCTCCTCTGGACTCACTCCAACAGGCTCATGTCCTTCCCATGTTGGGGGCCCCAGAGCTGAACGCAGGACTCCAGGTGGGGTCTCATGAGAGTGGAGTAGAGGGGGAGAATCCCCTCCCTTGACCTGCTGGTCATGCTTCTTTTGATGCAGCCCAGGATACAGTTGGCTTTCTGGGCTGCAAGCGCACATTGCTGGGTCGTGTTGAGCTTCTCATCAGCCAACACCCCTAAGTCCTTCTCCTCAGGGCTGCTCTCAATCCATTCTCCACCCAGCCTGTATTTGTGCTTGCAATTGCCCCGACCCATGTGCAGGACCTTGCACTTTGCCTTGTTGAACTTCATGAGGTTCACACAGGCCCACCTCTCAAGCCTGTCACACTCCCTCTGGATGGCATCCCTTCCCTCCAGTGTGTCAACCGCACCACACAGCTCGGTGTCATCGGCAAACTTGCTGAGGGTGCACTCAGTCCCACTGCCCATGCCACCGACAAAGATGTTAAACAGCGCTGGTCCCAATAGTGACCCCTGAGGAACCCCACTCATCACTGCTCTCCACTTGGACACTGAGCTGTTGACCACAACTCTTTCAGTGTGACCATCCAGCCAATGTCTTATCCACCGAGTGGTCTATCCATAAAATCCATGTCTCTCTACTTCAGAGACAAGGATGTTGTGTGGGTCGGTGTCAAACGCTTTGCACAAGTCTAAGTAGATGACACAAGTTACCCTTCCTTTATCCACCAGTGCTGTAACCCTGTCATAGAAAGTCACCAAATTTGTCAGGCACTTTTTGCCCTTAGTGAAACTGTGTTGGCTGTCACCAATCACCTTATTTTCCATGTGCCTTAGCATAGTTTCTGGAGGGATCTGCTCCATGATCTTGCCAGGCACAGAGGTGAGACTGACCGGCCTGTAGTTCCCCGGGTCTTCCTTTTTTCCCTTTTTAAAAATGGGTGTTATGTTTCCCCTTTTCCAGTCAGTAGGAACTTCCCCGCACTGCCATGACTTCTCAAATATGATGCATAGTGGCTTACCCACTTCATCCACCAGTTCCCTCAGGACCTGCAGATGCATCTCATCAGGTCCCATGGACTTGTGCACCTTCAGGTTCCTTAGACGGTCTCGAACCTGATCATCTCCTACAGTGGGTGGTTCTTCATTCTCCCAGTCCCTGCTTTTGCCTTCTGCAACTTGGACAGTGTGGCTGGAGCACTTTCTGGTGAAGACTGAGGCAAAGAAGTCATTGAGTACCTCAGCCTTCTCCATATCCCTGGTAACCAGGTCTCCCATTTCCTTCCAGAGAGGGCCCACATTTTCCCTAGTCTTCCTTTTATCACTGAAGAACCTATAGAAGCTTTTCTTGTTGCCCTTGATGTCCCTGGCCAGATTTAATTCTACCAGGGCTTTGGCTTTCCTAACCTGATCCCTGGCTGCTCAGACAATTTCTCTGTATTCGTCCCAGGCTACCTGTCCTTGCTTCCACCTTCTGTAGGCTTCCTTTTTGTGTTTAGTTTGTCCAGGAGCTCCTTGTTCATCCATGCAGGCCTCCTGGTGTTTTTGCCTGACTCCCTCTTTATTGGGATGCATTGCTCCTGAGTTTGGAGGAGGTGATCCTTGAATGTTAACCAGCTTTCTTGCACCTCTCTTCCCTCCAGGGCTTTATCCCATGGTACTCTACCAAGCAGATCCCTCAAGAGGCCAAAGTCTGCTCTCCTGAAGGCCAGGGTAGCGAGCTTGCTGTGCAACCTCCTCGCTGCCCTAAGGATCTTGAACTGAGAACAAGGTCCAGCATAGCACCTCTCCTTGTTGGCTCCTCTACCACTTGGAGAAGAAAGTTATCGTCATGAATGCATTCCAGGAACCTCCTGGACTGCTTATGCCCTGCCATGTTGTCCCTCCAACAGATATCAGAGTGGTTGAAGACCCCCATGAGGACCAGGGCTTGTGAACGTGAGGCTGCTCCTCTCTGTCTATAGAGGGCCTCACCCGCTCGGTCTTCCTGGCCAGGTGGCCTGTAGCAGACCCCCACTATAATGTCACCTGTCCCTGCCCTCCCTTTAATCCTGACCCATAACCTCTCTGTCAGCTCCTCATCCATCCCCAGGCTCCATGTGCTCCACCTGGCCATTGACATAGAGGGTGACATCCCCTCCTTGTCTCCCCTGCCTGTCCTTCCTAAAGACCCTGTATCCTTCCATTCCAACATGCCAGTCATAGGAGACATCCCACCACGTCTCCATGATGCCGATAAGATCACAGCCCTGCAGCCGTGCGCACATCTCTAACTCCTCTTGTTTATTCCCCATGCTACGTGCGTTTGCATAGCGACATTTAAGTTGGGCCCCCAATGAAGCTGACTGACTGGCTGGAGTGGCTGGAATTCCTCTGTGCTGCTCTTCAGGTGCTCTCCTGCCGACATGTGATCCCTCTCCATCCACCTCTGGGCGTCTATTGCTGGCACTGGCATCAAACTGGCAGGAGTGGGAT
The DNA here is from genome assembly GCF_000737465.1 of Haliaeetus leucocephalus. Taxonomy (NCBI): domain Eukaryota; kingdom Metazoa; phylum Chordata; class Aves; order Accipitriformes; family Accipitridae; genus Haliaeetus; species Haliaeetus leucocephalus. The sequence continues at coordinate 1,911,578 of NW_010973400.1, forward strand.
GGATTGAGGTTCCCCTCCCCAAAAAACTTTAGTTTAAAATCCTCTTCACCAACTTGCCAAGCCTATGACCAAAGATGCTCTTCCCCTTCTCTGACAGATGTTCTTATTCATACAAGACGATCCACTTATGTCAGAAAGGCTCTTCTCAGACACGAGGGGGACCTTTGGATTGAAAATAGCATAATTTGTGTCCAAAAAAAGTCATCAGGGAAACAAAATAAAACTCCAAGAAAATGAACACGATGTGGCAAATTTAAAACACAGCTGTATCTTCCTTCTAGTGGCTAGCTCATCTGGAGAAAGTCATAATTACCTAGTTTAATGTGGCCATGGGACTACCACAGAGTTGGGGTGTTCTGCAGTTTTCCATTAGTAGAAAATTGACAGAGTTCCAGAATATATTTTAAGTTGGGCATGGACTTAGCACTGCTACATATGGTAAGAGAAAGCCAAGAAGAGTGTGATATATTTCGATCCTTATGCTTCTGATTTATTTCCCGTCGTCTTCTGCATTTTTTCTTATTACTATTAATTTTAATTTAATTGGAAGGGCCTGGCCTCCCTTGCTCTAGGCACCATATACATTAATTAAAATATGGAAGGAAAGATTAAAAAGTAATTCAACAAAAATTTTTTTGATTAGACCAAATATCTGGGTCCAGTAGGTCATCTTAAAACATTCCTCAAAAATACCATTCACAGCAACTACAAATTTAGCTCTTTGGCTTCTCCAGGACAAAGACCAAAGTAGAAGGCCAAACAGATTAAGAAACCCCAGCCAAAGAGGAAATTAGAGCATTTCTGACAAAAAACAGCCAGCAGAATGCTCCATCGCATCTCAGATGGTGAAGTCCAGATGGAACTTCATCGCTAACCTCGGTTGCCCAGTTCAGGGAAGGGGAGGAGAAAAATATTCTCCCAAGGAAACAGGTGAGTGCTCTGCTGTTACCATCAGCTTTCTGAATTCTCCGTGGCAGATTTGGCAGTCTGCAAGGCAGCGGTGTATGTGCTCTCAGCTCAACGTGTTGGTTGTTAAGTGGACTTGTGCATTTTGCACGAGCTCTCACTCCCAGGCGCTCCCACAGCAGATGCTACAATCGCCCTTTCTTAAGGAGGCTGATGCACAGGACGTATCAGAGAAATGATCACATTTATCTCATCAGGAATAGATTTTATTACCTTGGGCTCTGCTCAAGGCCTCAGCTTTATTGTAGGTGCATTTTGCTTTTTGGGAACCAGTGTTGTAAACTCCTTTTCGTACTGATTCTCTCTTTGTACTGACTGACTTTCTGGACAAAGGAGGTTATAGCTCAAGTCTTCCAAGGCTTTTAAGAATAAAGTAGCTGATCTGATAGCAAAATACACAATCTCTCTTTCAAGGTAGCTACTCTATTACAGTTTTGTGGGATTGCAGACACTGCCCCTACACTTTGGAAAAGGCTGGACTTATACGCTGGAAAGTGTTATATCTTGATACTTTTTTTTAAATAACCATTGCGTATAGAATGACGTTACCTGATAAATCATTATAAGATGATATCTAATTAATATAAATTCTGCAGAGAGAAACTATGCCTCACTACTCTATTAATATTCTTTGAATGTGTTGATAAATTAGCAGGTAAAGGAGAAAAGATTCCTTTGATTACACAAAGTTTTTGACAGGGTTGCTAACAACACGTTACTACTGAACTTAGAAAGTCATACAGAGGCAAAGTATCAGTGTGAATTAAGAAATGGCTAAGAGACAGAAAACAAAGTAAGAATTAATGGCCAAGTTAAAAATTTAACAGCAGATGCCTTGAGATTTTACATTGTCACTGGCATTATTTAACATACCTATTAACACCTGGAACAGGAAGATGAACAGTGAAGCATCTCAATTTGCAGATGACAATATATTATTTACATAACTGAGGACTAGGAACCATTTCAGGCATTCTCAAAGAAACTTAACCTATACAGATCTTAGCTTAAAGAACACAATAGCAAATAAAGTTCACCACTGAAAAATTGAAAGTAATATGCATCAAACTGAAAGAAATTGAGTTGCACATACAACACACACTGCTTTAAATTATGTTAGGAAAGAGATCGGTTGCAATTGAGACCACGTAACAAAGACTGCAATTGCAATTAAACAAGCAAATGCAATTTAATAACAAGAAAAATCATAATGCCGGTATATGAAATAATGACGTGCCATTATAACATTGTATCCAAATCAGACCCTGTCATCTCAAAAAAGTTATTAAAAATTACACGTTCAGAGACAGGTTGAAAATCATTAAGAGCACAGAGGTCACTTACGTAAAATCAGAATGAAAAGACTGGGATTGTTGACTTTGCAAATTAGAAGACCTAGAAAGCCTACATAAAAGCATATAAAATAATGAATTGCTCAAAAAGGCAGACTGCTGGCTCTGTTCTCCTTTGCCAAGGAGACATTCAATGAAAATGAAAGATAATCAATTCAAAGCTGATAGAAAGTAATCATTTTTCATCCAGCGTATGATAAGACTGTGGAACTCACTGCAGCAAAGCAGTCTTGAGATCAATAGTCTAGTAAAACCCAAAGAGGAACTTGCTTTCTTATTGACAACAAAAATATCCCTCCTTTTAACAACAATGTAAAAAAGTATGCTGGAAAGAATAAATATTTCAAGGTTTAAGTCAAACTCTGGTGATGATGGACTTCCTTGGACACATCTCCTACAACATTCCCGCATGTTCATTGACTCAGCTGGCTTTGGCCCCTGCCAAAGACAAAGGTGGTCTCTATGGACCATACGTCTGATCCAATGTGGCAGTTCCTTTTAATAAATAAGCTTCAAGGACATGCCTGCACTTACATCCCTCAGTAGAACTCTATCAGAAGTTCACTGTGGTTATTCTCAACCAGCGGTTTAGTATTTTGGGGGGCAGTTTCCATGACATGGCATCCTAAACAGCTCTTCCTATAATGCTTCTTTCTTTACAAATCAGGCTGCAGTACCTAATGAAGGCAGAAGCTTATGTATTGTCAAATAGTTCATAGAGTGGATTTTCTATCTATTCTTTTTCTCGTTGTGATAGATAGCACAACTCTCCTTCCTCTCATTTACAAAGATTTTTCTCAAATGAACTATGAATAATTAAAATCTAACTCCATTTGTTCTTTTTTTTCTTAATTGAAGAAATTAAAGATGTATGTAGTGTGACTTCAAGGACTGCATATGAAAAGATATACATTATTTTATTCAAGTATAGCACTTTAAATGGTACAGTGCATATTTTTTTACTAATTCATGCCTCATTCAAGTTAAATATTTGCGCTATATGTGGCAAATTAAGCTAATAAAAGCAATTTTATTAGACACTGGTGTTTTTGTCGCATCTGCAAACTCCAATTTTTCCATCCTTATTCTCAATGAGTAGTAACAGTTTCTTTCCTACACTTTCTTCTCCTTTTCTTTTCTTTAACCCCAACATTGAGTTATTGCATTTATATTATTAATAAGACAGTCCATAGCTAAATGACTGAAATATAGATTCATTATGGACATAAGCCCTCTTGCTGCAGGGCACAAGCATATCGCTGACTGTTTGGGGTTAAGAAGAAATCTCCCCAAAGGTCTGGTTTTTACAGTTATTCATTAGATTAGTTGCATTATGATGACTTTTGGAGACTGGATACTAGAACAGACTCGTAATTTAACAGGTTCTGTGCTGCTGTTCCTCTGATCCTAACATGTCACTGTTAGAAAACTTATTGAAGATCATTACTGGAGGCTAAAGCATAAGCAAAACCTAATAGGAAATATTTTCCATATGGATCATTTGCTAATTAATTCCATCTATGGCTAATGAAAAGATGATAGCCCAGTAGATCATTGGATCATTGTAGGAATTTGTTCACAATGCACTCTTAAAGACCTTTTTTTCTTTTTTTTTTTTAACAAACACACAGATGTTAGAATTTTGCATCTCATTCTATTTCAGTGGTTGCCCTTCCTAACCTCATTTTTCAGCCATCAGGATATTTATTATATCTGCAGTTAATCACACAAGACAAAACATAGAAGGATGAGGAGAAGTTGTTTGGTGAATAAAGAATTTCATTATGTCTCGTTTGCAAAATCCCTCCCGCAACCTCCAGACCCTCTTTCCCCACTTTGCTTGCCTGCTAGGCAGGTGAAAGATGACTTGGGCTGCAGTTAGTTCAGCACTACTTAGTGCTGACCAACCGCTGCATGGGGACTGGCCAGTTGGCCATTGCAAAACAGAATAAATAAGGGTTAAACTGTCCTTGACATGACTTCAGCTGGAGCAGTGATATATCCTCTCATCTACCAAGCCGCTGATTTTCACAAAACTTGTAGGAATGTAATATCTTTGAAACCTTTACTCCTCTGTAAAATAGAGCTGAAATTGGCCCCCAGGTTCAGAAGTTATAAGGAGGGAGCTGACAGACAGCATGATGGCATAAGCCTTGTTTCCTTAGGAAACCTGGCTAAAAATACCAAACCTTAAAAGCCAGAAAATGAAGACCAAAAGGCATCATAAATTCTACAGTGCTCCCATGATGAACAAAAATACAAAATGAACAAAAATACATTATCCTTGCCAAGTGCAACGGAAAGAGATTTCACCACCGTGTAACAGCCTGTGAAGTGCTGACTGCTTGTGGAAGGCAATGGTGCAATAAGGAAGTGACACACCGAAGAGTTAGCAACACACTTAACTCTGTTCGCTGCCCTCAATTAGATGTTGGAAGCTAACAGGTCATAAATTAGTGTCTGCGTGATCTGACAGGGATTGTTGTTCTGTGATCCAGTGGCTATCATTACAAATGGGAAATGCGGGTTTGTAGCTCCTCTTTAAGCTTGGCCTCAAACACTTGAACCCTCTGGTGATATTCACCTGGTATGAAGTGAGACACCTTGCTGGACGTGCCCAGGCTACAAGGCTGGTCATCCTAGCTTCTCACTATTGATGCTGGCAAAAGACTGGCTCTTCTGAAGAGTACCTCAAACCAGCTGCTGTGCTGATTCATCCTTTGAAGGAGTTTCTAACTCTCTACTGACCGGCAAAAGAGGCTTATGATACTCATAGATTGGTGTCTAAAGTTAGGTGGAAACACCACCACACTTTAAAATGCTTGCAAAAAAGGCTGGGTTTTGTTAACATTTTTCTTTTCCTTTTCTTCTTGTCTTTAATGGCAAATAAAGCAAAACCTCCTCATTTGTTTATTTTCTTTGAACACCAGCATCACATATTCCCTTCTACTAGTCTATGGAGCAGGTATATTAGTAGGCCACGGTTCCCTTTGCTGGCTCTGCAAAAATGGAGCTCAAGCAATGCTGATCCAAGCTTCATGAAAGGTGAGGTCTCGTATGCATCACTCGGGCTCAGCCGCAGTTATGATGAAACAACAAGTGTTGGGCAACTAAGAGCCCAGGCTAGAGCAATTAATTTTAACCAATTATTTCTAGGTCTTTCTGCACTGAAATGTTTAGGGTCTAATGTTGTTTCTGTGAAAGCAGAAATTTAAATAAAATACTTCGACCCAGAAGAATGCATCTTAGCAGTCTAAAACAATTGAAAGGCACAGTAATTTAAACGCATGTTGAGTCTGAACTAGGAGACTGAATCAATTAAAGGGGCAACAACAAGAAGACTCATCTGTTGTGGCCTGCCTTCTAGGGTGATTATTGATGTATATGGAGGGTGCCGTGCTAGCTGGGCTTCTCCAATACCAAATATGTGCATACTTTCCTAATGATATCACACATACGCTAAAAACCTGGTCAACAATTTATTGATTTTCAGGCAACCTATCCTGACCAACAAGAGTGCAGCAAAGTGGGTAATTCTATTCATAGACTCACAACGGGCTAAACTGTGGCTTTGCCAGGAGCTCCGAGGAGGACAGCAGGATGATTCACTGCCGAGGAGGAGAATGAGAAACGGACTGTGTTTCAGAGGCCACAATCTTTTTCCCATTTCCCTCCAGCACAACCATCTCAGCTCCATTATTTTGAAGTTTGTTTTCCCTCAGGCACTTGCAATACCCAAGCCTGCTGGAGGTGCAGAACCATGACCTAATCCATCCTCTCTGCATGTCCACGGGGAGGTCACTCCTCCAATGAAGTTGCTCTCTGCAATGCATGGGTCACCCCACACCAGAAAACGGGAGGAATACTGCACATGTTACACTAGATGCCATGAATAAATGTGCTTTAGGACAGTGGAAATAAAGATGAATGTCCCCCTTTTTGATTCCATACTATTAAACAGCTTAGTTTAGGACAAACCAGGCTGATAGCCCTCACTGAGGAAATCCACAGCCATGCCTGTGCCTTTAGACCAAAAATATTCTTAGAAACTATGCATTCAGATCTAATCAAAGCTTTTCAAAAGCCCAGCAGGTACCACCAGGATGCAAGCAAATTTTGGAATTTCCACCTCCCATTAAATTCCTCACTTGGAAATGAAAAACAAGTGAGATTCTCATTTATAGAAAGGTCCCTTTACATTGCAAAGTGGTATGAATAGGAATCAAATATATCGTGTTGCATATATATAGCTAATATGTCTTTGCATGTGTGCAGAGTATCTTGTGTGAAAGGAAGCACTTCAATATTTGTTCAGTATTTCATCTCCCAATATAATTTCAATATGTAAAACAAATGTTACTTATACGGCACACTCTTGTAAGTCATACAGATGTAGTTTGTTCCACCAGGCAGGATTTATTAGTCACAAATCCTAGGCAGCTTGTTTCTTTTTCTTGTATGTTGTAGTGTTCATAAGACAATCGAGTCTGGGGACTGGAAAACATCCTCATATGCAAATCTGCATATAAAGCATACCTTTTAATTTATTGTTTGGATATTAGGTGCTGTGACAAGATAAGTCATATGATGTGTAATTGGCCCAGTGAGGATTTATTGGTGTGTATAATGTATACACTTTTATTAAAGTACAAGAAGAAAATTACTTTGTCAATCATTTCTAAGAGAAAAAGGGCCTGGAGAAAGCATTAATTCTTCTGCTGTCACTTTTGGCACTGTAGTCCTTTCTATGCACAACTACGCTTCTAAAAATATTGCTACCGTACTTTAATCATAAATAATACAGAAGTTTTTTGTTTTCTGATTTGATGCAGAAGGTGGTCAGATGTGTTCACACATGTATGTGCATGCGCACACATATCAAGCAGCCAATATCAAAGTCAATAATTTATGATTAAAAATCCAAATAGGTAAAACAACAGATGGGAATGACATTGTTGCCCTGTTTTGTCAGAGGAGAGGTAAACCCCATCTATAGGTATAATCAACCCAAGGCAATACTAGCATGTCTAGCACACGTTATCAGTACAAAAACCATTCTGTATCTATGTTGATGTTCTTCCACTTTGTTAGAAATAAGACGATCTATATGATCATCATAGGAAATAAAAGTATTTCCTTTGCTTATATTTTGGCTTTATCCACAACATTAGCTTGCTCACAAACACCTAAGGAGACCGTAGGAAATGTAAGGTCTTTTCTCTTGAAGCACAGACCTGCTGTCCAACCCCTTTCAGTTCCACCCATCACTGCAGGCAACAAGGTCAAGACTTTCTGCTCCTGCCTCCTTGTTTCATCTCCCGTGTCAGCTTTCATTTGACTGTACACTGTTCTTGGGGACCACAACAAATTTTGTCACCAACAATCCACAAGGCAGACTCACACAGCAAAGTGGAAAAGGCTCTGTCTTTGGGCATACAGGGAACAGATTAGCCTACAACTTGACTGGAATATTTGCTGGGATTTTTGTAAAGGAAAAAAACAAGTAACTTGTCCTTAAGCAAAGCTAAAGTCCATCTCTGGCTTCACAAGCTTCTATGTGCAAACATCTTATAGTTAAAAACATTTACAAAGTACTGATTCACACTACCCCATCCACCCTGGGCCACCACCTCTGTGGCACTCAAAGCTACTTCTCCTTAAACTAGATGACCATCCATTTGGACTGCTCAAAGAATTTTAAATATAACATCTCTCCTCAGAGTTGGCGTTTCAATAATATGATGAGCCAAGAGACTCCTAGAGCTGCAACTCTTTGGGTCACTTCCCAACCATGTTTGTTACGTGTATGTACACAATTGATTGTAGATCGATGTCAAGCCCCGGGGAAGAGCTTTGCAGAAGACGCCAAGCCAGTTAGTAACCAAGTACCAACCTACTCTCTTATTTATTGGCCACCCATTTTGTAGTCCGTTCCCTCAGAGCCTGAACTAAGCCCTGCCAGGAGGCTGTGGGCCCACGCCAGCAATCCCAACAAAAACCGTGCAGCCCAGGGGGCTGCCTGGGCCCAGCTCTGCTCTCGGAGCGAAGAGCCGGTGGCCAACACTCCCTAATGGGATGTCTCCTGAGGTCTGCAGCTTGCAAAAACGCGAGCGTTGGCCTAACTCTGCTGTCCCAGGGCAACTTGGACTTAACTGCCAAGGGAAGAGAGTCAGAGCCGTACCAAACAGTCTGGCATGGCACAGCCTCTTCCATTCTCTCATGCCACATCACCTCTCTTTTGCGGCCAAATATTCATTTGCTGTGTTAGGGTTTTTTTCATATGTAACTTCCGAAGCATTTATGAACTTGAGCCTTTAAAAGAACTGTAAAATAACATAGCACCACATTGCCTCCTGTCCCCTCTCCGAGCCTGGAAGAAACCTCTAGATCTGCTCTATAGAGCCTGCCAGCAGAGGTAAAAGAGTAGCTGACAGTAGCCACTGTTGTTCCTCCTCTGGGTGCAGATGGGGGGAATAAGGGGTATTTTTCCAATGTGATTTACACCTAAAGAGATGGAATGGGATGGTTCACTTCAAAACAGCTAGCCCTCCCCATCACCTCAAAACAGGGGGGCCTACACCCAAACTGCCTCTTGCAAATAGTCCCTGACACCCACTAACACCGGGACCATGCCTGAGCATCATTTGGGAGTGTGATGATTTATGCAGGCCAAAATTGTACCAGGGCCTGTGCTAATACAACAAAATAAGCTATAGTACTCCAGTGCTGGGACATGTGTCCTGACACTTCTACTAATACAGGTGTAACAACAGTCTGACATTGTACAAATACCTGCCCCAGTACTCCTCTACTGATTCCAGGTGCTGTTCACACATCTTCCCCCTGCTCTTTACCAGGATTTTTCTACTTTTCTCCTCTACTTCCAAACCACAGAGCCATCACTGAGCTCCTGATCCCAACTATGGCCACATACGTCCATTTTCCTCCTCCTGCTGTGCTTCATGCCCCAGCCATTGGTGCTGCAGCAGTCCCCAGCTTGCCTCACCTCCTCAGGGTGCTCACTGGATTTGAAACCTTTAGGACCTAGAATAACCCTCCAGTGACAAAAAAGTACATAAAGATGTTTGAGAGACTAACAGTTTGGCTAAACAGAGGTAGCTGTGTGCAACGACAGCACTTCCCTGACACACAGGCAATCTAGCTGCCAAATTTCAAGTCCTTGCCTGAAATAACAGTTAAAAGCAGAACAGGCAAAAACTTGTTAATAAAACAACTGTAAGATTTTTGTTTTAATATTGGCAGAAACGCATATTTTCCCTGACCCAGTTTTGAAAAGTGCTGATTCATCTTTCTTTAAAGCTTCCTAAAATATTCAGCTAAATACAGATGCTTTTCACATTTTGGGAAAGTTTTAATCCAAATTTATTACAGTCTGGCAAAGTTATAAACCACTGAAAACAGAATTAATCAATGATAAGGGCTGAGCAACCTTATTCACAGGCTTTGCTACTGTAGTTAATCCCCAGAGGGGGTTATTACACCAATAATAATTTTAAAAGATTATGGAATTACTTGATTTTTGATTTCTTGACTTGGAGAGATTTCTGGTCTAAACATTTTTTGATGTCTAATTATGATACGGGAATACAGCACTAGTAAATGTTGTTGGAGCACACACATCACTCAGACTGCTAGATTTTGCTAAGAAAAAAAGTTTCTTGGTGGGGGAACAGTGGAAGAGTTGTGGAGACGTTACAGTTATTCCTAAGCCTGGATTTTCTTCCACAGGATAATACAGTCAATAGCAGGCTGGTAACAAATTCACATTACTGTATTGGAATACGTTATTTTGTTATCTTTAGACAAGAGAGGGAAAATTCAGGAAAAAAATATACGTACACTAATTTTATTGCTTTTTAAGTGACATAATGTTGTGAACATCATCCCTTAACTGGCAGAAAGATGGGCTTCCCTGCACCATTTCAAAAGAGCACACAATTCAGACTAGAAAGCAAAAAAAATGATAAATCTCCCTTCTGAACATCAGTTGCCATTTTTAGCATCATTGTATCAGGCAAATGCATTCTCTTTTTTAAAGCTTCAAATTAGGAACAAGGAATAGTTCGTTTTAACTTTGTTTAAAAGCTGGCCAATGTTATATTTGCTTATTTAAGCTTCATTAAATTCAGGTTCCCATCTGCCGCTTTTTCGTACCATTTCCAAATCCGAAATAAAAGCATTAATCCTCTCTGCTAGTTATAACAAGCCATTCTTCTCAGTTATTGCTCTCTCGACAAAAAAAACCTTCCACCCTTAAAAACTTAGCTGATAGCTCTATATAAAAAGCAACACCACTACCAAAAAAACAAAAAAGCCCCCCAAACCCCCAAACTTCTGGCCTTTACAAACAGGCCGATATATTTGTAACAACATCTTTACCGAGTTCATGTATCTTCTTTATTGCTCTTCATAAACAGGCTATTGGATCCTTCGGACTTCCAACGTGAAAAATGAAAGAATTTCCTCCCATTCTTGCCTCTTATCTCATAATTGTTTTGTTCAGAGCAGTAGGAGAGACCAATATAAATGTCTCTGCTGTTTTACTTGCCCTTTTCAAGCTCATTCATACTTTTCTTGAGGGCATTTTTTTCTCCTTTTCCTTTTGAATTTGTATCTGTTTACTGCTCTGTACACACAAGCAAGCTAAATTGTTTGAGATTTTATTCCAGAGCCTTATGTGATACAGATAACAGAACAAAATATTTAACAGTGAGATCTCACAGTGTCTTGTAATGATGGTACAAGACAAAAAATTTAGGGCTATGTTCAGCCCTGAGGAATACCTGTACAACTGAACTTCTGTTCCCAAATCTGTTAATCTTCTGAGCATGCAACATCAGCCATCCTTTCTTCCAGGTATCTGGGGCTATGTTGTTACAGCCCTTGTTCTGAACTCGTAAGGAAAAGGATGCAGGAGACGGCTGGATACCAACAGCTGAAAGCTGTCCTGTGTGATAGGGTTTACAGCTCATGCACGTCTTGAAGTATGGCAAGTACAACTGGAGAAAGCAAGGAGCTGGTTTCAGGAAAGACATTATTTCTCATGACTTCAGGAATATAAATTGTGGTGTGGAGCTTCAAAGAAATCCCAGGACAGGAAAGATCCATTTCCTGTGGCTGAGCCTTCTTGCCATATAACTCTGCTAAGCGAAGTAGATACACACTGCTCCTGCCTGCCTCCACCTTCCTACCTGTAGCTTAGGGAAAGCACTTCAGGTGTCTCTAGCAGGCAAAGGTTAGAGAGGACCATGGGTCAACTTAACCTATGCCTATATACATATACATATATAGAGAGAGGTTAATAATCTGGAATTAAAATTCTGTAACCGACTCTAACATTCTCCCATAACCTTTTGCTAGCTGAAATCTGGCACAGCACAAAATCTATGCCTGTGTTTTCAGATGACAGCCTGTAAGTCGTAAGACTGGTATGGGAATAAAGGTGATATGCTATTAATTATACAACAGAACCTGCATTGAGAATCTAGACAAGGAAGTGTGGAAACAATCTCTTAAGGGAAATTGTCATTTGGTGTTTTTTTCTATCCCCTTCTTTTCTCTGTAGGTTCTTATACCACGCTCACATCTGTAGCATCCAGTGGAGCATTAAGCAATGTGACTAACATCTGTCAAACGTGTGGTGGCTGCTTATGTGAATGCTTACTTGGAGTGTTCCCGAGGCTTGGCAGCTGGTTATCTTTTGTGATCTGGAAATCAATCAAGGGGGACTTCTGCCAAACCAGAGATTTTTCCACTCTTCTCCTTACTAATCACAGCAGACATTCTCTTGCTGAAGTAAAGACCAGTAAGTTGTGGGACTGACAAACAGAAGTACCCAGAGACATGCATTGCCCAGGATGGTTGGGCAAGGTAAGTCGCACAGGGACTGGTAGAGTGCAGCACCCCATGCTGCCTCACGAGGTGAAGTGAAACCTCAACTTCAGTTTTAATTGGCCATGTTGTGAGGCTCTAGGGGCATTTTATCCAGGAATGGGGGAAGATTGCCTGAAATCTTTCATTCCAGAAGTTGTCCAAAACTGACAATCCTGCCACTGCACAATGTGCGTGAAAGCTCATTTCTCCATGGCCAGCTCTTCTGCAGTGATCAGTCTGTTGGGTAAGGCAGACTGGTAACTGTTTTAATAAGACAGAATAAGAAGAGGAATATAGATAGCAAGTAAATCTTACGTCCCTTCAGACAGTGGCACCCCATGTTTGTGCAGCATTTCACAGACCCCGGATGGATTTTCCCATGGCACACTGCGCAGAGTGGATCCTGTCCACGGAGAGAAATGTCTCCTCTTTGATCATTCAAGCTAATACATAATTTTCTTACAAGAAAACAACTCTATTCACAAAGGACTTTTGCATGACAACTTCTCACTGCACTTTTAGATAAAGGCAAGGCCACACAGGCAGTGCAATCGCCGGTACCAGGTGGGAGCTGCCTGCAGGATCGCTTTTACAATGAGCTGGCTGAGGTTGTCCTGCGGTATGTCCTGAAGGCCATGCTGGCCGTGCAGCACAGCACAGGTTGCTCAGGTTAACTGCTAGGTGGATCACCAACTCCACAGTGTGCAACGGCCTCCTGGTCAAGATCAATACATTCCACCCCTTGGTCCACAGAGCTTTCCTCTCCCAAATATATTATAATTTACAGATTATATGAATAATGTACGGGCTTCTCAAGCCCTAAATACAATGGCCAATGGAGCAGACAAGGCCTGTACAGGATCACTAACTCCTCAAATACAATGTCTTCTGCATGGCTCCTAGCACAGGCAGTAAGGGAGGTGGTTCGGGGAGGTTCTGGCAGGGTTCCCCAAGGAAGCAGGAGAGTTGGGTTGTTGTGCATAGCTGTTGCTATACTACCTCTTCTGGGTCCTTTTCTCCTTCCTGATCTCCTTTTCAGGCTCATCGTGAGTCACAGAACAGCTGTCATTGACCCAGACATGCCTCTTACCATTGACATCATCAAGATACATAACTCCATTTGAGTCATTTAATGGCCCTGCCCTCTGGTGAAAAAGCACGAGCAGCCTTTTTACGGCAACACAACCTTGGTCAGCATTGCAGGGATGAGGATTTAGCCATCCCAGATTCAGAGATACCTAAATCCTACTGACTCATATATTGAATAACACCATCGAGAGAGGGGAATCGGTGTGGGATATCAGCGAGAGGTCCCCTGACAGCAGTGCTGTTTCCTATCAGTGCCTGCTGCAACTATGCCTTAAAGCAGGTCTCACACCATTTAAGCTCATTACCCTGGGGCTCACAGCCTCCCTGAGACAAGCAAATGTAGCTTGTGGCCAACAATGTCAAACATGACAGAGAGATCCACAAGTATGAGAATGGATGTTTGCCTTCTGTGATGCCCAAGAAATTTATTTCAAAAGCTGAACTAAACACTGTATCAGATAACTCTGTTCTATCATTTATAAAACACTTGAAGACAGGTACTGAAGTACACTTATTTAATACAACAATGAAATAAAATACCTAATAAAAATTTAGCTCAATTAGCTGAAACATTTTTCTTTCTACCACTAACCTAAGACATATGTAAAATTTTATTATGTTTAATGGCTGTCTGGGCTCCTGCTGTAATGACTTCAAGCAGCTCACTGAGCTATGATATTTTTGCCATGTGAAGTTTAAATGGAGGGCAAGACATTCAGAAGGAAATTTCAGAGAGAAACATGACAAGACGCTGGGCTTGACGGAGGCAGGGAGGTCAGGAGAGAACAGGTAGATTTGTAAGTCATTGGTGCAAAGCAGATAGCTGAAGCCATGTGAGGCAGCGACCTAGCTGAGAGGAAGGTTTTAAATGAGAAAAGTGAGCCAAGGACCATATCAATAATCTGCAAGTAATTGCCTGGTTTTACACGTGATATCAGAGACGCTGTAGGAAGTGCCTCCTGCGATTCACCTTAAATACTGTAGAGGAATTGAGCGTGGAAGGAGACAGAGGGTGTTTCTACAGCAGTACGGTAGCTCTGGTCAGGATTGTGTGCTAGAAGTAAATCTGATCATCACCTGCAGGGTCATAACACAAGCAGTCTCAGAGTAGGCAAACTGGACTCTTTGAGGGTTAAATTAAACCAAAGGATGTGTTCCAGGTGCACTCCAGCTGCCAACAGGAGTTCATTTCCCTGAAGGAGACCAGATCCAGTACAAAACAATTTTAGTGTGGATGTCAGGTCTTCAGCACCACCCCTCTCAGTGTTACAGCCCCCTTCTACAGTGCCCCACTACTTGGCAACGTAAGCACAGCTGTGGCGGTATTTTTTCCAACTTTGCTGCAGACTTCCTGAACGGACTCACATAAATCACTTCATTTCTCTATGTCTCTGTCCTTCATATATGAAATACTCTTAATACCACATCCTGCGCTCGCTGGGACATGGAAAGGGTAAAATTGTCAACATACATCAGGCACTCAGACACCATGGTGACAAGCATCCCTCTACAAGGCAGGGAAAGCACTCCGTTCAAAACAAGATTCGACTAGTGTTCAGTAAATGAGATGGGAAACTTACCCTGAGCACTGAGGATAAACGTATGGACCAGACTCCTCGATTCAGTGACCTGTGCCCTTTCTTGCACACTCCAAAAAATGGATCCTGCTGAAAGAAAACATGACATAATCAAAGACAACCAGTTGAAGAAACAGCGCTGCCAGCTCTGAGTTGTGGGTACTTCACCTTGCTGTCTTCACGTTCTTTTGAGATACCCTGGGATGTTCTTCTGCTATGAAATTGCATAATGTTCTGCCATTGTTTCATTCAGGCAGTAACAAAAACAAATTCACAGCACAAGAGCAAGGGAAGGCTGTCTATGTATTTATCAAGCATCTCCCAGCTGATCGCTTTGCTTGAAATGTGGTCATCATTTTTTGTGATGTTCTTGAGGTTGATTCATTCCTGTATTTAACCCAGCTGTGTTCTGCTGTAGAATCCATTGAATTCAAACCAGAAACACTGGTCCAATAACTTGTAACCTTGAAAGCTTTTGCTAATTAATTCTACACTCAGCATTACGGCTACATCTATGTTCTGCAGCAATTGTCAATGCAACGGTTACTGACTTAAATGTAAATCAGCCTTTTCACAAAAGAAGTGCTATTCCCTCTTACTTCAATAGCAGTTCTTCCTTAAAACGCCCAATTGTACAAACCCTCCAACAGGATCTGCTCCTCTTGCTGTGAATAATTTCATCAAGGCTGCCAATGGTCACAAAGCATCAGGTAGCAAACTGCTCAAGCCCTATATTAAAAGGCCATGTCCCACCTACAGAGCTTTCTATCTGGATCAGTGAAATTCCTGAATTAACTCTAAAAGCACAGTTAGATTTTTGGAGCATTTGCTTTGACACACTTTACTAGCTTTTCTGGGAAAACAGTCATAGTATCCAAAGATTTTCTCAGCTATTGAATTTATGTTTGTTTGCTCGTTTCTGCTATTTGCACACAAATCTCTTTCCACTACACTTGAATCACTGAAAAGGGACGATCCACACTCCCAACACCAGGCTGTAATAGCATAAAACATTTTTCTGCTTTGCTGGCACATCACATTATAGAGGCTGTCCGTAATCTTACTAGAACAGACAATGTAAAAACCTTCCTGCTTATATCAGACCTTGTTATTAAATTTATATCCATTTCTCATAATAACCTACATTTCCCTTTATCAGAACTCTGCAAAATAACTCCTCGTGCAGGACTTGAGCGTGGCATTTGATACAGTCGTCAGAGGAATTCTGATGTCCCGTCTCAGAGACATGGCAGGGGATTAGTGGGATTGCAAGTAGATGGCTTCAATCATTCCTCACAGACAATACGCAGTGAGTCATGAAGACTTTCTACTTCCAGGGCTATCACCCATGAAGTTTTGAAAGAGTCCACCTAATTCAGTGTTTAGAAGAGGGCCCTTAGTGTGAAATAGTTTGGACTAAACCACAGGCAATATACTGTAGGCAGGCAGCACTAGCTGGAATTGCCTCCACACCTCTGCCGTCCGAGGCCCCAGCTGCACTGCAGCTGGTGAGGAGCTGATGGCCAAGGTGCGCCGGGCTGCCAGAGAGGAGCACCGGCGAGCTCGCTGCAGCCGTACTGAGCTGGGACAGCCAGCCTTTTCACTGCTCTGACGACCCAAGGGTCCTGACATTTATTATAAAAACACGGTTTTGAATGGCAAATGAGAAGAACCAGTCTCCAGTTAAAGCAAGGGGTGATGTGACCCAAAGCAGCCTCTCTCTGCTCTCAAATCTACAGCACCTTCCATCACCTCTTTCCTGAGATACAACTAAAGAAGACATTCAAGCCAAGCGCTCAGTCACCACTCCACTGCTAAGGGGCCTGGACTATTTCTTCCAGTCCAAGAAAACACTCTGATCAGATATCTTTTCCTCCTCAGCGCAAGTCTGGGCGTGTTTATGCAGAATACTTTACTAATATCTTCATTCATGGGTTTTGCAGAATAACCATTGCTTCATGTCTATGGAACTTCAAAAGTGCAATTAATTTTAAATAACGTAATTGAAACAAAGGCACAGATGCATCTATAGCAGAGAGAAAAGAAGAAAAGAAATTTCATTGCATGGGCGCAGGGAAAGGCAGCTGGACTATCTGCATTCTGTGAGAGTGACCCCTTTTCATCCAGTTGTCCAGTTTACTGACAAATTAAAACTGGGATGTCATTTCTCTTGTGATGCAGCTCTAAGATAAATGTTTTAAAATACTTCTTCTTTGCCTGGACCTAATTATTCATCTTTCTCACCTTTTTGTGCAGCATAGTTATTTTAGAAACTCTTACTAGGAGTGCCATATATAATGTTACACCTACCAACATGGAAAAAAAAATTTTCTTCTTTGGAATAATTTGCATCATGGATAATACCTTTGTAGTTTTTACAGGGATCACATGGATCATCTCTGATGGATCATGGATTCACCTTCTTTGTTTTAGAGACCTGGTCAGCGCAGTCTGGAGGCAAGGTTACATACCAACGAGACACAAAGCACTTATTACTTTCACATTACTTTTTAAAAAAAACCAAATAAAAACATATTTTTTAAAATGTTCCAAGAAATAATATATTCAACTAGCCCATCCCATCAGACTTTAGAGTACATTCCTACAGGAGCTCTCTGGTGGCACAGAAATTATTTTTACCAGAGATCTGCTTAGGAGGAAAAAGAAGAAAAGGCTTCCAGCATTCAGTTTGGATTTATGCAACATTTTTAGCCATTCTGTATGGCAGAGGGAGTTCACATGCTTTCCAGTTTCTTCCACATGCCTAAAATTTGCACCCTGATCTGCCGGCTCATATTCTGCCAGAGTTTTCAGAGTTCAGCATAAGCAAGCCCTCTGGAATCTGGACAGACCATATTCCTGATGTTTCATATCAATCCTGCCCAGCAGCTCCAAGGTGGGATAATGGGTCATGGCCCTCTAACATAACTCTGTCACAAAAGGGATTGAGAAAAAGCTTAGTTCTCTACCTATCTTTCCATTCACATCTACTAAAGCTTTCATTAATCTCCTGATTCTTAATTTCAAGATGAAACAGAGTAATTGAGACATCCCTCCTCCACTTTGCTTAAGGTTTTAAACTGGGAATCTACCCTTTAATATCAGGATACTGAGCCAGCTGTCCAGCTGATGTAAAATGATGACACCATTGCTACACAAGCATTTGCAAGCAGAGGATTTGCCTTCCCAGTCTGCGTGGAGCTTCAGTAAGCATAAAAAAGCCATTATCTTTACTACCCTAGTTAACACCTTGGTTAATTTAAAGATACCAGAGTAAAATGGCTCCCATGACTCTGTAATAAAACTGCAGTCCTTTGACTATGAATGTTTGTATAGCTAAAGCCAGAAAAAGTAGCTAATTTACAATGACAACGCCTTTGCCTTTTTGACTGTCAACTGAAGATACCTAAACAACTCAAGAAAATAGTTATCCCATCCTTAAAGCGTTGATGGTTGACATGGTTATTCAAGGAAACACAAGCCACAGTTAGGACCAGCTTCTTACTACAGCCGTGCTAGATGCAAACAGGTAGTCAAGAGTGGTCTCTAGTCTCTGAATTTACAATTTAAGTTGATCAGATGAGAAAGGAAAGTATTACCCTCCACTGAGGGTAAACCGAGTCCTAGTTAGATGAAGTGACTTACTAACAGGAAGGATTTCTCACAGCCAGGAACGTAACGGGGATCTTTTAAGGTGCAGCTCAGCACCTTAATTACAGGATCGCCTATCTTCTCTTCTCCTTAGAAGCAAAGGTTTTCCCATAATATAAAATAGAATCATAGAATCATAGAATTATTTAGGTTGGAAAAGACCTTCAAGATCATCAAATCCAACCATCATCCATGCCCACTAAACCATGTTCTGGAGTACCTTGTCTATGCGTTTTTTTAATACCTCCAGGGATGGTGACTCCACCACTTCCCTGGGCAGCCCGTTCCAATGTCTGACAACCCTCTCAGTAAAGAAATTATTCCTAATATCCAACCTAAATCTCCCTTGCCGCAACTTGAGGCCACTTCCTCTCATCCCTTCACCAGCCACCTGACAGAAGAGACTGACCCCCACCTTGCTACACCCTCCTTTCAGGTAGTTGTAGAGAGCGATCAGGTCTCCCCTCAGCCTCCTTTTCTCCAGGCTGAACAACCCCAGTTCCCTCAGCCGCTCCTCATACGACTTGTGCTCTGGACCCTTCACCAGCTTCATTGCCCTTCTCTGGACACGCTCCAGCACCTCAATGTCTTTCCTGTAGTGAGGGGCCCAAAACTGAACAGAGTAGTCGAGATGCAGCCTCACCAGTGCTGAGTACCAGGGGTCAATCACCTCCCTGCTCCTGCTGGCCACACTATTTCTGATACAGGCCAGGATGCCGTTGGCCGCCTTGGCCACCTGGGCACACTGCTGGCTCATATTCAGCTGGCTGTCCACCAGCACCCCCAGGTCTTTCTCTGCCGGGCAGCTTTCCAGCCACTCTTCCCCAAGCCTGTAGGATTACATGGGGTTGCTGTGACTGAAGTGCAGGACCCAGCACTTGGCCTTGTTGAACTTCATACAATTGGCCTCAGCCCATCGATCCAGCCTGTCCAGAGCTTCCTACAGGTGTAAAAAAAAAAAAAAATTCTTCCTACAGGTGTAAAAGGTTAAGCTATTTAAGAATGTGACTTCTTAAACCTGGCAAGATTTGTCCAAATAAAAAAAAAATACCAAACAGTAATAAAATATAGGTAGTTTTTACATCTCCAAAGCAAAGCAGAAAATATTAGCTAATTCAACCTTACAAGACCCCTGTGATTTAAGTACAGGCTACACTTCTCAAATACGCTTTTTATCCCTCCCTCTCCTTCTCTAAGCATGCAACCAAAACTACAAACAAGGTGCATAACGCTTCTGTGTGGTAACCATGGTAATCAGCTGTATCAACTACTGTTAATGGCAATATATCCAACAAGTCTCCTAAAAGCGAACCTACTCCACACTCAGACGAGTTTTCCCACAATGTCCTAAATCCGACTTGAATATTTTTGCTGAGCAACCTGTTCCAGGCAATATTCAGGAACTGCCCTTTGTAAACCTGTTTTAGAGGTGGGTAAGCAATCACTGGTTGCTCTGGAAAATCCTAGCCCAGTGCCTGTCCACGCTTCAGATGCTCCCTGGCCAACACAGCCCTGGTCTTTATTCTTACAGCTCCTGTACTCGGAACAGGACCCCCTGTTCCATGGCAACTCTTTCCATCCGGATGAAATTAGCATCTGGACTGTTAAGAAAGATTGTGACTAAGGGAAAAGGTAAGATTTAAGTGAATGGGGCCAGAAACACAGTATTATGAGTTTTTTTCACCAAACTTTTGCATTTCCCCAAACGTTTTTCCTTCCATTGCTTTAAGCAAACATGGTTTCACAAGAAGTTACTGGGCAGCACATTTAGGATACAAGTATGTTTTCCAGCTTACTGAAGCCAGACCACATCAGTACAAGACTGTCTGATGCTCTGCTTTTTTGATCACTTCAGCTGAAGAAATATGAAAGCCAGTCCTTTCCTCTGAGCGCGCTGATACAAGATTACAGGCACCTCTAACTAGTATAACCTCCACCCTTTTGTATGCCCTACCTCAAACGTTTTTTTATTAACCTTATTTTGTTTCAAAACTTAATTCCTCCAGGTGCTTTGTTGCCACATGATGACTAAGGCTGCTTAGTTTAATAATGTCAAACACTTTTTATGTCCTTTCCGCCCGATGAGGCTAAGGCTCCCCTTGCCTGGAGGTGTAATTTTTCACATCCTAGTGGTCATCTAAAATGGGGGCTCCAGAAGGTTCAGGAGGGACTTGAGCATGCTAAAAAGAAATAATTCACATCCAACAAGACTTTGTGACAGACAGAATACGGTTCAGCTGACAATTTGGCATGCCAAAATTCACCTTTCAGTCTCCAAAAGCTTATATAAATAAATGCAGCACACCTGTCCCATTCTGCCAACCATTCTGTTATTTAGACAAGTGTTATAGCTGATCTCAGCGAGAGCTCAGTCTGAATCTACAACATGTAGGTCTGTGCTCTGTTTCTAGCAACAATTTGCAAAACGGTATTCATTTCCAAAACACTTCACAGGCTTTATACCCACAAGACCATCTCTGGATGGAGAAGACAGAAAACCAGAAAACAGAGTGTTGGCCACCTGCAGAAAGAAAGGAAGGTTCGGACAATACCGACATTTGGGACTGAAACCCTGGTTTTATAACACAAAGAGCATTGGCAAGGAGCTACGCGGTGGCATCCGTCAAGGTCTGTGTAACCCTGGATGTCCAAGTACAACGGGGTAGGTGCAGGACTAGGACCTTTCTATATGGGAGTGGCCAAACCTCAGTATTCGGTTTAATTCTGAAGATAAATACATAGTACCTTATTAACTGACCTACAAATCCTGGGAGATTCGAAGACTGAATTAAAGCTACTAAATATGTACTTGCAATTCTAGCAGTTGTTTGCAACCGGATTCTTAAAACACTCTCCAGCCCTCCCCAGCAGCTGCCCCGTGCTCCCCCGTTTCCCTAAACACAGGGAAATTTGCACATTTTAATTCTGTTCTAGTCAAGGTAGTTTTTTAGTGCACCTTGCTCACCAATAGCACTATCAGGGACATGATGAATACCTCTCAGGTATCATTCATCTTCTCCTTCTTGTTATTAAGGTGAACCGTGTGTGCAGCATAACATTTTGTTTTAAAACGGCTTGGGATTTTCAGGGGAGAAAGGAGGAGATTAATATAATTGTCCGTTCTTATCCTGGAGAAGGCAGGCGAAAGAGGCAGACGTCCAGGAAAGTGGGAGGCGATAAGGTTTGCAAAGGTCCTTAGTCCCGGAGCTTCTTTATTTAGTATGAGAAAAACACACAGTCAACTCATTAATGCCTGATTAATAGCAGGGTCAAGAAGGAAGCAGCTCCGGGTTGCCCAGCGTCTCTCCCACCGCAGCGATCCGAGGAACAGCCCCGCATCCCTAAAGCTGGATCCGAAGCGGGAGGAAGCCCACACCAGGCTCCCTCACGGGCGGCGGGGCACCGGCCGGGGCCGGGGCCGGGGCCGGCAGGAGGGCG
>NW_010973400.1:1933554-1933767 GCF_000737465.1 Haliaeetus leucocephalus
GCGGGAGAGGCGCGGCCGGGAGGGGGGGCGGGGCCCGGTGAGGGCCCGTTGGGGCCGGAGGGCGGGCAGAGCCCTGTCAGGAGGGCGGGCAGGGCCCGGTGAGGGCCCGTTGGGGGCCGGAGGGCGGGCAGGGCCCTGTCAGGAGGGCGGGCAGGGCCCGGTGAGGGCCCGTTGGGGCCGGAGGGCGGGCAGAGCCCTGTCAGGAGGGCGGGC
>NW_010973400.1:1933777-1955325 GCF_000737465.1 Haliaeetus leucocephalus
GCCCGGGCAGAGGGAGAGCGGCGGTGGACGCTGGGCGGGCCGGGGGTGGTTTGTCCGGGTGGAGCGGAAAGGCGAGTTTGCGCCAGGCTGAAGGGGCGTCAGAAGCTGTACTTTGAGACTAATCCTTTCGATTTCCCATTTCTGCGGGACTGCAAGACCGCACCGGTGCAGCTAAATTAAGGCAAACGGTGTTGCTTTTGATTACTGAATGTCGATGGGTTTGGAGTCTTTGACCGAACTGGGGTTTTTGAAACACCCCATACTGTACTACCTTACTTCAGTATCACCGAATGTACCAGAGGCTAAGCGAGCAGAGCTGAGACACAGGCGGGGTGACTGTGGCATGAAACTAGGAAAATAAAAAGAAGAGGGAAGTAATAAACGCTGTATTCAGCACAGGCAAGCAACAAAAGAAGGATCTAAGGAGGAGAGTTTGGCTTGTCTGACAGTTTCATCTGAAATGCAAATATATTTTAACTGTTCAGAAGAGGGAACTGATAGCTCTTCTGCCTGTACAGGGGAATTTTTGAAACCTGAAGATCGTGTTTACAAATCAGAAAGGCGAGTGTAAAATCTGTGCTAAATCAGGAACACTGTTCCATAAAGAAGTCTCTCATTTAAAGAGAGATGGTGCTATATCTGCTATAAAACAATGAGTCTTTACCAGGCAAGAATGTTGACTCTGCTATGACATGTTGCATTGCTTCCTATAATCCAAATAAGAAATATTTCAAAATACATCTTAAGGTCTGTCATGTTTTCCTGAACATCAAGCCCAATTTTGTGCTACCCCTTAAGAGGACCTGTATAGGATGTGGAGAGATCAAGAAATCAAGAAACAACAAAAGCATAGTCCCTTAACTTTACTTAGATCCTCATTCTACATATGGATACATACATAGAAGAAGAATTTCATTTCAGAACTGTAAATATTCATGTGTCTTTCCCACAGCAAGTGCATCTCAGAAGGAAAGAAGAAAAGTTCCTAAAAATTGAAAGACACATTAAAAAACAAGCAGAACCATTTCATAGCTACTGCATACACTTAGTAAGGTTACATGTTAATGCACAGTTAAGGATCTTTTCCAGTGGAAACACAGCTCTCCTGATCAGGACCCCTTCATACAGAAACACAGGACGTCTCCAGTAGAAATCCTGGATTCTCTTAAATTAAATCATTCCCCTTTTCAGTACTTGCGCCATCCTCCCCCCTTTCAGCTGACAGCCTCTGGCGTTAGACCACAATCACTGTCCTGCAAAGAAATAATTCCAGTATTGACATTTACAACTTTACATAAATATACCCTAATAAAGACGTATGGGTGAAGTGTGGCAGGTAAATAAAGGTGACAACATAATGGTGCACACACTCTTTGAAGTATAAAGGGAGAAAAAAAACTTCATACCGGCTCTTGATAAGATTAAACATCCTCCTCTTAAGGAAGGAAGTGAACCAGAACTGATCGGAGCTGGAGTCAGAGGAGTTTCGGAGCGCTGCGTGTCTGTGAGGAGGGTCATTCCAGTTCTTTTGAAAATCGATTACATTCCCCAGCTACCTACTGTTATATTGCACCAGGATATTATTGTACAGTCTTGCTACACAGCCCTCCATTATAGAGCCGCTCTATTGGCATTTCAATGTTCAATGAAGGCTAGAATTGCCACAGAGGTTTCAATTAAAGAAAATTCAAGATGAAAATGGAGAAAGAAAAAAAAAAAAAAGAAAAAGGTTGGGTTGAAAGTTTCCAGCAAAGGTATTTATGGCTGTCTGTCACCCTCTTTTTCTTCCTCCTCTCTCCTGAAGGGTAGTCTAAAGCATCCATTTAAACAGACATGTGTTTTGCAGAGTTCTTGGGAGGAACACAAATGGCATCATTCCAGTGGTGTAGTGATAAATAAAAAATAGATATCCTTACCCGTTTGGTATAAACTCAATATTGCCCAAGTTAGAAGGGGGTAAACTACATTTACCTGTATTCACCCTTGGCTGCATCACTGCAGGATGCTACTAGGACATATCAAAAGCAGTTATTCAGTCCATAGCAGGCTGTAATCACTATTTTTCCTAACTCCTAAGTCTGGTTAAAACACCCTGTGGTACCCACCACAACCACGCAGGACTCCATATACCCTTATCTATACTGAACAGCCCAGCAGAATGGGTTTTTACCCATTACTTTATGCACATCAACATACAAAAACGGAGCACTCCCTGCATTAGCAGGGAAAACACAACTGCTTGCAAAATGTGGCTTATGTTTGCCTCCACTAAGGTTTGATTTTTAATGTTTTATCTTTTGTATTAATGGTCTGAACAAATTGGGTTAATTGTTTTGTTGGCTGTAACAGACCTTATATTTGAGTTCAAGATTAACGTTGCAGCCAGTTTCCAAGGTGATGGCCATTTAAGTATTGTTTATGTAGAAGTGATTAACTAAATGCCAAAAAATCCTAGCTAAAACTTGAAAACAAGGAGGGTGTGTAAAAAGCTAAACGAAGAATTCAGGCGAGCATGTGAGGTCCTGTCTATAAGGGGGTTTAATTCCCTTCAACAATTTTATGTCAAGAATATGCTGTTTACAATGAGTTTACAAATCCTTAATTGCACTTTCACCCTTCAGTTACATTCTTTAAAACTTTGCACAAGACACGTCTGGAATAAGAGGCTATCATAGAGGGCAACAGCCACATTTGAGAGGGTTTTTTTTCATGCACAGGTCTCTAATCCTTATTTTTACATCTTGCTTGCATTTCACAATAGCAACCAGGCACTCCAGGCAGTGTTTTCAGGGCAATTACTACAATTCTTGGGTGGTCACTCTGCATTAGATTTCATGCCTTATAAAACAACATGAGGTGTGCTATAATGACTCAGAAATATACAGCCTTTCATGTCCTATTGCTTAATTAAGGAGGGTGTTTTGCAGTACAGATATTATTGCTAGTCTGTGGGTTTTAATTTTACTACACAGTAAAAGCACCCTAATTCATACCAGTAACGGGCAAACCTGCAAATTAGTGCATTTTCTGAATTAGAAAATAAGTGAATAAACTGCAGAAAGAAAATCTAAATGTGAACACTGCAATATTAAAGCAAATGTGCTCATTTATCCTGGGAAATATAGCCAAGTCTCATTCTGGTGATATTTGATAGCGTAACACCTTGGATTTTTTAAAATGTAATGAGACTTCACACCCCAGCCCTACAATGAGCTCCCTGTGTGCGGACTCCTGCGCAGACATGGATTTCAGCAAGGCCTCCCAGGAGAGCTATCTGAGCATCACTTGTGGCAGTACCGAGAACGGGGTAACAAGATACTGGAAGGACTCGTTGAGACAGCAGGGTTTTGTGGCAATTATCATTTCTGTGAGGTGGTGAAATAAAAGCCAGTGATCTTCCAGTGACTTTTACATTAGCATAAATACTGTAACTTTTAAAGCTATGCTTGATTTTTTGAGAGACACTGATAAGTAGATAAGTCGCAAAATTTGACCTACTTGAATAAATATCTATAATCTGACCAACAGTGTGCTGTGATCTCCATTTCGCTCTCTCTTTTTTATAAACCCACTGGCCTTTTTGCCGGGATATGTAAAATGGCCAGCTGCACAGACAGCAGCTCACGGAGTATGTGCACTCACTCTGCCCATCTCCCTTTCTCCCTGTACCAGAAGTTAATAAAACTGTTGGCCCCAACCCTCACCCCAAATTATTTTGACACCAGCGATTCTCCACATGTAGACTATGAAAAGCACAATTTCTAATAAAAGCCAGCCATGCTGATGCTCTGGGTTCAAAGCCTGGTGTTTGAAGGCCATGGGGCAGCACGTAATGAGCACAGGGATTTGTAGAGGATTCTCCAACAAGATCCAAATGACCTCTTCTAGCACAATAGTCCCTGCTGAAGGAGCTGTTATCTCCAGTTTGCTCCATCACCCTCCACCAGCCTTGTGAAGGCAGCTCTGCCGGCCTCTCCCCTCATGCGAATACACCTAACCCACAGCACTTTGCATGGGCTGGAGGAGACGAGCAACAACTGCCTATTTAAACTGTTTAAGCCAAGCTTTGGTCAAGCTGGCCAAAAGAGATTATTGGTCAAGTTGGCCAGATGAGGTTATTGCCCAAGTTGGCCAAAACACCTTTCCACCAAGGCTCTGCACAGCTTTTGTTGACTCACTCCAGCAGCATACTCCAAGAGCTCAGCCAGGATTGTAGGTTTTGTCCTGCCTTTGGAGAGTTTCAGCTCGCCAAACTCCCATCTGCACCTGGCTAGCAATCATTAATGCCTAATTATTGTCCCTAGTCCGGTGGAGGTACGTCTAGTCAGCAAAGAGCTAATTGCCTGTCTACTGGAGAAGTTCATGGGGTCGTCTTTACAGGTTCAGACAGAAATCCTAAATCATCCATTAGACAGATTGCCCAAGCCAACACAACGGTGCTTCCACAACTGCCTGGTTCACAGCGTTTTGCTGCTTCTTTCCGAGCAAATCATGCTAGTCCTGTGCTAGTAGTGCTCTAACCTGCACTGGCAACTTGTGGGCATGAAACTGTTATTCCATGGAGAGGAAGGGAATTTGTGACCTGTCTGAGAGCCAAGTTTCATCCTCGGTTCATGAAGTAGAAGTATGTGATGTCCCTCCTGAAAGTGAAGAAACACTGTACTCATGCTACAGGAATTACTCAGTGCTCTTCAGTCTGAGACCTGACTAGTTGTGACCATTAGCCCCAAAATTACTAAATAGTTTTGAAAGCTACTTTGGGTCTATGACCCACAGAAGCAGTGATCTTAACAGCCTGCCTACACTGCAGCATGGGGAAGTATTTCCTTCTATTGACTTAAAATTTATATGCAACCTACTTCAATGAAGCACACTTATTTTTCTCTTCCCGTGGGAAACAGTGGGGAAAAAAAAAAAGAAATGGCTGCTCCAGTTTTATTTATGTTCTCTGTAATCATAAATATCTGCATTCAGTCTCCCTCATACAAGCAAAACAATCCAACACTGCAATCTCTTGTGCCAGGCCCACTTCTGCACTCATTGTAGTCAGTGGCCAAAATTCATATGGATTTCAGAGGGAACAAGAGTAGGCTCTGTATATAAGCTCTCCTTATACATCTCGCCATCTGTGCTGAAGTAAACAAAAAAAGCCATATTAAAACCAAGCTCAGCTGGAAACAGAAGGAGAGAAGGAAATACCAGCAGTAGCTAAATATAAAGCAATAAACAGTTTTAAAAGGTGTTACAAATAATGGATGGCTTTTTAAAAAAAGTTACAGTTGTGCTATAGATGACTTTCGTAAACAGGCCCATGTTGAGGCTCTTTCTTCAGTGAGTATTGTGTTTATTAATATAATGTATAAAATAATCTATAATATTCATTAACAGTATAGACAGTAATATAAAATATTTTAAATTATTGATAATTTTTCACTCCTGCAAGGAGAAAGATTTCTTCATTACAACTCCAGCCTGTTATGGGCTGTGTGCATGCTCAAATTTGCACAGTTTCATTTAACAGAGAACCATACAAGCCCTGGGATTTATCCCTAAAGATTTTGCTCAGGAGTAACAGGGTGAGGCTCTCGTTCTACAAAATACGGTGGTGTGGCGCAGGCTTCAAATCAGAAAAGTACCCCTGTTTAGGAAAATATACCTAAGACAAGAAGCCTTAGGCATGTGCTTATGTGCTTCCTTGAATCAGCTTGATTGCTGTAAGTATTTTCCCCGAGGCAGAGATAAGGTTTACAGACACAGGTCCCAAATTTGGGCCAGCCCAAAGATAATTTAAATGCACCTCTTTCCTCTCCTTCTTTTCGCTACTAAAAGAGCCGGGTTTGCAGCACATCTTATTCCTATCTGCCTTTATTAGGCTTTTTATAAATGTGGAAGAAAAAAAATAATTCAGCATCCCAGACGTCGTCTTGGGTTTAAGATCTTAACAAATGAGGACACAGCTGGGCTACTTGGTCTGTGGATTTGCTAGCTGCAGGATTAAGTCCAGCTGAGCTGAAGTTTATAAACCAAGTTATTGACTTTAAAAATTCTCATACCGCTTATCAAAACACACCACATTGAAAGTACACCCTTCCCAGAATCAAATGTGGTAAAGCTTTCTCAATTATAGGCAGCCTCTCCCCATACAGCCGCCCTCACTGTAACCCTACTAGTCTCCTGCATCTACTTTATTTCAAGACTCACTCTCAAGTCGCTCTAAAAAATAGCCTTTTCTATCTTCTATCCCAAATAAGCAGGGTCTCGGCAGCAAAAGGTTGGTTGCATATAGCACAGCACTGAGACGGGAAACAAATAGTGCCACACCAGGCATCATCCTCCCCCGGCAAAGTCCGGGCTGCCATTAGGTGCTACTCGCCTAAAAGGATTTGTTTCTAGTCTGAAGTTAGCACGAAGCCTTTGTACATTGCTTTTCACTAAAGGTCTGATCCAGCTGCCATTAAAATCAATGAAAAGGCTCCCATTGACTTCAAAGGAATCGAGATATACCGTGTATTGCAGTAGATGAAAAATACCAAAGGAAAAGAAAACCCCTGTCTTTTAGTAT
The DNA here is from genome assembly GCF_000737465.1 of Haliaeetus leucocephalus. NCBI lineage: Eukaryota > Metazoa > Chordata > Aves > Accipitriformes > Accipitridae > Haliaeetus > Haliaeetus leucocephalus. The sequence continues at coordinate 1,940,340 of NW_010973400.1, forward strand.
ATACTTTTGATTTGTGTATACTCTTCATCATAACAATGTTCTGAGGGAAAGAGACTGGAAAATTTTCCAAGTCTGTCAATGCTGAAAACTAAAAAAAAAAAAAAAAAAAAAAAAAGTTTTTGACAAAACAGACACTTTCCCATTTATTTCAAAATGTATTTTTTCTGTCAAAAATTGTTTTCAATAGCAAATATGTGACTAGTTTAAATTCTAAACTACCAATAGAGCCAGGAAAGAATTTTAAAATAGATAATCTTCAGAGGCATACACATTCTTTCAGCCCACTTATTTGTCAGTCACCAGACTTCCAGCTCCACATTTCTGTGACTTTGGAGCCTTAAAAAAAAAAAAAAAAAAGGTCAGATATTAGTGCTTTTATTGCCTGCGTCTATAGGGAGGATCCCAGCGCCTGCCTCTCAGCCCAGTGTTCTGTGACAGGCATAAGGTGGGATAACACATATAAGAAAGAGAAGGATTTATTAGAGTACAGAAGAAGGCTGGGCTAGAAATCCAGCTATGAAGCTTTATAGATGCATATATTTAAAACACCTTTCAGCAGCTTTATATACCATTACAGTTATTGGATTTTTCATCTTTGACTTAGATATGAATTATTTAATTAGAAACTTCAATACCTGCGTAACTTTGAAACCCTTCCGCTATTACTCTTATTCAAAAAAAATATTTGCACCTAAGAGAATTTCCCAGCAGTCAAAACTTTTATTGAAAGCAGTAGTACCACTGAGGTAGGCTAGGTTATTCAGGTAATTTGGATCAGGCCACACTTTGGTTCAGATTACATCTGGCTTTCCTTGAATGTAGTGACTCAACATTTGGTTATCGTTTAGCGAATATGGTTTTCTACCAAATTATTCCCTCTGGACTCTCTGGAATCCAACAGAAAACATCTTGAAAGCATCCAGACTCTCTATTTTTTTTTAAACACTCATTTTAATTAATTCTCTGGTTTTAAAATATTTTATAATTCAGTATCTTCAGCAGGTCTTGCTTTTTTTTCCCCCCAGTAGACTACTTTGAAGGAATCACAAGCTGCTGAATCTCTATGCAGGGCATTTGTCCGTTATGGAAAGGAGATCACAAAAGCATTTCACATCCTGCTGTTCAGAGTACGAACAAGTCTGTCTCTACCTCACATGGTAGGGTCACGTGTGTGGTGGGTTCAGAGGAGAATGATGGGGAAAATACTCTGTATATCGGATGCAATTGTATGATATGTATAATCAACTGCAAAAAAGTAACTTACCTAAGGGATCGCTGGTGACCTGCTCACGGAGCGGCTCCATCCAAGGAATTCCCATCCACCGCAGGGTTCTGCAGATGAAGGACGTGGGCAACACAACACGCTGGGTCTGTCCTCTGGGGTTAACCCCTCACATACCCCGGGAACGGCAAGCGGGACAGCATCCTTCCAAGGCACCCCAACACGGGCGCTGTGGGCTTCTGCTAAAAATCCTGACGTGCTCTTAGCAGAAGTGACTCGTTCCTTAAACAAAAATAAAGGTCATCCAAATCAGTAAAAGACAAAGCAGGATGTGCCTCTAAGCAATTTATGTGCATTACATTTAATTGCCAGGCAGCTGTTTTGCCATCCTACAACTACACCATTTCTGGTGTTTTAGGAGCGTGGCAACCATTCACAAAGAGCAGCAATTGATGTAGTTACTGGAAAGTAATTAGGGTATTACAGGCATGGACAGGCTGGTTCATAAAGCTGCTCTAAGGGAAGATACACCTTTTTACTCCATAAAAGCAGAGAAGTCGCAGGCTCCTGCTGCCACCCCCTCCCTCGCGCAGACAGCACCGGCACACGGGATGCGGCCGGGAAGGCAACACGCACGCCTGGGACACACGTGAAGTTCCTCCCTTGCAACCACCATCCCACCGTCTGTGCTCAGAAGACCACTTAGAGCTCAGGGACCCGATACAGGTCTGCAGGATTCACTGTCTGCGCTCGGATCGATCACGCATTTCACAGCTGACCTTCTCACTGTCCTCCTCGTGTGGGCACGGATGGCGTGAAATCACCATCGGAATATTCTGCACTGAAAGGCACTGGTTTGTAAAACATTTTTACCGGTATCTATCAAAATATTACCGCGAGCTGGCATAAAGCGTGCTGGGCATTTAGGATTTGGCATCATTTAATGTATGATTTTTTTTCTTTTTTTCCTAGAGAGGAAGACCCCCATTTTATGGAAATGTACCCAGCTTGACACCAGCCGGAAAAGCCCCCGAAGGTTTGGGTGAAGGACTGAACAGCTCGGGGCCGCAGCTCCTGCAATTCACAGGACAGCAGCCCCTGACACCAGGCAGGGAGGGAAGCGCTGCGTTAAAAGGAAAAACAATGATAAGCCTGTTTGATTTGGTCGTGATAAATAATGAAAGTGAATCACAAGGACAAGAGAACACAGTAGTTTTCACTGGCCCGAATGTCAAAATGTTTCCTCTTCCCTCTCCTTCATGTCCGAGAGAGCATCGCCATTACCACCTTGCCTTTATCAGCACCGCTACCCTGAGAAATGCGGAAGCTGGAAGCGATTAATTTTGGGACTCCAGCCCTGGACACGCTAACCGCGTGCCTAACTCCACATGAGTAGCTGAAGACCAAGGGATTACTCCTGGAAGTCAAGTGAAGCATGTGTGTGTTTCTGGCTGAGGGTTTCTGACACGAAGGAGTCCCAGCTCCCCAGGATGCAAGGATTAGGTTTTTATCCCTAGTGCCTAACAAGATATTGCTCTTTAAAACAGTCATTGGTGCACAGGAATAGGAAATATAAATGCCATTTCCAAGAGAGATGAAAATGTTTTCAGTGTAGTAACAAATATCCTGAAACAGTCTGCACTGGTGAGTGAACAGAGGATTACATTTAAATTCAACATTCTTAATGTACATTTCTAATCTTAAATTTCTAAAAAGATTAGCCATTTACAGGCTGAATAACAGCTTCTGCACTCATTCCAGCTAGTATAAAAATCATAAAGGTTAGCAAACTGTGTGGATCAGAATATAAACTAATCGGCATCTGGGATTAGGAAGAAATCTCCTCCAATTCAGTGGTAAAGGCTTCCTCAAATACTGAATGGAGCCCATTATTCTGTTTGGCTGTTAATAACTCAGGTGACATTTGCCATATGCCATCAAAGAGCCTAGGGTCAACATGAATTTTAGCTCTGTTAAGGCCTGCAGATTCAGCCTCAAATTGTGAGTCCACTATTCAATAGCAAGTTGAGCGTTCCCATTTTTAAACAGTTTTTGAAAGCGGTGGGGATTATTTGGGAATCATGTGAATGCCAGGGTGCAAAGGAAGAAGCCATGGAGGGGTGGAAAAGAATAGAAACAAGATTTTGACATAGGACAAATACCAAAATAGGTGATCTTTTTTACTTCACCAACTGTGCTGAAGTTGTCTTTTTAAACTGGAATCACTGTGTGTCTCCAATCCGATCACATTCAAAGCAGTTATTCTAGTATGTCCCTAGCTGCATTTCCACAGTAATTTAGGTACGTTATTCATGTGCTGAGTTTCCTACAGAAAGGGAAATAAACTGGAGGATTTTTTTTCCATAGTTAAAACAAAGTACAGTGAAGGTTTGACCTTAAAGTAAGGATAAGAGTCAACATGTTCCCCACTGTTTTTTCTGGAATAAGGTTTGACAGCCTTATACAGGCGGAATTAAGCCTCAGTCCCTTATGCTTCAAAACCTCTAGAAAAGTCACACCTTGCGCAGGAGGGGATCTTCAGGATCATTTCAGCACCTCTTGCTGGAGGGGCCATCTGTCCCACCGAGAATTAATGAGATGTGTTTAGGGATGGTGGCAGTCCTTGCCCAGAAGAGCTCCACGAAACTGCTTTTTCTAGAGCTGCCGAGAGTCCCAGCTGGGAACAACCCTCACCCCCCGATGTCTCTTGCTGCAGTGTCTGCACCCACGTCCCTGCAGTGCAGACCTGCTGCCTCGCCTGCACCTCCGGACAGCCTGCGCCGTCCTTGCAGAGTGCTGGTGGAAAGGTTATAGAATCACAGAATGGTTTGGGTTGGAAAGGACCTTAAGGATCACCTAGTTCCAACCCCCCACCATGGGCAGGGACACCTTCCACTAGACCAGGTTGCTCAAAGCCCCATCCAGCCTGGCCTTGGACACTGCCAGGGATGGGGCATCCACAGCTTGGTTGACGAGTTACATTTTCCCCAGCAGAATCCAACTACCAAAAGCTTTGCACAGGTCTACAATTACCATCTAAAACCAGAAGTTCATCTGTACCCTACCTGGCAGAGGCCAAGGGAGGATGTCTAGGGAAGAACGTAAAACGTGGAGATTATGCGGCGATACCTTGCTAGCATGTGTTCCTTGACTCCAGCTAATCATAACATACGGATTTCTTAAGCCGGCGCTGGTGCCTCTGTGTTTAGCAGCTCTCCATAGACGTTTTTCCTTTGGGAAGTCATCTGAGCCCTTTCTGAACCCACATAAACTTCTGGCATTCAGAGCACTCAGTTTTGCGAATGTCCTGTATCGAGAAGTTGTCCAGTACAAATTATGAGCAGAACAACTCCCTCAGGCTGTTTTGAAGCCGGCGCCTGCTATTTGCCTGTGCTGGCCTTAAGTCCAGAGGTGATGCTGTCACACGCCTGGAAACCCTGCCAATCATGACGCCTGACAGAGCAGCCAAACGCGCTCCACTTCCAGGAATATGAGAGGTTATTATGGTTATTTCTTAATGCCGAGTGAGGGTCTGCAAGCCTACAGCGCCAGTACTATGTGAAATAAAGGGCTCCCAGAGGTTCCTCCTTGGGCTCCAGCCAGCAAACACCTGCTCACACACAAAACTCTCCATTCAAGCCAGAGGGATGATACCTGTGAGCAGAGTCACCCCCACGATGCTACCTGTCTGGTTTCCCAACTGGGAGAAAACATGTTCCAAGCTGCGCTGAGTGACTGATGCGCTCTGTGCTAATATTTGTTTCACAAGTCGTAAATCTGCTTCGCTCACGTGGTTCTGGGGTAACCATAAAACAACTGCTGAAGGTGGAAACTGCAAGAATTTCAGCCACCACCGATGTGTGATAACTCACTGTAGTTTGAATATCTTATGCGTTACTAAATCAAAACTTAAAGGCAACTTTTAAAAGACACTAATATGATTTCTGAGCCTCTGAATACCTTCCAGATCTATCCTTTGAGCACTGAAAATTTTTAGCCATAATATATACAAGCCTGATGCTGTAAAATACTAAAAGCCCTGGACTGTAGTTACCAATTAACGTGGAGGGTTTTCTGCCTGGGCTTTACATCTCCATGCACGCATTGCCAGAAATTAAGGTGGGTGTTCACAAAAATCATTAGGATGACTTCTGAAAATCATTAAGATAAGTAACATAAAAGGCAAAGTCCTTGTAGAAAATCACATAATATTAGAGAAGTAAAAAGACAGTTCTATAATAAACACTCACTCAATAAACAGTGGGACTAGTAAAAAACCAGCTTCTCAAGACAGAAGGAACTTAACATCTCCCAAAATAACCAGGCATAGCACAAGATACAAGGAAATATACCTTGCAGATTACTGCCTTTTCTTTGAGGAGTATGACGGAGAACTCTCAGATTCGGCGATTCTGTCCAGCCGCAATACACAGGGAACGTAAGGGAAAACACAACAGAGAGGACTAGTTGTTGGGAACACTCACATGCTTAACTTACTTGTGTGCGATCCCCTGGAATACATCCATTTCCCCAACATTCAAATACAAAGGGTTTTAAGATGAAGAAAACTTGCATCCAAGTAATGGAAGGAGGGTATTCTGTTCCTCTCTGAAAAGGCTACAGGATTTATTGCATTGCATTGTGCCATTTCAAAATGGTTGTAAAAGTCTGTCCTTAGGCATAAAATCTGCTCACTTACTTTGTAGCAGTGCATCAGCTAATGAGCTCTTATTTGCCTTTCCAAATTAAATTACTTGATACAGGTAGGAGGAATTTTGCAGTGGTGGGTTAAAAGTAATAGACTAAAAAAAGCACATTAAGCAACTTTTCTAGTCTGTTCTAATTCAAAGGTACCTTACTGTTCTTCTAACACAGAAGTACTAAACTCACACATCAAGTAAAAGTTGCTGGCAAACTCAGACGAAAGGTGCCCTTTTCTTTCACTGTCAGAGAGCGGCGATGCTGCCGTTTCCCTCCGCCTCCAGTGGCTATGTCATCTCTGAGGTCAGTTTTCTGCTTCTTGAACATGACTTGGCTGTTTATGAAACGTGAAATCAGCACCAACAATCGGTAGCAACTTCAAGAAAGAAGCCTTGGGCTAACAAATAATAAAAAAAAATTCCTCATTTTTGCCCACAACGAGAAAAATCTACAGAGCCACCACCTAAGGGCTTTCATTGCCTTCGGCACAGAAGGAATCCACATTTAGAGAGTGCAGCCTAAACATTTTCACTCACTGAGCTCATCATTTATTTCGGTGGCAGACATCCCTATGTGAGACAACCTTGCCAGTCATCAATCCCTCTTTAGATTAAACATGAAAGGGGGTCTATCCTCCCATTAGCACAGGGGAGATGTACTAATATGGCCCAAATTAATGTCCTAATCATTCCTTGACAGAATAGAATTTAAAATAATCCAACTCTATCACTCCAAAATCATACAGTCTGAGTCTGATCATTTGAAAATTGGTGTTGGTCATCAGGGATCTCAGATTTCAGCTGAATTATTCAGAGTATCGGGCACAACCACAGAAATTACGCTGGGACAGAAGGGAAGGGGAATGAAAGGGGGAAATCGGGGAACCTAGGTGAAAATCTAAACACAAGGCAGTTCAGCCAAACCCCGTCTTCTTCCCAGTTATTTAGTTACAGAACAGCATTTTCCTCCAAGAGAGCGCTTGCAGAAAACACCATCTTTGCGCATACTTGCTTGAATACACATTCGTATGGGTTTTCATTCTTAGTGTTTACTGGGGCCCTGGTTACATTCTCCAGCCAATTTACTCATATAATGTGTTTTTTTCTCCCTCTGGCTACCGTGAAACAAAGCTTGAAAAGGGATAGGCAGGAGAAAAATTCCTCTCACTAATGTTTTTCTCTCCTAAATACTGAGGAATTCTACTTCCCTGGCACCATTCTCACTATTTACACGTGCGTAGCTGTGTACATACCCCAGCTTACTAACCCATGTTCCGCACAAGGGATATAACTGAATAGGGTTATTCATAACCAAACTCTCATACAGCTCGGCCAGTGCCAGGATTTTAGTCTATGCTCAAGGGGCTGTGATTAGTCTGAGAGAACATTATGAAAATCAACCTGGCTAATTATTACTCCAAATAACCGGGAAAGGAATGCAATAGATTCTCCAGGAAAAACTATAAGAGAATCAAGATTTGGGTGTTTGCATTTGTTTGTTTGTAAATGTTCTCATTAGCTCATCCGTAAGATTTACGCTCCATGCAAGAATTGCCAGGGGAATTTCTATAGGCTGTTCAATGAAAGAGGGCAGATAGATCATCACATCATTTTGTACCCTTTTGGATACAAAAGCCTCTGAATTTCCAAATGCCAAAATTTTGTGCAGAACATTCATCGTGATATTGTTAAACATATCCTTATTGACTATACAGACCATTTATAGAAAGTTTCACAGAATTTAAAAACAGAGCTGAGAGCCTGATCTCCTATATATCTCAAAGCAATATGTTTTATCCCTATTTTAAACCCCCAAATTAAATCACAGCAGTTTAGTCCTTGGGAGAGTAGATGTACGTATAAAAGGAAACGAACCTGTCACTAATCTCAAGACCTCTGCAAAAAAACAAATGGACTAAATGAGAAACATCTAGATGGTCCCAGGTTGCACCTTGTTCCTGATGTACTGGAGAAGCTGTGTAACCTTCAAGACCCCTGCCAATGTGACACTAGGCGAAAGTCCTAATCAATTTAACTATTGGAGTTAGTTTGACCATAAATATGAAAGGAAAATACAGCACCAAGGCACCTACAATCAGGGAAGGGTGGGTCTGCACCAGTGCAGAACACTGGCAAAAAGCCATCCAAGGCCTCACCTCCAGCCACCCGTTCATCTCCGACGCTCCAGGGGAATGCAGAAAAATGAAACAACTCCCAAATAACGAAGATATATGTGACCAATTTCATCCAAGAGAAAAAATAAATCCTTCCTGACAGTCTGCAAGACCTCACCAAAGCCATGAAACAAGAGAATGATTATTTGATAATTATTCTCTTTTGAAACTGCAAGTGTTACGAGGATGCTGAGAGCAACACTGGCACTGCTGGTCCCCGGAGCCTCACGAGGGACCGAGTAACAGGAGGAATAACAGGTTCTCAGACTGCGAGACAAGGAACTGCCACCAACCTCCCGACAAAGCTCCCACTCACACATGCACAGAAAGATGTACAGATTTCTCCACAAAGCAAATGAAAGCATGTATTTAAAAATACATATTTAACGTCCTCTTAAACATCCCTACCTGTGACAGCTTTTACAGGACAAACAGTTTTATTATTTAGGGCTCTGTGGGATAGGAAATCATGTCTTCTTTTAAGGGTGGATTTGTCTAACTTAAGCTTGCAACCACTGGGTCCTGTAATGCCTTTGTCAGGTAGATAAAGTGCCTACTCGCTCTTGGATATCTTTTTCATGGGTCAGTACCTACCTGCGGTGACCAAGTCACTTCTCAGCTTCTTCCCTGATGAGCTAAATAAGTTGAGCTGCTTATGCCTCATGTTGTCACGCTTGTTTTCTGAATCCTTTTTCATACCTTTCCTTTGAACTTACCTTACTATTTCCACATTGCTTTTGAACTGTGAACACCAAAACTGGACATGGTTCCTAAGAGTAGCCTTACCACTGTTGTTCATGTGGGCAACATCAAATCCTCTTATCTGCTTGATATTACTCTTTTTTACATCTCTGGATTGCATTGGCCTTATAGCCACAGAGTTACAGTGAAATGTCATTTTGAGGTGCTTATCCAAAAAGAATCCTAAATTTTTTTCAAAGGCTTTGCTTCCCAAAAGAGAGCCTCCTGCCCTTTGTAGCCTTGTCTTCAATCTTTATTACATTGCCTTGCACCTAGCTAATAGTCAAACTTTTTTTTTTTTATTTTGACCTCTTCATTAAGCCCTTCAGGTCACTCAGCAATAATAATTTGTCCCTTTATCACTTATTCTTCCATTTGTTCACTGTTAACCTGTGCCATGTGTAAACCTGTCTCTATCATTTCTTTGATCAGTGATAAAACCATTTGGCCTTTACTCAAAACTTGATTCCTAGAGGAATCCATTAAAAAAGAGTTTTACATAACATTCAGAGTCTGTGCAAAGCATTAAGCAAATCAAAACCAGGAGCACCACTGCCATTTTCAACCTGATTTTTACCAGGCATCAAGTATAAAGGAGGAAAACTTCTTGTTATAGTTAGAGCAATGACGCCAGCCCCTTCCAGGGTGTTGTGATGATAAACTCCCCTACGACCTACATGATACTGCAAGGACAGTCCGTCTGCCTCAAACACCAACCTCATATGCAAACTCTGGGGTGAATCAGCCCTTCTAAAATAGATGTCTACAGGTACGTGAGACCTCTGAGTGTCTCCAGGCTCGAAGGTACGCTGGCGCACCTGGCTGTACCTCGGATCCACCCCTAGGGAAGCCCCAGATATCATCAGCTTCCCTCTATCGAGTTTTCTATGGGTCTGAACAGACCTGCTCTGGTCAGTCTGGATAGAAGGAAAACAAAGACTGTGGGGTGTAGCACTGTCTCCATCTCGCTCCAGACCCTAGATATGCTTCCCTGTAGAGTCAGTGGCAACTAACGCAGGTGGCAACTAAGTCTTCCGCGAGGCTTCAGCAGCACCTACTTGTCTCAGTTTCCTCTCTCTGAACCTACTTCTGGTTCTTTCCAGAGTCTGGTTTATGAGGTACTTAACATTTACAGGAAAATTCAGTATTTAATTAACCTGAATTACATCCCAGCATTGTGCTGAGATTGTTTTGGAGGCCATCTAAATATACAGAAAAAATGTTGTATAGCTGCTTAACCAAAATCTTATGGCATAAATTTGGGTCCCTCTATTAAAGGACAGAATGGCAGCATCTCTTCTCTATGCCTAGGGTGTCAAAACACTGTTTCACTCAGAACTGAAATGAATTATGTGACAAGAATGGGGGGCAAGATGTATCTCCTAAAGGAAATGTGGCTGAGTCATTTATATTTTTTGTTCTCACTCTCTGTTCTAGTTATGCCACAGATGGCAGAAAATAGGAGTCAAACCAATTTAATACAGACATTCAGTTCAAAATGGCATGTATTTTAGTTTTCCCTGTATAATTATGAGGAATACGTGGAAACATAATGTTACTGTTTCAGACAAACAAATCAAATGACGCAACTCCCTCCAAAATCACCCTGAAAGTCCAATGCCTCCTAAATCCCCCCTCATAAACCAGCGTAGTGGAGTTACCTTGACAAAACTCAAGCAACTGATGCAATGACTTCGATGGTGATGGAAATGCCTCTCCGTGTGACTGAGCGGGACTACAGGCCGCTGGAAATGAAGTTGTTAACAAAATCTTCATAAACTTTCAAAAAGTCCCAAGAAAAACCTGACTTTTCTGCTATCCCCAACCATTAGAGATTTTCACATAATTCAAGACAGAGCTCTAGACTCTGCCAATAGAGTGAAATAGATCTTACTTTTATTATTGCCCATCAGAAATCAAAATCATGACTCCAGCAGAACCCACTTCTGTCTTCTGGGGGAAGTTTTAGAAAATGGTTCTGTCATAGCTAAGAGAAATCAACTCAATATACTGCTTGCTCTTAGAGGATCAGACTCTTCTCATTCCCTTGACAACTCAGGGACAAGGAAGTTTCGGCTCACACACGGAAAATCACACAAATATTTATTTCGCCAGTTCCAAGCAAATGACTTCATAACCTTTGCCCGCAGAGACATGCAGGTACCTGCAAACAGTTTGTTGTCAGATTAAAATGCCAAACGCCTGAGGAACCCAGGGATATGTAAAGTCTGGGAGGTAGAATATAATCTTCTTGTGGAAAAATGGTCCGATATTCATGAGATTAATATCTTCCTCATCTCTTGGTAAAAAATGTTTACTCCCTCTATAGGTTATCAACCAAACAGTGGCCATCTGACACTCCTCTTCCCATCTGATGATTAATTCATTTCACAGGAGTAGTTGCCTGCCTTGATGACTACCCTACAAACGACGTGGAGGTGTACATGGTTTGGGATGCATGAAGTAGACAGAGGGTCCCTTTCTAACCAGTTCCCAGTGACAGGACGTTGTACCTGCCGGCTCTGCCGTCCCACCCCTGATACCAGCTTTGGTCACTCAGCAGAAGAGAGGAGGTTTGCTTGGGGAAGGAGGTATTTCCTTAAAGATGGTGTGTCCACAGAAGTCAATGATGTTTTTCACTACATTCCACAGGTTGGCGGGTTTTAGCAGCTTTAATCCATCTTAAATTTATATTTTGGCAATTAACTCAAGCTGCACACCTGAAAATTACTTTAAAAGTCGCTTCCTGCTTCCTTTGGGGATTATCTTTCTGCTAAACACTAAGGATAATTGTAACAGGTATGTACAGAAGAATGCTAAAAGTACCAGCGAACAGTCTTTATACCGCAAATAAATCAAAATACATGACTGAAAAACCCCCGAGATATCTTCCTGATCACTGACTTTTTCAGAACCCTTAAACCCTGGAAATCTACTAAATATCTATTACCATATTTTCTAGATATTCTACCATATCTATTACCATTTTCAGGCAGCTGAAAATGAAACCACTGACGTTAATATCCAAGCTGTAAACCTGTAATTAAGGAGATCTTCACTAGCTGAAAGCAAGAGTCAAACCTTGGGTAGCAGACATTCCTCTTTGGCTATGGCTTAGAAAAATCTCATACGACAATTCTGAAGATGAAATTTCATTACCTTTGAAATGGCTCAACCTGCATAAAAAAGTAAGAAATTTTTAGTAACGATTTAAAGAATTATATTTTAAATCCCTTAAAATAAATAAGAATTTCACTCCCTGAAGCACGTCCAAACCTAGGAGATAAGGTTTACCGCCAAGTAAGTGGGAAATATTTATGGGAACCCCTTTGCAAAATCCTGGTACCCGATTACAACATTGGTCCCTGCAATATGCGCAGCACAGCTAATCTAACGGCATTGCCATCAAATATCTTGCAGACTAAAATGAAATCTCCAATAAGATGAATAGATCTGTGTGTCTTCTAATATTTTATCAGAAGATGGACTTGATGCTCTGACAATTCAAGATGCCATTAGTTTCGATATGATCAGCAAAGACAGGGGAAGTTGCATTATTCTCATTCTAATACACGCCTTGTAACATAATGATCTATTGCTAAAAGAGGAAATCTCTTCTTTCAGTGGAGCAAGCTTTACCAGCCACCAAAGTCTTGCAGGCTATCAGCTGCCTAATCTAAAATCGGGATTCTCGCAAACAATCCTCAGCCTGTCAAGTACAACCTTGTAACAGATTCTATTAAAAAAATCACCCACCCATCCAAATAAAACCGTCACCACGGAGTATTTGTTTTTCTGTAAATGGATCTTTTGTTTCGCTAGCATTTTAAGTATCCTTACTTTCAGCGCTATTACTTGGACATAGGTTTGCCCCCCTTAAAACACGCACTAAATGAGAGGACAGGATTTCCCGAACGCTGAGAAAGGATGTGAGTGGCAGTGCGTCATTCCCAGTGCCAGCAATAGCGTGCCAAGCACAGAGGAACTTCTCCAGACCCAGGTATTAACCTTAATTTTAAAAAAACTTCCTGCACACTGTGACTCCACTGAACCATGAGCAGGATGCCCCCAAATTATTTTTCAGCCACCTGCCCCTCTCAACAAAGCCCACCTGTAGATGCCTTTCTCTCAGAAACGGAGCAGGAAAAAAAAAAGAAGGAATTAAAAAAGAATTAATAAAATGAAGCAGTTTCTTCTTAAATTACTGAAGTTACTAAACTAAGAAAAATCGAAGAGAGAAAATTAACGTAGAATACTGTATTTAATGTAATCGTATGCTTATTCTTCATGAATATGAAACTGTGGCTCAAATTGGGAGTTAAACCGGTTTAGATCTAGAATAAAGTTACTGAGGATCAAGAAATTCTTTGAAATTCATTACCTGTAAGTGAAATCAGAATCTGACCCTATGTCAGCATTTGTAAATCAGGTATTTAACAAAATTTGAAGGGAAATCTAAGGTCGAGATTTGAACTCTTATCTTCCTGAAGTGAAAGAGTACAAAAGTACCTTCCTAAAATGAAAACCCCAGAAAATGGTCAGTATAATAGACCTATAGAGCTTCATAGCTTAAAAGTGCTGTCCAAATATTAGCTAAATCCTTCCTATAAACCTGTGAGGCAGATAAGATGGAAGCACTTATGCTAAAAATAAATAAAACCTAGAACTGTCTCATATAACTGTAAGATTTTATTAAAAATAAACAGGGCTGGTTGGTATCCTTAACCTCAAGGTCACAAAACAAAGTACTAGGCACTAGAGGATAGCGGCAAAAGCCAGTACTCCAAAATCACTGTGTCTAATTAAGGATTCCAAAGAATCTCTGCTTTATGCTCTCTCCTGTCTCGAAGCATTCGCTGCGAGAACATTCAAATGCCACTGGGAGACTGACATGCTACTTGTTAGGTCAACAGTCCCATTGAGACTTCTTCTCATCGGCTTCATCGGCTTCTGGGTCAACTATATATGCTGGGCAAATAACACCGCACCAGGGCAAATAACACCGAACGGGGATCTCGTGTTTAAAAGGGAGAAAACTAAGGGGAAAAAAAAAAGCTGCGCGGAAATCGGAAGAGTGTGTCGTGTGTGCGCTTGCTAAATAATTCAGATTTAAACTGTTCTGAACTTCTGACCCTCACACTCCACTGCGATGTACAGGACTGGAGGTTTCAGTGTTAACCCACGATATATTAACGACAAAAATGTATGGAGCCTTCCTGTTTCAGAGCGAGGCCATATTCTGCTAAAAGCATGCTAATATTAATGATGATGGCTGGTTTTAGAAATGTTTTAGCCCACTGCAATAACGTATTTTCATTTGTTTGTGAGGTTGGGAAGAGAGAAAATTAAATTGCCCTTCTAATGCTGCACCCTCCTTCCTCCCAGGCATCGGGCAGCGTGTGTCCCTTTTTCAATAAAAACCTGCATTTGCCTATTTCTGCGGGTTGTGTGCTTCCCTCCCTTCCCTTTGCTTCGCTCAGCTGTCATTTGGCACAACTGCCTCACTTTCAACACGTTAGAGCACATATTCCTCCACGATGCATTTTTAACTGGCAAAGTAAGGAGAAAAGAATTTGATTAAGCTTATTTTTATGCTTACAGGAAATATAAAAGACAAAGTGTGCTATGTTTAAAACTACGGCATATGCAGCTCGTGTGCACGTCGGAAAGATCCCCACAAAGCAGCACACACAGAGATACGAGATGATACGGAACAGAGAGACAGATGCAGATTTCCACGCGTAAAATCCGTAGTGACTCCAAGCGCGATGGCTATTAAAAAAAAAAAATATAAATAAATAAAGGCGGCGGGGGGGGGGGCGAAAAAAAAAGAGCGGTGTCGGGAGAGAATCGTACCAACCTATTCAAACACTCCCGTGGACTTCAAGAGGCTTTGGATCACGCCCCCGGAGAGCGATGATTTAATAAAGCGGGGTAATATTTCTTTTCAACTACACGCTACTTTTGAAGACAGCTGGGAGACCGATGCCCTTTTCGGAAACCCGCCCCCCCCCCCCTTTCCCACTCTCCCCCCACTCCCCGCACGTCCTTGCCGCCTACCGAGGGGGAGCGCTCGGCACACACAGCTGCGCGCTCCGGGGACGGACGGACGGACGGACGGACGGAAAGCTCCGCGCCCGCGTCCCCCC
>NW_010973400.1:1955804-1991196 GCF_000737465.1 Haliaeetus leucocephalus
CACCCGGAGCCGCCCCCCGAAACTGCCGGGGAAGGGATCGGCGCGCAGCCCGGCGGGCAGCCTCTCTCCCTCCCTTCCCAAATGCTTCTGCCGGCCCCGCCGTCTCCCTGTGCCTGGAATACGTTTCCATCCCCCCCCCCCCCCTTTTCCTCCCCCCCCCCCCGCCGGATGTGTGGGGGGAACTTCTCGGCACGATATTGCTCGAATATACGTATTTGCTTTAAAAAAAAGCACTTCGTACGCGTTTCCCACGCCGTGCCTTGCCACGCCGTAAGACGGTCCTCGCCGGTGTGAGGGTTTGTTTGGCTGCTGGGGTTTTCTGTTGATGTGTTTGGTTTCTTTTTGTTTGTTTTCTTTGTTTTTTTTTGTTCGGGGGGGGGGTGTTTTCTTTTAACTTATCTTTGAGCCGAAGTGCTGTCTGGCGCCGTTAGGAGCACAGAGGCGCATCCCCTGGGTACCTGTTTTCGGAAGGTCTCGCTTAGGATGGGGAGGGAAAAGCTACTTTTTGTGGTGACATTGAGTGGATGTGACTAGCTGTCCTTGCCGTGCGAGAATGCAGGTCTGTGGTCCCCGGGATTTTGGGTTCAGGTTCCTTTGCCTCCCCGGAGGGTGGAGAAAGGTCTGGAGGACGGGAGTTCTGGGGATGGATGGTGGTGTTTTTCAGACACTTCATAAATAGTGTGTGCTCATAGTCACCAAGATTTCTTTTCTTTTTTTTTTCCCCCCTTCTCTGGCTTCATTTATTAAACTGAAAATATTCCTAGAGCGCTGGAGACAAATCTCTCTTCCCACCACCACCAAAAATTATGGAGCCCTGGCCATGTAGTTGCCTGTTTATCTTTTGTTTATTGTATATGAAAACTGTTTTGAAAAAAAAAAAAAAGCCTTCTGGTAACTAGATTGAGGGGGATTTAATCACTTTTCCATCAATGAAGGAAAAAGACATGCATGTTTGCTGCAGGCTTATTATTTCTTTTAACGGAAGGTTATATGGAGCATATTGCTGAGAAATGAAGAAACTTTCTTTTTCCTGATATTCTTTAAAACAACTGAGCAAGTGTGTGTGTGTGTGTACATGTAGGCACGTGTGAGTCTCTTGCACCGATTTAAACGTGTTCATCGGGCTATCCTTTTGAGGTCAGTTTTGAGGTACTTAAAAACCAACTACTGTAGCTTTAAGGTGACTGCAGAGAACAGTGTTACTGTCTCTTATAATTAGCAATCTGCTGAAACTTTAAATCCTCCTTGATAGATGTGATGATCTGTGTAAGAGAAGGAATAGTATTCCAGCAAGCTTTGCTCTTTTTATTGTTTTTTGCCTCCAAAACAAAGCAACAGTGTGTCTTTTCTTTTTATTATTGTTGTATTCTGATTTAAACTGCTAATGGCTTTATCTTTATTTTTCCCCATGTGGAGAAAAATAAAGTACAGCCATATTTTACACTGACATTTATCTGCGTCAAACTTTAGTTATGCTCAGGAGGTTGTTTAATCTTCTCTGAATAATGTACGGGGGGGGGTTGTTTTGGGTTTTGGGTTTTTTTTTGTTCTTATAACCTGTCCTCATTGCGTGTATTTATGGAAGTTGTCTTCAATTTAAGATGAAATATGGGACATATGCAAATAATTTAGTGACCTGTCCAGACTAAGACTTAGCCAGCATATGTAAACTACGTCTTTCATTGCCTTGTTTCATGCAGATATCTTTGCCCATAACATCTGTTTTGATATTTCCTAATAGAAACTGAATAATGCCTGTGGTATTTTAATTGAAAATTAAAGTTCGGGGTTTGAGTTACTATCTCTTCCAAAATACGAGAGTATCGTTGTGATTTATTTCAAAGCTGAAAAACATCCAGTCATACCAAGTAGTCTTCTTGCAAGTAATGACCAGTAACACTTAATTCGGATGAATTTTTGTTCATGTTCATTTAGCTTCCTGTAGAGGGTCTTAAATGAACTCTGAAATACATACTGGGTTGTCGGTCTCAAACTGCCTGGCTATCCTGTATTTATTGTCTCCGGTAGCTTATGAAATGTGTGCACAGTATGTCAACCTTTCCCTTAACAACAAAACCTATGAGCAAATGTTCAGTGTGAATTATATTACTGAAATAAAATATTCTATAGTTGTCATGGTTACAAATAGAGGCAGGGTTACTGGTTTTCATCTGCATGCTGGGGAGGGGGAATCTAGTTTTGTCACTTTTTAATTACATTTCTAATGAGTGATGGTCATACTTCAAGTACCCAATATATTAGATACATGGCATAGTGAATTAGATTTTTGTCGAAGTCTTGCTGAAACAAAACAAGAAGTGGTGGTGTGCAGGAGCAAATCCTTTCTTGCTCATTTGTTTTTTCGAAGCAGAAATCTTGAGAGAAAAAAGTAACCACCTCTGTTTTGTCTCTTCTTCTAGATTAGCAAGCTGCCAGGGTTGCTGCTCTTCTTCAAACAATAATAAAAAGTATATATTGTGTATGTCGACTGGAAATCCTCTCAATGAAGGGAGGGGAAGACACAGATCTAGAAATTAGATATGATTTTTGGGTTTACTGTGTACCATATCTCGTGCTATTGCTTCTAGTGCCTGTTTGTGAGAAGAATTCATTATCCCCAGGTTTTCGGTGCTCATCTAGCTAGCGATATTGCTTTGCTCCCATGCATCGTCCTTCTCCCAGGTTGTGATCTGTTGTTTCCCTTGATGGCGCTCCAGTTTGGCACTGTGCTGATGACCACCAGAATCGGGGCCTTAACTATTTGCAGTTCTTGGCGCTTGTCCCAATGCTGTTTCTCTGCTTCTCTGTGCTCATCTGCAATTCAGTCTTGTCCATGCCTACTTGTTTTCCTGACCTTCTAACTTAGTTCTGAAAACCAATGGACCCAGTTCTTCTGAAGCACAGGAAAAAAAAAACCAAACCCAAAAACAAGAGGAGGGGAAATGAATATATATATATATTTTTTGTTTGTTTGTTTTCTTTCCTCTGTGTAGAGCCTCTGTGCTGTGGCGGAAACTCTCACACAGCTTTGCAGGGGGGGAAAAGTACCCCTGGATCTGTAAATGGAGAGAGAATTTCCAGTCTGTCCTCTCTTGCTCAACTCCCATCCCTTCCATTATAGCCCTGTTGTGGGATTTATTATTTTAATCTTCAAACTAATCTGGAGGGGGTTTTGTTGCACTCTTAAGTTGTGGGGTCACTTTAATATTTTTGTTAATTTTTTTTAGCATCCCTTCTTTAACTTTAGGCTGAGCGTAGCATTACTCAGGTTCTTGCAGTGACTTGTCCACTAACTACACTGATGCACTTGGATTTACTGCCATAGGCTATGGACCCAGGGAGCCCAGGCACCTGAAGGCCTGATCCTGAAGCTGCTCTGTTTGCAGAGCATCAACTTCATAGTGCACCACAGAGGTCTACATCGTTTTCAGATCATTAGTTCTTTGTGCTGTAATCGAGGCTTTTAGCTAGCTAAAATCTCTGCGTGGGTTAGTGACTTATTTGGTCCTTCAGCTTTTTTTTTCCTTCCAGATCTTCCATTTTGCAATATTTGGCCTCGCAGTGTGCTGTTTCAGTAACCTTAAATATGACACAGTATGATTAGATATTGTGATTTATTTGTGTATCTAATCACTTTCTTAATGTACTCATCTCTTCACAGAAGAAATACTGTATAAATACATATAACCTAAAGCCCACAAACATACAAATTATATAATGTTGCCTTGAATTTACTTGTGGCTACTTGAAATTATTGTATTAACCCTTTGCCACATTTTTTAAATTTCCCTTCTGGTTTTCCGTTAGCTTACCCACTGTGGGGAAGGGTTTTAGCATTCCTCTATTAGGGGATTATTAGTTAACTCTTTTATAAAGTTACTTGTAGGAAGGTGGAGCTCCTATGCAAAGGCTGAAGACTGTCTTCTCGGAAAGTAACCTGCCAACAGCAACTCGGAGTGCGAGGCTGTAGGAAACGTAAACAGCTTTGACATGCTTCTGTCACTTCTATGTTTCCTTTGTTACCAGAAGTACAAAGAACTCTTCCTCAGCTATAAAGAAAGAGATTAAAAGGAAATAGATTAGAAATCTCTCATGGGAACGCCTTTCTGTCAGATTTTTAAAAGTCAGTGTACTTCACAGGGTGTGAATATGCGCCGTTTACCTGTTAAACCAGAACCGAACAGACCTGTTACGAGAGATGCCCCGAGAAGCCTTCCTGGTGCTGTTGTTATGCAGCCGGTTACCTCTGTGCTGCCTTGACCATCTGATAAATGACAGTAACTGAATTCCTAGTCACACTCTTCCATAAATAATTTTATGTTGTAGATTAGAATATCTGGAACATGAGACCGTTTTCCTTAATTTGTATGTGCTGCTTTTTTTTCACCTGTGATGCTTAGGTCAAGGTTTTCAAATATCCTCAACTTGGATTTTTGCCATAATTGGCATTAACATCAGAAAAACCTGTAGTTTTTTGGTAGTCTTAAACTACAGGTAATTTATAGTGCTGGCTTGCAATAGTAATCCTGATTCACTGAAGTTGTCTGCTTGAACTACAGACAAAGACAGATTTATTTTAAAATGAATTGGACATTCCTTTTGTAGTGTTTTGTGGTTTTTTTTATTTGTTTGTTTTTTAATTCCTGGCCATCCATTACGATATGCTATATGAAGTGATATTAAGTACTAGGACTTCTGTTCAGGTTTGGTTTACTGGAAGATGTGAATGTACAGTTCTTGGGTTTTTCTCCAGTTGTAGGACTAAACTCTGCATAAATACAGGTAAGATGCAATTTGATTGAGAAAACCAGGTTATTTCTAGGGGTGTGTATTGGAAATCATTCAGTGCAGCAGTTTGGAAGAAAATCTGCCACTGATACAATTCCTCTGCAGAGTTGCTGTTAACTAAAAACTGTCAGGTGTGCACATGGTAGGAGTGTGTTTTTTGGTCTGTCAATGTAGTTGAGAGATGCTGTGAAGAATTGCTCAAGTTCATACAGAGGTATCTGAGGCAGTAACAGTGTCCTGTAGCAGGTCTCAAACTCAAGATGTGCCTAATTTGTTGAGCTGGACTTTATTCGTACATATCTTGATATTTGTGAACCTTGAGAGACTCATTAGTCTTTACTCTTTGTTATTTTTTTAAAGTAACAACAAACCCCGCCCCCCACCCCAAAACCATAGTCTGCATGACAATGTAGACAGTAGAAATCCTGGATTTAAAGTGTGATTTAAGAGCTTTTGCTTCAGACAATTCTTAAAGTCCATGCTGATGAGTAATTAATATTTAAATCAGATAATTCTGCTCTGAGATATGCTTTGTCAGACCTTGTTGTAGGATTTTGTGTTTTGGTCTGCAAAAGCAATGCTGGTGGATTTGCAGATCGCAGCATGCTGTAACTACTCAAAGAAAAGTTTCTTTTCTCAGTCTGAGGCTTAAACATGCTGTTTCCCTTAATTAGAGGGAGAAGAATTTAAATGCTGTTAGTTTTTCCAGCCACAGGTAAACCCCAGATCAAAAGAAGAGAGGTGAAAGAGTTCAGGAAGTTCATCATAATAATCATGTGACATGGAGTAATTTTAGAGTGGATGCAGCTGTGTTTACCTGTGCTTTGAAATATGTGTTGCAAATTTTGGTTGACTTGTAGCTTGTTGAACACCTGAATTCATTAAATTATCCCTAACATATTGTATACTTCAAAAAATTCATTTTTAACTTTCTCTTGATTTTTATTGTCTCTTGCTTGCCAAGAGTGGAACAATGCCAAATTGGAACTCTTCATATTACAAAATGTTGTCAGGTATATAAATATCTGGAAAATACTTTTGAAACTACATTAAATGCTACAGAATAACTACATTTAAGGAATATCTTTTGGAGCTTACTCCTTATCCCTTCGTAAAGTTTGGGAAGTGGGGGGAAGAAGTTGCTAATTATGTATCAAATTTATTTTACGTTTTGGAATGAGGGGCAGAGCATAAAAATACATGTGTATGTAAAATGTATAAACTAATTTAAACTGTATCAACCTATACACTATGAAACCACTCCTTGATCATGCCTATATTCTTAAGTATATTCGTAATATATTGGTTGCAGGATGGGTCAGTAGAGCTGTTGAGCATGATGCTGTTTCTTGCAGTATGAAGGCTAGGAGCTCTGATGGCAGTGCGAGTTGGTTCTTCTGGTTTGGTCCCATCCCCCTGCCCTTCTGCCTTTTTTTAAATGGCTTGTTTTAGCCTCCAACACATTTTACTATAAGGGATATCTCAGGACTCTGTGAATGACAGAAGGAAAAAGGGTAGAAGAAACTCTTTTCTCTAAAATCGTACAGGTGATAGTAGTCCCTGGAATAGGTAGAGATTTCTAGAAGGCAGAAATAAGTAGCTGCTTGATTATATGACACCGGTTATATTTTAAGGGTTCTCTTTAAGAAATGGGAGATTCATGTGAGTAACAGCTCCAAAGATGCAACTTTTTTTTCTTCCTCATCCTCCTTCCTCACTTGGGGATAGGAGTAGATACCACAAAGCTTATCCACATGTTCTCCATCATGATTGTGGACAGCTCTGCTTTCCACCCCAAACAGTGGGTTCCCTCCGCAATTTCACAAACAGCTTGATAGATTACATCTGAAAAGCCTAGATACTACCACGGATGCTTTGTAGTCTATGCTATTCGGAGTAGAGAAATACCAGATACAGTAAGAGTATTGTGTGGTGAGAGGTTATGAAAAATGCTGTACCTTGCCTCTTTAGGAGAGGGGTGAAAAAAATGTGTGGTTAACACTTTCAGGTCATCTCTGACAGATTTGCTAATAAAATGCAAGGCAAAATGTTAAATATACTGCACTGCCCTCTTTATTATGCTATTTTTGGCTGATCATATGAGGGAAGTATATATTATTTAAACAAAACTCACTGTTCTGAGTGTCTTCTCTTCCTTCTCTCCCCCACATTATTTCACATTTCTAAACCTTGAGCATACCAATCAATATACCATTAAGAGGGGAATTAACTTGGGAGAAGCTTGCATGTATTTGCATGTAGTAGCTTATTTCCTGGTCTGTGGCATTGTGTTGCCTTTCCCCCATGTCATCTTTTTCTTTTTTTGAAGAACACTCCAAATATTTGTGCAATTACTTCTAATAGCGAGGTTTGCCGTGCCCCATCTTAATTCTGTTAATATGAATTGCTGGTACAGCCTACTGCAATGCCCTCCTTGCAGGCAACATCAGTCAAATGTTTGTAGCTACCTTTTTGCTTCTGTTTTACAATAGCTGGACATCAAGGTATTATGCTTCAGATCAAATGTTTCTCTTGGTTACACATATGTGGTTAACAGAAATCAATGTTGCATAGGCATAAATGAAAGTTGGATTTGATCTTTTGCAAGTTAACTCTTATCCCATTTATACTGATGCTAGTCTGGATTTTCTGCAGGGTGGATTGAATGCCCAGCCTCAAATTCAGAAGTTGTGAGGCTTTGGCTGTCTGTGCCAACATTTTATTCCTTGTGGTCTCTGTACAAAGTCAAGGTAAAAACTACCCTCTTGCTTTCTGAAATCTGAGCCTTGAGACTGCAAACAAATGTAATGAGATTTGATTAAAAGCTGCCTATAGCACATAGAAGCGTGGGATGTGGCTGCGTGGGACCTTCTGGGGAACCTCTCAGTTGATCTTGATGTGTGAATTGTCACGAGCTGCTGAACTGGGGACCAAATCCTGATCTAGTTAACACCTGTGGAGCTGACATGTTCCAATATGTATCTGATGCTGCGCAATGCTTCTGTACCCTGAGGAACAAATCACTTGTGAAATTCAACTGTGAAGGTCTTAAGGCCAAAGAAAGAGTCTGCAAATCTCAGTAGATGACAGCAACTGCAAAAGAGGGGGTGGCTGGTTGAGGACTAGGCATATTTTCTGGTCTGTGGTTTGTGTGGTCCAGGTGCTTCAATACCTTTTTTTCTTCTTTCCCCTTACAGTTCTGTATTGTATAAAATGGGCCAAATTTGTCCTTGGCCCAAATCTACAGAGTTAAATGAAGTTACATTTGGTACCCTGAAAATACTAGATAAACGTTCTGCCTGTTCTTTGGGGATTTGATAATCTTAAAGTAAAGCCTATTTTCTAGTACATTTTTCTTTTTGGAAGAGAAGTGTGTAATTTTATGATTAAACTTCTGGGCAGTTATAGTTCTGCAACATCACAACCTTATCTCTCTGTGAACTAAATGGCAATGGGAAGTTGTGGCCGATATTTGAGTTGTTATTTATAGGAGGAAAAAATAGAGCATAGAAATGGTATAGGAATTAAGGAAACAAAAAGGCTTGCCTGAAGTCTCTAAAATACAGGACTAACTTTAAAAGTGGTACTCGGATACAGAAATGCAGCCAAAGATGAAGACAATTGTGGTTCACTTGCTGCCATAATACTCTTTATTTTGGTTTGTTTGTTTTTCCTCTGTCTCGGATAGAAATTTTGAAAGCCCATTTGTGTGTGTAGGGAGAGGATGCTCTTGCTAAACAGAAATTGCAGCAAGGTTTCCTTAAACTTGCTGTTTCAATATCACACTTGAACAGTTCACAGCAGCATCCTTCAAGCCGTCTAAAAAACTGTTCTTAGACAAATCTTGTGGTTGCAACAGCTAAGTTATTGAAGTATTGTATTTCAAGAATAATACAAGTAAACCAAAAAAACCCCAACCCCCTGTGCTGTGTTGGCTTCTTTATTCAAAGAACTTCATGCAGCTGCAGTGCTCTGATGGCAGAGTTAAGGTGGTCTGGGCTGGAGATCAAGAATGACACCCAGTTGGGTCAGGTTGAGAAGCTTAAACTCCAATTTATGATGGAAATGCAGGTGCAGCTTGAGCCCAGGCATCTACTGCTTGAGGTGATGGTTAATCAGGGCATTAGGTACCTCTGTACTTTTCATCAGGAGAAGCCAGTGGGCTGGTCAGACTTATGCTGCATGTAATCTGAGTGGAAGTCCTGGTTAACCATTTCCTTCCTCCTATTTTCAGGCTACACTGTTTATCATGCAGTTATTCATCTTTAGGAAAACATGAACAGGCTCAGATTTCCTCAAGGTACTTACTAAAATGACATTGCATATGGCAGCAGATTATAAGTCCTCCCGTGTCTAAATATTATCTTGTAAGATTAGAACATACCAGTTCTTGGTTTTGAGTAGACCTGTAGCCTCTTGAATTTTACTATAGCCATTTCTAAGTTTGCTTAAGAGGATGGTTTTACTCTAAAAACAAAAAGTACAAAAACCTTATTTTCATATAAAGATTGTGAATTTAACAACAATCAGAACTGTACAGCCTTGGGCCATCTTCTTGATTAGAAAATTGAAAGATACAAAAAAAAAAACCCCAAAGAAGAGTGGTTTGTTTTTTTTCTCTATGCTTGTCAGGCATGGTAGCATGAATTTTATTTTTATATATTATAAATATTTTATATTTGTTTTAAGGGGGCAGGAAGTGTGTGTGTGGGGGAAGTAGTGTAACTTATACCTGTAATTGCTACTGTAACAGCAAAGCTGCTTTTGAGAAAAGACTAACCATCAGGATAAGACCCAAGAAATGTCAGTACTTATCTTACCTAGATAATGTGTTACTTTCAATTTTAGGCCAAAACTTAGGAGCACGAGCATTGTGTGTATAACTATTACATGCACAAATACACCATTTAATCTTGGCTTGCTGTATCTAATAAGAGAAATATGTTTCACTGTAGCTGCAATCAACATAATGTCCAGAGATGCTTGCAAAAGAATGGTGATTGTGAAGTGGTGATAGAGCTTATGCAGTACTACACGAAGTGACAGCATTGCTCTGTGAAACCCTTAGCCTCTGTCCTCAGAGCAAATTGTAAATGTAACTCTGAATCTCTGGGTGGGCTGTTGGCAAAGAGGAATAAACAGAGAGGGATCTTTGAATTGTAAGCTAAAAGTTTCTGATCCTTGAGCTGAAAAACATCTGTTGGCCAAGCCCGGAGCAGGCTTACCAATTGGTATGTGACCTGGCTGCCACTAGAGAGGGACGGAGCTCTATATAGAGCAGGGGTGCATTACTTGTATAAAGGGCAGATTTCAAATAAATGAGGGGGTTTTGACAGTTTTTTGTTTTTCTTTCTGAGGGTAGAAAAGGAGAGGGTGAATGTTAAATCACACCGTTGTTTATACCCAAGAAAAACTTCACAAGCAAAGTTTTGTTGCCCAGAAACATCTTTAAAAAGACAGAAATGCTTCACATTCCACGTATAGATCAAACTCTCAAATATTCTTAGCATAAAGGAACAATTAACTGCAAATTGTACTGTGGAAGTTGGAAACAAATTTCTAACCATCCGGGTGAATAGAGAAAGTGCCATATCCCATATGAAATAGAAGCACAAAGGCTTCCCAGGGAACTCAGGAAAGCAGTGGAGTTCTTCCATTTTCCTTCATGTGGTGTGAGTGTTTTATTCTGCTTATCTTTATTTAGCTGCAAATCTGAAGTTTCTCTATTGCACAAAAAAAAAAAAATCCCTAGACTCTATGGGGGGTCAACTTCAATTCTGTGTCTAACTGCAGCTTCTTTTGGCCACGTTAGGACCAGGCTTGTGTAGTCCGGTCTGCCTGGTGGCTCTCCTTTTCTGGTTTGGCTGTGTTGTCAAAGCAGTCTATTTTACATACATATATTGTTGAAGTAGCTGCACAGGCACTCTGCCCCCAAGTTGCTGAATTACCTCTTCTGTCACTGTGTCTTAAGCCTTCAGTTCTCTTTTTTTAGATTTATCTTGTTTCAGATTAATGAAAGCACCACCCACAATTATTGAGCTTCTTTACGATGAAACACATCCTGTTAACCTCAGCTTATTTTTGAGGGGTTTCTCTATCCTTGCCTTTTCTGTTTAGGCAGTAAACTCTTATGGGACAAGGGCTGTTATTTTTTTGCTTGTACAGTGAGGTCGTCCTTCCTAGCTGCGCCTTGTGCTCTAGCAGGACAAAAATGATTCATAAGCTCTGAAAATACCGCTCTTAGCCCCTCCTTTCTACATTTTGGTCTAGAAAGATTCTGTTATGCTGAGGCAAAGCAAAATTTAATGCCACTTTCCTTTCTCTTTCTCTTAATTACTTATTTTTGAGGAGGAAAAAGTATCCTAAAGAAGTAAAATGAACATTAAAGTAACTTTAGGAATCATGGCATGCTTTAATAGGATTTTTTTTTAACTTATAGCTCATTCTAGTTCAGAGATACTTAGCAGTAAAGCATGGGCTTGCTAGTCAGGGGTGTATCTGTTTCTTCTGGAAAGCAAGTATGTGCTTTGTCTCACTACATTAAAAATAGCAATCCGAAGAATATATTGAAGGCTCTGAACTATTTAGGAGGTGGTTGTTGCTGTAAAGGTCCACAGTCACGCCCACCAGAGGGCATTTTATCACCAATTTCTTGGGGAGAAAGTTTTTTCTTAAGTCACGAATAAAGTAGTAAATATTGGATGGAAAAGCAGTATATGAAACATTGTACGGATAGCTTTTTTGTTTATGTATAAATACATATGCTTATTTCCTGGCTGTATTTATATGTAAATAAGTAATGATGTCAGCTTGAATGGTTGGATTTCCCCTCTGCTTCCTAAATACTTTCTAATTTTACTTAGGGATAATCTGGACGAAAAGGAATTCTTTAAAGCTCTTCCACAGCTGATATAGCCATTGGTTACCAGGAAACCGGCCCCCCCACCAAACAAGCGCAGCAGATACTCTGGATGATTGCAGTGTACCTCTACTCCCCCCTTTCCAGGGCACTCTGAAGCAGAGGCTGCTGTTCAGGAGCCCTACTCATTTAGGAGGCTGGAATTTGCAAATATACTTAACAGCAAAGCCCCTGAATCCTAAGGAAACTCTTGGCAGCTGGGGAAGCGTACATCTGCCAGATGGACCTGATGTCTTGCATTTGGCAGCAGTTAATGCTAAGGCATGATATGCAAAACCCAAGAATGACAGCTAGGAAATGAATTTTTATTTTAAAAACTGTATTTTGGTTTGGTTTTGTTTTTTCTGTTCTCCCATCCGTCTTCCATTATGAAATAAAGCCTCTTCAGGACGGGGAAAAAAAAATCCCCTTCTGAAAATACCTTCTCTCACCCCTTCTCAGGGTGCTTCCTTGTAAACTTGACATCTGTGCTGAAGGTTGGGCTGCCCCAGTTCAGATGTGTGACCTTCATGAGCCTGGTACAGCACACATAATGTGATTAATTCCCTTCAGTTCCCTGTGGACAAATATATTCACTCCACCAGAGCCCCCATGACTTGTTTGCAGTCTCAGCAGAGGCCTGGGGTCATATGAGACCAAACTGCAAACCTGGGCAGTGATCTGAACAGCCTGTGCCGTGACATGTAGGCAGAGCAGTGGTAAAAGCCTTTCTCCCTATGCAGGACCCTCTCTGCATGCGTATGGGACATGCTGTGAATGATTTGAGTAGAGATTTGGATACCCACCATAAGTGCAGCTTTGGGACCTGTGGTTAGGACCCCATGTTGTGTTTGTGGCCATCTAGATAAAGATGGGAGTTATTCAGAGCATGTCTGTTGCTTGCCAAAAGTAGCTGATGTCATGAGGGTGGATAATGATGAAATGTAGAAATTTTTTTTTTCTTATTCTCCAAACTGTTCAGGTCAAAAGACTGCGCCTTGCTAGGATGAAGCAAGCACAGACCTGCAGACCTCCCACCACTCCACCCCAAATGAAGTGCACATAGAGGCTTTGATTTAATCCACAGAGGTTAGAGGGATCTTGTTTGGGATGAAGGGAAACGAAGATATAAGCCAACAGCATAGTTCTCCAGAGTACAGTGTCTGGGGAGATACTTGCAGTGAGGATGGATGCACTGTCTGTCTTGTGTGGTGTTAGTGGGGATGTAGAAGGTGCTGTGGCCTCCCCTTATTCCTGGTGCTTCATGGGAAGACAGGAGTGGGAGCAGTGCTGTGGTCTGAACAGCTCTTCCTTCTATCCAAAATAGGGTTAAGACCCTCAACAAATAGTGGTTGGGGAATTGTGTGGAAAAAAAAATTGCTCAGACTTTAAAAAAATGTTTGCAATGAAAAAGTGAGGTGGAGAATTAATCAAGACTAGCTCCTGCCTGATCAGCAGCAGGCAGTCTCCTAGTAAAATGCCTGAATGTTTTTCAGCCTCTTTATTCAGGTGATAGATCCTTTAGCCAGGAAATATTTTTTTTTTCCAGTGGTGTTAGTGTCTGTGCAAATAAACGACTTACAAAAGAATTTTATTAATCCTCTAGGACTGAAACTTTGAATAACATTTTTAGGTAGATAGATTTGCTTTCCGGAACCGTCCTGATGATTTGATAAGACCTATGTCTTTGCCACTTTGTCGTCTCTGAGTTTACTAGCTTAATACATACAAGGGTTGTAAAAGATACCTTGTGGTTGAGAGTTGAGGGAGTTGGTTTTTTTCTTTATTAATATTTGAGAGCTCAAGTGTAAATTAGCATTGAAAGGACTTTGGATTTGATCCTGTATTTTGTTTCCTTTGCTTTTAATTTTGCCTGTGGTGATGAGCTGGGCTAAGTATAAATGTGGGGACCCAACTGTAAAGACTCAAGTGAGCCAGTGTTGTTTGTCGTAGTGGGTGAGTTAGTCTGCTAAGAACTTTGTTAGGATAATAAAAAACCCTGTTAGGATAAAAAAAGTAGATGGCAGCACTAAGCTGTTCTGAGGGAGAGAGGATTTGAAGGTGAGAAGGATGAAAAAGCCTGTTAAATCTGCAATTATTGCAACAGTGCAAAGCTCCCGCAACACTATAGTAACTCATATTAGCAGAAGAACCTTGCAATCTGGTTTCCCTGCTGTTACACTGGAAATAGATACTACTGCTTCCTCTCATTTCATTAGCAAGGACCATATGAGGTCTCAGTGTAGTTCTGAGCTAAAACAAGCTCATATCTAGGTTTCCTACAGAGTGACTTAAGGATTTGACCTGACTGCTGTTTGTATCTTGGTGCTAACTTATTAGCACTATTGTTGTATCAGAAGCAATTCCTTGGCTTCCAAAGTATATGCAAGAACATACTTATTTTAAATATATTTTCATTTTGGCATATAGGTCTGTGGCAAAGTTGTGGGAGTTAACTTGCTCGGTTAGGAGGACCATGTAGCCAACAGCATTTTTTTGACAGATGTAGCCCGTACCAGACTGAAAACTTATGCTGATTATCTAGTATTTGAATTAGCATTTTGACATGCTTCAGCAGAAGCCTTTCATATTGAAAACAACTACTTGTCACCTTTTGCTAACTTTGCTGCTTTGCTCAGTCTGGTGTCAAAAGCTGATTTAAGGCACCTCAGGAGCAGGGGGAAGAAATGGTTACATTGGAGCCAGGTGACCACCTTGCTTGAAAAATATTTTTGAGCAGAGAAAGGCTGTCTTTCCATTTTGTGAACTACAAAATAGAGAGTGTTTTGTTATTGTTCTTGTGCTTTGAGGCAGCCTGCCCACCAATATTCAGAGGAATAGGCAGCATGTGTCTGGGGGAGCAGAAGAAACTTTGATACCTTCAGGACATCCAGCTTCGAACAGAACAGAGGAAAATCCATGTGGTTTAATTTTGACATAAGCACGAAACCAGCTGGTTCCAACTTTTTGTCTGACCAGTGCTCTCCTTAGCAAGCAGTAGAGCCTGCTGATGGTGCAGGTGAGCTTCCCCCAGAGCAGGTGGTATGTGGAGGAGGGGAGTATGCAGGTGATGCAAACTAGTGAGGAGCAGAAAGGGGGTAATAGATGTCACCTGCTGGGGATGAAGGCTGATTTATAGGATTTAAGTGTTTTATGGAAATGAAGGCTTACAGAGCCTAACTGTGTGAGTTGGGACCAGAGCTGCAGTGCCTTCTCCACAGATAATGTCTCCCCCAACCCTCCGTAGTTGTGAGCTTTAAGTCTACTGTTGGAAGGTGGTGGGTGTTTTATAGTGCTGGAGGGTGTGATGTGAAGGATCATAGAATTATAGAATATCTCAAGTTGGAAGGGACCTGTAATGATCATTGAGTCCAACTCCTTGTTCCTCACAGGACTACCTAAAATAAAACCATATGACTAGGAGTGTTGTCCTTGAGCTCTGACAGGCTTGGTGCCATGACTGCTTCCCTGGGGTGCCTGTTCCAGTGGCTGACTACCCTCTCAGTGAAGAACCTTTTCCTAATGTCCAATCTGAACTTTTCCTGAAGCAGCTTCTTCCCATTTCCTTGTTTCCTATTGCTGGTCACCAGAGAGAGGAGATCCGTACCCCACCCTCTGCTGGCCTCCTTGAGGGAAGTGTAGACTGCTGTCCTGGTTTCAGCTGGGATAGTTAATTTTCTTTCTAGTAGCTGGTAGTGTTATGGTTTGGATTTAGTATGAGAAGAATGTTGATAACAAACTGATGTTTTCAGTTGTTGCTAAGTAGTGTTTATACCAAGTCAAGGATTTTTCAGCTTCTGATGCCCAGCCAGCAAGAAGGCTGGAGGGGCACAGGAGGTTGGGAGAGGACACAGCCAGGGCAGCTGACCCAAACTGGCCAGAGGGATATTCCATACCATGTGATGTCATGCCCAGTATATAAACTGGGGCGGGGGGGGTGGCCTAGGTGGGGGATTGCTGCTTAGGAACTAACTGGGCATTGGTCCACAAGTGGTGAGCAATTGCTTTGTGCATCACTTGTTTTGGATATTCCAATTCTTCTATTATTATTATTGTCATTTTATTATTATAATTTTCTTCCTTTCTGTTCTATTAAACTGTTCTTGTCTCAACCCACGAGGTGTTCTGTTCTCTCCCCCATCTCGCTGGGAAGTGGCTGTGTGGTGCTTAGTTGCCAGCTGGGGTTAAACCATGACACGTGCCACGAGGGCACCCCTCAGCCTTCTCTTCTCCAAGCTGAACAGGGCCAGCGACCTCAGCTGCTCCTTAAGTCTTGCCCTCGAGGCCTTTCACCATCTTGGTTGCCTTCCTCTGGACACAGTCTAATAGTTTGATGTCCTTCTTATGTTGGGGCACCCAAACCTGCATGCAGTACCCGCGGTGGGCCGCACTAGTGCCGTCTAGAGTGGGACGGTCGCCTCCCTTGACCGGCCAGCTATGCTGTGCTTGGTGCACCCCAGGGCACGGTCGTCCCTTCTGGCTGCCAGGGCACGCTGCCTCATATTCAACTTGCCATCAGCCCAAAACCCAAACAAGGATGATCCTCGCTTACCTGGAACGGTTGATCCAAACAGCACGTGGCCCTAGCCGGGGTCTCACTTGGTGGGAGGGCAGGCCCCGGGGCCTGTCTTGGTGTGGGCCGGCTGGGGTTTTGGTTCTTTTTGATACTGATAACTAAAAATAAATGGCGGAGTTGGTGGCCCTCTGTGCTTGACTGAAACCCTGAAGGAGCAGCGTGGGTCCAAATCCCTCCCCTGCCCGAGGGCTCGGTGGGGCGGCCGCCTCCTCTCCTCAGAGCTCCTGCTTGGCTGCCGAAGGCCTCCTGCTGGCTGGAGGCTTTGTCCTGTCAGGAGTCTAGGAAATGGCCTGGTTGTCTTTGAGTCTGTCCTTAGCATTTTAAAAAACAACAAAAAAGGCTCTTAGGAGGAATTGTTACTTCAGTGTGTCTGTTCTGCAGCTTCTCCAGGGTTTACTTCTGATGGGCCTTCTGCTAGTAGGTAGGTTAAAAAGTGATTGTCAGCGTATTTGATCAATTGCAAATAGAAAATCGATTGTGTGGTTGGATATTTGATGTGTTACACCAAGCAGTTAGTGAGAAACACCCCAATTTAAAACAAAACAAAAAAACCCCAAACCCACCCCAACAACCCAAGAACTTTTTGCATCATTTGGTTTGTAGACTCTCCCGCACTGGAAGTGACTAACTTTATATAGTGCTGATTGCACGTACTGTTTGTTATTATAAATACTGTAGGAATTTGGTGGGGTTTAAGACTGCTAAAATAAAATCTAATTTTAGGAAACAGCAAGTAAATTCTAAGTCTAGAGAACTGGATGTGTTTTGAGGATGTAGTTTTTAATATTACAATTTTTTGTGCCCTCTTGAGCAGCTTAAGGTGGTTAACTGATATGCATCAGGAAAGGAAGAGCTTGTTCATCTTGTGGATATTATGGTTCTGTTGTGCCCTCAGAATGAAGATGGGTAATATGATAATGTGTTTCTTTTGTCTGAATTTGAGTTCATGTGATACTCTTTTTTAAGAATGTTCATTTAACTTGGTGAATATATTTTTTTCTGAAAAACACCATTTTCAAGGGCTAAATGTGTTGTATCCAAATGAAGCTTAAAAACAGGCTGACCATGGAGCCATCAGACTTCTGGTCCATCTAACCAAGTTCCTGCTTCCAGCAGTTTCCATGGCCAACCATTTATAAAAGGAGACATGATGCTTTGATTTGGGCAGTTGCAATTATCTTTGTCTCTCACTAATTTTCAGAGGTTATTCCAGAAGTTGAATACCTTGTACCAAGAGTTTTTATCATGGACTCTTAAATCTCTATGTTCTTAACCATATAAATATGTCTGATTGCTTTGAGGGGGATTCTTTTTTGGCTTTTTTGGCCTTGACAGCTTCTTCTGGCTTCAAGCTTTGCAGTCTGGTTAGCCATTTTGAGACTATCTCATTTTATCTGTTCTATAACTTGTAGCTTTTATTGAATTCCCCTTTGTTATGAGACCAAGAGGAGAGAAACTGAAGTTATGACTTCTCTCTGCTAGTCACGATTTTACATTTTTATTTTGTCTCTAAAGTCTGCTATTCAGTCTTCAGTCTGCCTTCAAATAAGTGTCTCCACATCCAAAATATTGTTGTTATGGTCCTCTGAGCCCTCTCTGAGTCTGCAGTATTTCCCTTGGATTTGGGTGTCTAGCACAGAGAGCAAGGAAGCAATACTATTGATTTGATAGTGGCACTTCAAAACTGCATTATTGCTCAAGCTAACATACTGGAGGTTTTTTGGTATTGTTTTCCCTGTTTCATTGAGCAGTTGTTTCAGGATTTTCCATGACCTCTCCAGAATGGCGCCCATATGAATTTAGCTGAAATACTTTAAAAAAAGTCTAGCTTGCTCTCCCTGAGATGAAATGACTCTACCTATTCTGCTTATTTCAATGCAGGTTGTCGTTGGTGTTTTTAAGGATGGGAGTTTCCCTTTTGCTTAGATCAATGGCTCTTCTGAGCAGTCCTGCAGATTAAGACTTTTGGGTAATCTGAATTGGATCTTGTTCTGCCTTTGGAACTAGGCTAATGTCAAGAAATTTGTCAATGGATGCTGATTTCTCATGTGTATATCAAAGATATGTATTCTGTCAAGGGGCCTGCAGTTACATATGTTTCCTTTCTTTACCAAGCCTTACATCAGTAGGAGATGGTGATTTGCTAAAGTTTAGCTGTTCCCTTCCTGTTCTCAGGATTAAACACTAACTTTTGTCTCTTTTTTTTACTCTCATGAATAGAACATGAAGAAGATGGGAAGAACGAACAGTATGACTCATTGTACATCATGCCCCCTCTGTTTGACAAGTTATACAGCGCTTGAGGTATCTATTGGCTCAAGTTGGAGCTATAGTATCCTTAGCGCTGACAGTCTTGTGTTTGAGTACTCCAGGTCTACACTGCAGCACGCTGGTGTGTGTTGGATTCCCCCAACTGAGCAATGCCCTTCTCTGTCTGTGTGTCATCCCCATCCCATCTATTCTCCCATGCTGCCTTTATAATGAGTCAAGTTGAATTTCTTTCAAACACTTGATCAAAAAACTCTCAAACCCAACCTCCCTCCCCCCAACAAATGTAGCTTTGGCTTCTGGCTGTCATTTCTCAGGTGTCTGAACAGTTGCCGCAAGGCTTCTACTTCTCTGTTCGTTTGTGCTGATATAAGCTGAACATGGCTGATTTATGAAATATATCCTAAACAAAGTTGGCTGACTAGCAAGGGTTTTTTTCACTTTATGGAAACTTAATTACTGGGGGGTAGGAAGGATTTGGGTGGCTGGTGTTTTTCTGTTTTTATTCAATTTTCATGAAAATTAGATCCAAACATAAGTACTGTGAATTTCCTTCACACTGCAAATTCTAAGAAAATACCACTTATAAACACTGAAACAAACAAATAAAAATGTATCCCTTGCTTGTTTGTTTTGAAGTAGTACTTGTATATAATCAAATGACTCCAGAAGCTGGCAGACTGCTTTAAGAACAACATCAAATGTGATTAAAGAAAATACTTGGTTGGCAACAGTTGGACCTTTATCACAGTTAAGTCTTCTCAGTGCTCCTGAAACAATGTGAGAATGAATAAATAACCATCTTCAGAATATCTGAGGTGATCATGTCTGTTTGGCCCCTGTATTGCCATTCTGCTCAGTGGCTTTCTGCATTTCTGCAGTGCCTTTTGCTTGTGTGTGTCAGACTTTACAAAGCTGTATGGATGGGGAAGCTGAGATGCAGAGAGGAGAAGGGATTTGCCTGAGGCTCTCAGATCAAATGTATTCCCAGTTCTGGTGGCAAAAAATTGCAAATAGCACATTTCTCTCTAGGCTCAAGTAATCTGTTGTCCTGTAGGCCAGCACTATTTATTTGTGCCTGGGCAGTCTCGAAGGTGACCTGCCCTTGGGGGTGGGTTGGTGGCTCTCAGCTGCAGCGGGGAGGTGAGGCTTTGCCTGTGCTTTGGGCAGGCAGTAGCGGTGATAATAAAACCATGTCTGCGCAACTGCTAAGGACTCGGTCTTATAGAGGTAAAATTTATTTCTAGTGTGACTGCCTATCCTAGTCCTCATAGAATAGGTGGAGGCAAGACAGTGGTATTTTATAAATTTTTTGCCTTCCAAAGGCAAGGTGGTCCTTCACCTCAAAAGGATTGAGAAATCTTTGTCATATGCTGCCACAGCAGTGCCTGTGGCTTTCACCACTTGAATTTTGCCACTTTATTTTGCGAAATATCTGTTCTTCATTTCAGTTGTACACTGGGCTGTAGGACGCTGTAGTTTCCTTAACAAGACCCTCAGTCTGCTCCAGCGTGCTTCCCTGATGGCTGACAGCCCCAGAGATCTTGCCAGGGAGCTGGTGAATATGTTAACGCAGAGGAGTAGCAAAAAACAACGGACTGGAGCTCTAGCAGACAAAGACATGATTTCAAAGCTGGGACTGAGGCAAGGTTTTCTGAGCTTGGCAAAGGAGACCGTGATGGGGATCACCTCGAAGCTGCTTGGGAATTGACACAGGAGAGTTCATGTGTGCAAACCTGCGAGAAAAAAAAAAAGTTGGCTTTGCCTTGTGACAGCCTCCTTGGAGGCTGGAGGTTGAGGTTGTGCAAGTGGTGTGAATGGCTTAGGCAAGGTGGAAGAACTATCATGCTGAAGGGAAATGCATGCATCTTTCATTTGGTGATTATAGGATGCTAGCGTAGATTAGAGCTGCAGGGTCCTAGATGGTTGGGTTATCTGTGCTGCTTTTTGCTGAGTGTGAGTGGTTGAATTGGAGCAGCTACTCTGAACTTCTTACTTCCTTAAATGAGATGTATCTTGTAAGGTTGGGTAGCAGGAGGCAGCAATGTTCTTGTTACCTGGAAGAACATGAGTAACTCTAATCTGCAGTGCAGTGCAAAGTGATAAGTCCGGCACCAGGGCTGTGCAGTGAGCCTTTGCATTGGCACAGTGACGAATGGAACTGATAGACTTGTGTGTAGGGCTGTGATCTGTCAGAAGGCTATCTTGATGGGTAGTCCTCATCCTGTTGCTGCTGGATGGCTGTGGGGATTACTCTCTATTGCCTGCAGGTGGGTTTTTTGCCTGTAAAAACAGTGGGTCATGAGGTTGGAAGAGCCTTTTACGCTGTTCTGAGTGTCTGATGCCTAGGTACCAGCAATAGCTGTCAGATATTTCTTTCTCAGTAGCACAGGAAAGCTAGGGCTGTGGGGTAGGACTGAAACTCTTCAGCAAGAGGATATCCTTAGAGTATAGAGCTGTGGCTCAGGCTGGGATCAGAGCAGCAGTGGGTAATGCTGCTGCAGAGATGAGTGGTATAAGCAGCAGGTATCAGAGCAGGCAGGGTGTTGGAAATCTGAAGCACTGTCCAGAAGGGAAACATCCATGGAAGGAAAGCGGGATGTGCAAGAAGGAGATGATAGAGCTTTTCTTGTTTGAGCTTAAAGGAGAATTAAGAGGATAATCTGCTGTGACAGCTGCCAGGTAGCTACTGTACTGCTGTGTTAGTGATGTACCAGTCCTTTCCTAGCACCCGTGGCTGCCAGCTGCTGATAGAGGGATACAGCCATGGATGGGCCAAGTGGAGACATTCCCTCCATTTGGAAGAAGGAAGAAGTTGGCTTATGGGGAAAACAAGGGCAATTATAGAGAGAAAAATTCTTCCTTTCTGCTTGGAGTAGGTGACTTCCAATTAAAGACAGGCTTCAGTGTTGCTTATGCAATTCTGAAAAGCTTCAAGAAAGCAGGAAGTAGCAACTGAAAAGGTTGGTTGTACTAATTTTGTTGCTGAGCTCTTAGGTGCCTGAACCTATGAGTTATTAAAATTGTTTTATTTCCATATTTAAAAAACATCTGAGAAGGAAATTACAGTCTTCCAGTTGCATTCTCCTGTTTTCCAATTGTGTTCTCATAGAGGTTGACCTTGCTTCCAGCCTGAGAATGTGTTCCAATTACCTCCCTTTTTTTTTAGTTATTACTTGCTTTAATTGCTTTATCTTTTAGTCCTTGCCTTGGTGGGGTTTCTCCCCATCAGTCATGAACATACTTACACAGGTGGTAGGACAAGTCTTTAAGCTTTGAATGGTGGTTGTGGCAGAAAACAGTTATAAGTATTCAACCCTTTGAGGGAACTTGTTACTTCCTAACAAACTGGGTCGACCACCTTCTTTTTTATTTCTATAACCAAGTCAACCCTGCTGTGGTCTGGCAGGACTTGCTCTGACCTGAGGATCAAGAGGTCATGAGTTCCCATTTCCCTTCTTGGCTCTTTGTAGCCATTGCTTTAGGAATGAGGAGTCTCTGCTGGCTTTGGTATTTGACTGCCACTTAAGAACTAGACTGAGAGGCTGTCATAGGGCAACTTTTCTTGAAGTGACCTACTTCTTTCATCTGGCAGTGACATCTCGCCCAACCAGCAAAGCTGCATGTGCCAAATTATGTGCTTGTTTGGCACTCCAGAGTCCAGACCACAATCTTTTCTTAGCATGGGAGCCAAACCCTGGAGCTGGGGGGTTCCCCTATAGTTACCTGCTGCCTGGCAAAGTGCACACAACATCTGTCATTAATAACTGGTCTGCAAGGTTTCATGTACCTCTCACCTAAGAGGCAAAGGTTTGTGCTTTCAACATGAGAAGGGTCAGGGTTTGCACTGTCCTGTAAAAGCTTGTGATTACAGAGTCAACTGTTTGCTTACTTTTTATGTAGAAAAAACCCCCAAAATAACAAACCAAAGCAAATCAGTAGTTCAACACCATAAGAAGATATCCTTTAAAAACATCTTTGTCAGTCCAAAAAAGCCTGTTATGCACTTACGGAAGAAAGTGCTGGGTGTTTTCACAAATGGCTGCCTGTGTTACTGGCTTATGCCACTTCTGGCAAGTTCAGCAGTTAAGCGGTATTCTAAGCAGTGGTGGAATGCAGGGCAATAATATAGCAACTCTCACTGATGGAGAGCTTGCTTAAACTGTTTAAAGACTTAAACTGGTCAAATCTCTAACTTAAGTCAGAGAAAAATGTTGAAATGTGTTAGTTTACAGAAAGGGATGTCCTTCTGAATCTACCTGGACATCTTTAGCTTGAAAAGAAAATCAGCACTGCAGGTAGATACCAAATCTGTTCTGCAAAGAGCTGTTAGTCCCACTGGAAAGATGCCTGAAATGAAAACTTCTCCAGTACCATGAAGTATCACTGGTGGATCCTTCCCCACAAGGAGATTCAGGAGCAGAAAACCTGGATCATCCATCAAGCAAGTTTCCTGAGGTCTTTTACTACTTTTTCATCATTTCTAGTGACAGAGGGCAGCCAGTGTTTGCTCTATCAGTTGGTTTTGGGCTGGTTTTTCTTTGGGTTTTGGGGTTTTTTTGTTTGTGTGTTTGGTTGGTTTTTTTTTTTTTTAAATAGCATTGGGGGAAAAAACATAGCATGAGAAGGAGTTCAGTACTTCTGCAAAATAGACAGGCAAACTAGTCTGCTAGGAAGTACCATAATTAAAAGCAAACTACAGTTGTCAAAATAAATGAACAAAACACAGTTTATGGTACATTAACTTGTTTGCTTACTTGCACATAACCAAATTCTTTTGGATTAGCAATTGGTCTCCCACTCATTAGTGAGAATTAATTAGATTCTATTGTGATACTTATTGGCAAATTTGAGAACAGGGAAAGAAAAGGAAACAAGAATTGTTGGGACCAGGACCAATACACTGCTAAGTACTTGTTGGCTTGATCTGAATTTAAAGGCATAATTTAAGCTTTCCTTCATGGCAGGGGAGAAACAGCTGCCTGCAGCCCACCAGGACGGCAGCGAACTTGCTGTTTTGTCAGTCACAGCCCAGTTGCTCTGTGATCCGGGTTTGATTTTTTGGAAAATGTCAGAGGTAGTGCAGACCCTCTTGTGCTGCCAAACCCGGGCTGCTGTCTCTCCTTTGCCTTTCCCTGTCGTGCTGGGAGGTGAGTGGTGCGGCTTGGCCGTTTTTGTGTTCCACCGGTTGGAGCTACAGCTGCCTCCACTGTTACCCATAGCTTTCCCAGAAGATACAAAATGAAATTGGGGTGAGTCTTGCCAGCTTCTTTGCTGTCTGTGAGGCTGTGAATAGCATTAGTGAAAACTCACCGTAGAAGAAATTCTCGTGTTGCCGTTGAGAGAGCTAATGGCTGTGTCTGAAGCATTTCCATGCTGCCGACATCAGGAATGAAGCACTGGTTTGTGTCACAGTCACAAGTTGAATCCCTGCAACAGAGGAGGCTTCTGCACATGTGTGAAGGTGGCAGAGGAGATGCTTTAGCAAATGTATTAATTCTTAGAGAATGACTGTATGGGGTGGGGTTCTTCCCTCTCTGTATCGAGGAGGTTTCTCTCTTGACTGGTAAATTTTATATGAGTAAGAGGTACAGGAAAGAAACTGCATAATTCGTTGAACTATGTTTTAATCAGATGTTAGCACTTCACAGTTCCACATCTGTGTCTTCCTAGCTATCTCAGCAAGTTTTTTTTGGATAACAGTAAAACACGAATCATGTCACTCTTATCTTTTCTTGCTTCACCAAGCAGGACTCAAACAAGGAGGTCAGTTACAGTGATACTGAGCCAAAGAGCCTCAGAGGTTTTTAGCTGA
The DNA here is from genome assembly GCF_000737465.1 of Haliaeetus leucocephalus. Lineage (NCBI taxonomy): Eukaryota > Metazoa > Chordata > Aves > Accipitriformes > Accipitridae > Haliaeetus > Haliaeetus leucocephalus. Next base: position 1,980,150 of record NW_010973400.1, read on the forward strand.
GAAAAGTCCACAGTGGCAAAGATGCTGATGAGGTGATGTAGCAGAAGCTCCTTAGTGTTTCTAGCGTCCAGAATGCCAAGGAAGAAGCCATTTTTTCCTCATACCTGAATGTTATGTCTTCATCTTAGGTAGCAGATAAAGAGCTTGCTGCTCTTTATGAAGCATTTGTTGATCAGTGTCTCCTGTGCTTGGCATAGATGTTTGTAGAATCTATGGTCAGAGGTATATTCCTTTATGTTGTCCTGGTAAGCTTGGCATAGAGTTGGTGCTTTCCTGTTTACTCTTAATTAATCTCATCTGAAATGTGCTTCTAATAAATTTATTCAAAATTTTGTCCCCAAACTCTTCTGTTGGAAATATGATTGGCATATATGTTTAGTGATTTTTTTTTAAAAGAAGTTTCTTTATCCAGAGAAATACAAGATGCAAAACCAGATTGAAGGAGTTGATTATACTTGCTCTCCAGTGCTCAGTTAACTACGTAGTACTGGCAAGTTTGGAGGGTTACAAATAGCTATCTTTCATGCTGAACTCCTTATTTTTGGGGTATTACAACCTCACTCTAAAATGCTGAAGTACTTCCAGTGGTTTTAGAGGAGATGCAAGTTAATTTTAGAACTTGCGGTAAAGCAGATTGATTAGTAACTTGGGGTAGCTAGAGCACGAAGAACGATGGGGTGTCATAATTCTCTGGAACAGTCATCTGTGTCTAACTGAACTCGAGATGATGTCATATCTCAAACCATTCTGTGATCACTGAAGGCTACAGAGATGGATTTTCCCTCTGTCATCAAGGGGAATCATCTGGGTCAACTCCAGACTGGAACTTGCTCGGCCCTTTTGGTCTGTGGCTGAAAATTTTTTCAGGCATGCTGGAAATATAGTTCGTTTAGCAAGGCTTATCAGCAAAGCCAAATGCTGTGTTAAGGTTAATATCCCTGCGTAGGAGAAGGTTTCTTGCATTATTTCCATGTGAGTATTTTTATTTTGCTGTGATTGATGGTCAGCACTTAACTGTGGGTCTAATTGCAAAGTTGGCTAAGCTAGGCTTGTGAAGGAAGCATATTTGGTTACGCAGTGCTGAATGTTTGAACGCTGAGCTGTCAGGTGCACTGCCAACCATTAAATACAAAGATTCAAATTATATACCTTCATACTGAATACAGTTCATAAGAAGTCCTGAGCTCAGGTCCTTGAGATAAATTGGGCAGAGGAACAGTTAAATATGAAGTTTTCACATTGTGCTATGAAAACGCTGAAGGTACCTGTCTTGGTCCAATCAATAAGAGGAAGGGTAGACGTGAGATCCTTCTAGGGTATGCACTGTAGCATCAGCCTTTTGGCAACGCTTGGACTCAGATGGGCTTTTATATTTGTGCTTATCATTGAAGACTTAAACATTGAAGGACATAATTGCAAGGATATTATATTGGGATTATTCTAATAAATGCCATTGGAGTTCAGATTTCTAAAACCTATTCAGTAGGGGCGCATCAGTTCCTGTCTTGATCTAGTCTCTAGGATTTTAAGCTGATGTTATTCTGTGTAAATAAAAAAAGAAAACTGAGACCAAACTGGTTTTGAGGAAATTATTAGGCCCTGTAGAATTGAGCAGAGTGCTGCTGGCCTTCTAAAACTGTGCTTTCAACCTCTGTACCAGGAATATGAAGTTGGGACTTTTCCACAGTCATTTAAATCTTGCTGTGTGCTTTGAGGTTGTGCAGGAGTGTGTGGCATGTTCTTCCCTTTCTACCCTCTACCCCCTCCCACAACTTTTTATTTCTACATGATAGTGCTGTATTGGATGCAAAATAAACATACTTGCTCCAGAAGGCTCTGCGATGCAAAGAAGAATAGAGATCTGCCCTTCCCATGGTGACAGAATGCCTAATTAAATAGTTGCTAGTGTGAGCAAAGAAGCTAGAGTAATGGTAGTTTAACCACTATACATATTCAAAGAGCTATTGGTATTAGAAGAAAATCAGCTAAAAGTAAGTCTGCCCATTCCTAATGTTGCAAGGTGGATAGAAGGGAAATATTTATCAATTTTCCACTTCCCCCCCCCATTATTGGATTTCAGAATTCTTATTGAATGGCATAAGGGGATTGTCATCAACTGGGTATGCAACTAAAAGTATTTTTTCCATCCAGTAAAACCACTTTTATAATTGTCTGTCTCATCACTTTCTAGTACTGAAAATAGCCTCCTTCCTGCAGAAGGATGGAGAGTGCTGCAGTATGAGATCTTGCTCGCAGAAAAATGTGTGCCTTTGTTTTAAAGACAGCAGTAAAAGGATTTGTTTTGGGTGTTAAATATGTCAGCATTGTAAAGAGCCAGCAACCCACTTTGTTTTTAAATGTTTAAATAATTGTTCGTATGCTATGCCTTCTTGAATTATGATTAATTATACAAGTCACAACTTGGTAAGAACCAACCCATGAATGAAATATTATATTCAGGGGTTTGTTCTTCTGCCTTTTTTTAATTTGCGAATTGTTTTTTATTTTTATTTTTTTAAAAAAGGCTGGCTAAGAGAGGCCAGCTGGCATTATTACAGAGTAATATGGGAGAGCTGTGAGCATTGAGGAGGCATAGCGTGACGGAAGGCAGCCAGAAGGATTAAGGTATTTTAGAACTTCTTTGCCGCAGGCTTAGTCTGGTGGCAGAGGGAACGCGTAATTCCCGCTTTATTTGTGGCACGAGTGAGAGAAGGGGTCGGAGTTTTGCCGCTGCTGTTTGCAGGATGGGGGGCAGCGGGGCTGGTGCTGGGCTGTCATGGAAGTGCAGACAGAAGAAGTGGGAAGGATGTTTTAGGTCACCTTTTTTCTAAAGCTGCCCTCCTGTGGGTCTGTTTGCATAAAAGGATAGCAAACAGGGCCATTGGAATGGCGAAGGTGTCAAGGGAAGATTTCGAGTAATAAAAGCGCACACCGCTCATACACACCACTTCAGTATTAATGCTGGGTTGGCAGAACTCTGCAAATATTTTGAAGTATTTTCACTGGACATTCAGTGACTACTGTTGCCTCCTATCTTAGACAGATGTCCCATTTAACCTGTAAGAGAGTAGGCTACCTTTTATTTACGCCCAGGTTTTTTTTATAACCAACAAAAATAAAGCAGTAGGTATTGATATTTTTGAGATTTGTTTTTGTGGAAATTGAGGGGAGAGACTTATTTGTTTGGCTTGAGACTCTAACCCCAGCAATGTCAGTCTGCTTCAGGACTTGGTTTTATATTGCAGACATCATTGATAGCTATGTGTATATGTACACATACATACATATTTACATGCTTATATATACACATGCATGTATTTATGGATGTGTATGAGCATACATATTTACTGAAGGCCCACAAAATTAATAATAAAAAAAGACCCAAACTCTAGTTCAAAGTTTTTCAGATTTATTCTAAGAATCTAGGTGTGAAGTTGACAGTATCACGTTAATACTTGCACTGACAGTATCTCTTAAATACTTCCCGTATTTGGTTTTAAAACATAAGTACTTGTGCCTCTTATCTTCTGTGGCCACTGTTCTAAGAAAGAAAATCAACATTCTTTGTAGCTATTTTACTTTCAAGGTATTGAGCCCTTGTGCCCTAATCTCTCTCGAAAGGGATTGTAGGAAGTGAAGTGCTGACTTGCTGCCTGTATTTAAATCCTCTTTGAGAACTTTTAATCTTTTTTATTTCATATATTTAAGTTAGTTTGCAGCACAACGCTACTCACAGCTGCAGAGAGACTTGCATTTTAGGAAGGCAAGCACAACCTATTTCATGATGATTGAGATCTGGATGTTGGTGTATTTAGTAAGCCCTCAGGACAGGTTGGCTGGACCTTAGGAACAGCCCTTAAATACACATGCATTCACCTTATATAAAGCTGCTCGTACTTCTGGAAATACCTTGTTCACAGTAGGTATGCCAAAAGGCTTAACGCTGGCATTACATAGTATTGTGTTGACTAACATTATTGCCTTAGCTGGTCTGAAGTGGACTAAGGTAAATGTCACCCAACCTTCTGACACTATTTACAAAAGTAATTTGAGAAAACTTAGAGAGCTAACAGGCGGTGGTCACATTTCGAAATGGCGTCAGATGAGTGTGGTTGCAGAGGGACACTGTAATTCTTTACATTTCTGAATTTGGAAATTCTTGGGGTTTGCCTTGGTCAAACTTTTCGGAAGGAAATCTTTCACTTCCCCCGTATTTCTGGGATATTCCTGAATCAGAGCCTTGAGTGTTTTATTAAACATAATCGCTTAATTTCTAGGTCTGATTGAGTTTTTTGAGTTGTGGGTTACTGTTTGGTTTTTTAGTTCATGTCTGTTACGTGGCAAAAATATTTTTGTTATTAGCATATGTGTACTTTATAGCTTCTTAATATTTTCTAAGCATTCTTTAGTGCAGTTTGACTGGCCAGAAACATAACAAACAGCAAATGCTTTTATTAAGATTTTTTTTTCATTAAATTGCCATAATTGGTGCAAGATGAGCCTACACCTTGGCAAGAGAGGGAAGAAAATTGCAGCTGGCAAGATTAAAGCCTAGTCTGAAGTGAGCGTTGGTAAGATAAATTTGAAGAGGGAGGCCATGTTGTCACTGTGGCACTGTTAAATCTCTCTCCCAAAACAATTGCATGTAAAGCTCCACCTATGTGGCTAATCATGTTTGCATTGTTGAACATTTCCATAGCGCAGCAGTGCTTGCGGTGCTGCTTTAGATTAGATTAGCTGCATACTGTGTTGAATAGATAGCATTTTGAGTAACGATGTGTCAAATGATACAGCCAGTATAAAGTGACTGAAGCAGCATCTTCCACTCTCTTCCCCCTGCCTTACCCAAACCTGCAGGTCTGTCTCCAGGAGGCTATTTAAACTCGTTAGAGTCAACAGCTTAGTAGGGCTGACCAGAAAAGGTGATCTGAAAATACTTTTTTTTGTCTGCTGGAGAGGGAGACTGTTTTACTTACAGAATTATATTAATTTTAATAAGCAGCGGTACCCAAAATTTACTTCATCTCTTACAAAGGGTGTGCATCATGGTTTCTGTCACACAGCAATTTTGTGGTCAAGCCCTGGATGTATACAGTCCTGCATAGACTAAAATCTGGAAGTAGGTTATTAAAGAGAAGCAATGGTTTTTCTTGCATAGATGCTTAGGTCCTAATTAGAGATTGTTTCTTTTTGATCTAGACCGCAAGGGAGGTGGTGCAATATGAGGAAGGTGCACCTCTGTTCATGCAGCAGTAGCACGTGCTCTTGGGGTATGTCTTTCTCAGATGGCTGACAGGGGGATGTCACTGTGTTTGCATGCCTGTCTTCAGAGCACATCTGGTACCTCAGCAGATGCTGGATGCCTGTTGTTGTATAGAGGCAAAAATGAAGAGTTGTGGCAGCATGCATTGGTGAACAAGGCGAGTTTGTTTTCAAGGCACAAGCCTCTCTATACTGCTTATTTTGGGAGGTGGGGGAAAACTTATTAGTTGGGAGGAACAGATGCCTTCTAGACCACTTTAATAGCTCTACTGACTGCTGCTCAGATGGACAACTGCCACTGGTTTTCTTTTTAGTACGTTCACAGTGTCATGACTCAGGCAAGCAGATACTCAATTATTAATGACTTATCTACAAAGAAAAATAATTAAAAACAAACCCAAAGCAATAGAGCACTTAATTAAGAGCTAGTGGTGGAGTTTCCGCTGTCTCTTAATGGAAAGCTTCCAAGAACAATTTTACCTTCCAGAAAGCGTACCTGCTTCAGCCTGCCTGATTAAAAATGCTTCCCACGTAAACCAGAAGTTTGATCATACTTTTAGGCAGGCAAATAAACTTATTGATTAGACACTAATTGGAGTTCTGCAAAGCGGAAGGGAGCCTGTACATATTTCAGAGACTTCACGTAGAAGCCTGCATTAGTGTTGTGTTGTAGATGATCCCAAGAGCAGCTTATAGGAGGCCTAAGAAAACTTTGTCCCAGAAATGAGTTAAGATGCTTTGGTCCTTTGGCTGTTATGGCATCTCTTGGTATCCTGTTGATTTATGAACTCCGTCAGGCATTGTAGCAATGTCATTGTTACTGTCCTTTCTGTAGTACCGTAGACTTTGTTGATCTCCCCTTTTCCACGTCTTCAAAAACAATCTGTAGCAAATTTCCCCCAAAATAGGAGGGCAAGCCAAATGTTTTAAATAGAATTGAGGTTTTCTGAAAATGCAAGTTAGTAGTACTTGTAAGGTGAGATGTAAACGCCTCGTGGAAGAGCTGTGTGTGCAAATGGGTCTGTTTGTCTCTCCAAGAGGCTGCATTCAGGCTGGCTCCTGCCTATCTCCCTGCTTCCCTGGCTTTTTCTCCCCCAGCAGGTCTCTGAAGCTCCTCCAGTTTGGAGAACAGAGCCCTACCAAGTTTATAGCAATAAGACTTGCATGAATAAAAAGCTTTCTGGGTCTCAAGAATTAAGTGGTCTCTGTTCATAGGGCCAGAGACCATGATCAGCTGCTTCTAAAAACAGTAAAATAAAATTGACTCATCACAGCTGAATTGAATTTCCAAAGGTGCTTATTTCCTCACATCACTCTTGCTGTCTGGTTTTGTGTGTTGCTATATGTTTGCTTCTTACCTTCAATGTCTTCCTCCCTACCTTGTGTTTCTGTGATTTGTTTTTCTTTCCATGCTAGAGCTGATTGTTGTGGATTAACCCTAGCTGGCAACTAAGCACCACGCAGCTGCTCACTCACTTCCCCCACCCAGCCCCTGGGATGGGGGAAAGAATGGGGAAAAGAAGTAAAACTTGTGGGTTGAGATAAGAATGGTTTAATAGAACAGAAAAGAAGAGAGTAATAATGATAACACTAATAAAATGACAATAGTAATAAAAGGTTTAGAATATATAAGCGATGCACAATGCAATTGCTCACCACCCGCCGATTGACGCCCAGTTAGTTCCTGAGTGGCGATCCCCCCCGCCCCCACTCCCCCCAGTTTATATACTAGATGTGACATCCCATGGTATGGAATACCCCTTTGGCCACTTTGGGTCAGGTGCCCTGGCTGTGTCCTGGGCCAACTTCTTGTGCCCCTCCAGCCTTCTTGCTGGCTGGGCATCTGAAGCTGAAAAATCCTTGACTTAGTATAAATACTACTTAGCAACAACTGAAAACATCAGTGTTATCAACATTCTTAGAGCTAACTCAAAAAACATAGTACTATAGGACCTACTAGGAATACAATTAACTGTATCCCAGCTGAAACCAGGACATTGGTGTAGACTGTTGCTTTTGCAGTCCTGTTGTCCTGTTCACCTTCCATCTGTGAATACGTGTCTGTAGTTACTGAGGCTGCATAAACAGCAAGCACGCTAAGTAAGTGTCTAAATGTAATTTGCTAGCTTGAAATAAGGAGCAAAACCAGCATGATGTGACCAACAACTGCTTTGCAAACCAAATGGGTGAGTGTTGTGTTAAATGAAGTCACAGTACTTTCTCTTTTTTTTTTTCTTGTCTTAAAGTGCTGGCAGTTTCAGTGCCGGAGGATTTTATTTTCTCCGTAGTCCTCTGTATACTGGGTTAGCTGACAGTAACTAGCTGATCAGGTAAATGATCTCAAGTCCTATCCTCATGTCATTAATGTCTGTGGTGTTTTTTTTTTTTCTCTTTTTTCCCCTCAAGACATAATACACCGGAGGAGGGCTTTAATTTAATTACTTGAAAAGAAGAGTTGGTGAGTGGTCACTCAAGATCTTGCAGAGGGTTTTAACCTACAACTCGTTAGTGTGGCTCAAGATGGAGTGATCAGTGAAAACTGAGCAGGCAGCCTTTTACAATCAGTGCAATCATCTGCTTTAATTATGTTACTTTATGTTCCCTATACAGAAGTAAGTAGCCAAAATTAAATTTTATAAGGAAGCTGTTAATGAATCTTAAGTCACTCAATTTCTGCCTTTTCAGTTAAATTAGAGATAATAAATAGCTGAAACCTTGGCAGTGTCTGTTCTGAAACTTGTCTCTGGCTGAACTGTGCTTCCTCAGAGAATTAATGAGCAGAAAAATTATTTAAGCTGCAAGTTTTCTGTCCTTCCTGCTTGAGTTGTGTAGGTGTCAGAGGCCGGATGGTGGCATGATGTCCTTTAGATAGATGGGTAGAGAGAACAGTGTTTCTGAGACATTGAGCTCCTGGTTCGCATCAGTGATGGGCCCAGAATCAGTAGCAGAGAGAATAACTGCAAAAGGGAGAGTTATGCCTTAAGTGTTGTTCCTACCATTGCTGCCAAAGTCACCTTGCAGGTATCATGGCATTCATGTCTACGTTGCCTTTCTGATTCCTTGTTTGGTGTGTTTAGTTAATGAAGTTTTGTTTTCTCTGAAGGCTCAGCTCACCCGAGTCTTTTGGCACATGCAGGCAATTGGTTGCCACAGGTAGCAAAGCGGGCACCTTCTGAGTGATTTTGTCGGAGGACGTGTTGTATTGGCTTTCCACGAGCTAAGATATCTTGATATTTTTTCTTAATGTTTTTTTTTATTCTAGCTATTCTTTGAAACTTAGGTATTGATCTATCCAAACCTGTATGCTCTGAGTTTCTGTAAACCACCTTTGGTGGGAAAACTGAACAGGGCTGCTCCTGCCGGTATATGCATTTTGTCGACTAAAATGTGGCTTTCTATTGAGAACAGCAAAGACTAGCATGTTCTCCCTTGCCCGAGGCAAATAAATACCTTTTGACAGTTAACTTGCTAACTGTGTATTTGCGCATTGTGTTAAGCATGATTCCTGACGTACCTAATTATCTTGAAATAGCAGGTAAACATCTCTTTATAATATTTTTGTTGCAACTTTGATTTATAGGAATGTGGCATTTTTCTGAGGTGTTTTTAAGCAAATTTATTCTGTAAGTGCAGCTGTATTGTGTGTAATACAGTTTTGAAAGGGGATTGTTGATTATTATAGCCTTAAAACTACAAGACAAATTTTGGTCCATTTAAGAAATGCACGCACATGATAGAAAGCAGTCTTAGCTGAAAGCATGCGGTGTGGCTGCTCCTTTTCATATGTAGGATGTTTATCAGTGTGGTGGGATACTGGGTGTTTTTTTGTCTCTGTTTCTGTTACTGAAGGTTAGGAAGCTTAAGGAAAATATCATCTGCATTTTTAACCTTGCTGAACAGCCAGCCTGCTCTGAAGCTCCTGATTAGTGCAGAATTTGATCAGAAAGCATGATTGAGAGTAGCAGCTTGTCACTGTGTGTGATTAATGACAGCTCCACCTGCCATGGAGCTTCCTAAGTGGTAACAGCAATCCAAACTGGAGTGTCCTCTTCACTGAGTCGCAATTTAGGTTGCAGATTTATTCCCTCATCTCTCCCCGCCCCCCACCTCGAAGAGTGTGAAGCCGAAAGAAATGATCAGAAATACCTGTAAAGATTGAGGATTACAACAGCAAACTGCTGGCTGGTGTGTTGAAATAGTGACGCAAAGAGCGGTGCAGACGTATTGGTCATTTTGGTTGTGGGTAAATAGAATATATAAATATGAGTGTGCTGTGCTGCTCCCCAAATAGGTACTGCTAGTGCAAGATGCTATGCAGAATTAGTTCAGGTGCACTCACCGTGCCCAGGCAGGCAGTCCCACTGGCTATCCAGGCTGCTCTGACTAGGTTTTAGCCATTTTTGGCTAGTTCTGTACTAATTCTCAATGAGAACTCTTACTACTTTTTTTTTCTCATTTATTTCTCAATACTTAAGTCAAAATTTAACATCTGCTCCCCAGCACCTCTCCCTGCTAAGCTCCTGTTTGGCTTACACTCTGACCAAAACCTGCACAGCAGTAGGAGCAAGCTTGTATGTCCTACTTGGCTTTTGAGAGCAAACCAATCTGGGTACTATACCTGGAGAAATAAAGGTAACTGGAATATAGTCCTCAGTAGTTGATGACTTCTGCATGAATGAAGTCTTGCAGATACACTTAGTCATCCTGATCGATCTCACTAATATTGTTCTAGAGCAGAATCTTTTACATTGCTAGTTGTGCAAACCACAGCCTAGATTATAGGGACCTGCCTGGGGAAAGCATGTATCTCTCTGTAGTTGGCAAAGAAATTAAACCTCTACTAGAAATGAAAATATCACTAGTGGTAAGTAATGTGCTTCAAAATTGTGTAGCAGTGAGACCCTGCTCCCTTGTTCTGATGCCTCAGGTAAACATTGTACATAAATGATGCTTACAATTTTGTAGCTGAAAGATCTCAAATAAAAATACTTGAAAAAAAAAAACAAAAACAAATTTTTTTTTCTGGCATTCAGCACCAGCTGCAGGTGGTTTATCCTGGTAAAGCAGGTGATGGTCATGGTGATGCACAGGGCAGTAATAGCATCTTGTGGTAGGAAGCATAGGCAGGCTGGGGGAGGTCTGTAGCAATGCTGGAGGTCTGGAAGAGAAGAATTTGAAAGGTGGCCGTGGTGGATTGCGAGGGTGACTCAAGCACATTCTAGCATTGATCGCCTTTCTTAAAATAAAAGCTGCTTGCATTCATGGCAGTGAGGGTGGGATTCGTCTCCCCTTACTTCAAACATCTAAGTTTAAGCTCCTTGCCCCAGGGTGCCTGCACAGTCAGGAGAAAGAAATAGATTGCCCTCTGAATGTGCCTGTTTTGAATATCGTAGGCTCTGAGCTTAAGCTGGGGTTAGTTTCTCTCTTGGTCAGTTTGTGTTTATGACCTGTTCCTTTATTGTTGACCTCATGAAGTTCAGCAATGCCAAGGTGTTGTGGTTTAACCTCAGTCAGCAACTAAGCACCACGCAGCTGCTCACTCACTTCCCCCCCACCCCCTGGGATGGAGTAGAGAATGGGGAAAAGAAGTAAAACTTGTGGGTTGAGATAAGAATGGTTTAATAGAACAGAAAAGAAGAAACTAATAATGATAATGCTAATAAAATGACAATAGTAATAATAAAAGGATTGGAATATACAAATGATGCACAATGCAATTGCTCACCACCTGCCAATTGATGCCCAGTTAGTCCCTGAGCGGTGATCCCCCCCCCCCCCCTCCCCC
>NW_010973400.1:1991206-2045921 GCF_000737465.1 Haliaeetus leucocephalus
CCCCCGGGGGGGGGCCCCCCCCCCCCCAGTACCCCCAGTTCATATATTAGCCGTGATGTCCCATGGTATGGAATACTCTGTTGGCCAGTTTGGGTCAGGTGCCCTGGCTGTGTCCTGGGCCAACTCCTTGTGCCCCTCCAGCCTTCTCGCTGGCTGGGCATCAGAAGCTGAAAAATCCTTGACTTTAGACTAAACACTACTTAGCAACAACTGAAAACATCAGTGTGTTATCAACATTCTTCTCATACTAAATCCAAAACATAGCACTATACCAGCTACTAGGAAGACAACTCTATCCCAGCTGAAACCAGGACATGAGGGCAAGGTCCTACACTTGGGTTGGGGCAGTCACCAGTATCAGTGGAGACTGGGTGATGGAGTTGGGGGTGCTGGTGGATGAAAAGCTGGACACAAGCTGGCAATGTGCGCTTGCAGCCTAGAAAACCAGTTGTATCCTGGGCTGCATCAAAAGAAGCATGGCCAGCAGGTCGAGGGAGGTTATTCTCCCCCTCTGCTCTTGTGAGACCCCACCTGGAGTACTGCATCCAGCTCTGGGGTCCCCAGTGCAAGACAGACATGGACCTGCTGGAGCAGGTCCAGAGGAGGGCTGGAACACCTCTCCTTTGAAGAAGAACTGAGAGAGCTGGGGTTGTTCAGCCTGGAGGAGAAGGCTCTGGGGAGACCTTATTGTGGCCTTTCAATGCTTAAAGGATGCTTACAAGAAAGATGGAGAGAGGCTTTTTACCGAGGCCTGTAGTGACAGGACAAGGGGTAATGGTTTTAAACTGAAAGAGGGTGGATTTAGATTGGACATAAGGAAAAAATTTTTTACAATTCAGAAAAAAAAAAAGTGGTTCAGAGAAAACCACTTTGGTGTCTGTCTGTGGTTGCACTGGATGTAGGGCTGCTGCTGCATTCGTTACAAATTCAGCCTGAAATTTTCAGCTCTGGCTACCTCTGCGCTGCTGCTTGCCTCCAGCGAGCCTCCTCGGTGCTCTCTCCTGGGTAAAAGCTTGACACTTCATTTTAAACAAAAACATCAATTTCCAGTGCTGCTGTTTTGAATGCAGTAGGAGAGAGTGTGTGCATAAATACTTTCTCTGGTTTGTTCCTTTGTCTGCACTGTGAATTAATATCAGTGTTTTGTCTTAAAAAAAAAAAAAGTTACCATGTTATGTTGTTACATGTGAGTATGACAACCTAATAGGACCATGGCATCCAACCTTTCCCCTCTCTCTCTACTTGTTGTGGGAAATGCTATCAAATTCGCTAATGAGGAAGCCAAATACAGAAACTTGCAAGTATTTGTATTTTGGCAGGCTGGTGCCTCTAAAATATAGAGGCCTGTCGCTCCTAGTCCTTTGGTTTCAGGAGATGGTATGCTACTTATTTCCATTTCCTATCCTTACCACAGAGTAAGAGCAACATCTCTTACAATGCAAGCATAGAACTGGAGAAATATTTGATCTGATTTCCCTTAAAAATGTGTATTTGTGGAGAAGGAAATACTAGAAGATGTTTGGATGGTAGGATCTTTTATAGTGCTTTTATTTGTAGATCGGCATCACTAATTATATGAGCACATCAGCTCATCCTTTGATTTGAGGTGTTAAGGAAGTATTTCTGTACCTAATTGAATTTGAGGCCAGCAGGGAGAATGTGGCTTGGCCCAGAATTCCACAGACCTTGGTAAAAGAGGCAGCGAGAATCCAGTCCTACTGAATCGAAGTCCTGTCCTCTACCAAGCTGTTTGGAAACAGGATGCACAATTTCCTAAGTGTGCAGAGGAGCATGGCTTTGAGACACCATGGGCATTTGTTGATCCTGACAAAGTCCAAGTGATCCTGGCTGTTACCAAGGCCAGGTAACAGTATTATCTGGCCTGTGGCAGTTCGCTTCGCAGGTTGCTTGCAGTGTGTTCAGGGGAATTAAGCTCAGAAGAAAGCAGGTAAAGGCTTACCCTATTCCCTGCAAGCTAAGAGGATACAGCTGGCTACTTGCCTTGCTGACACATGGTGACTTGTTATGGTGTGATGACTTGATCAAGAATCTGAGTGATCAGAGAAATTAAGTTGTTTATACTGCAAGGCTGATAACATTTTTATAAGTGGTGTGAAACTGGTGGTGGTTGTGGGTTTTTATTCCTTTTTGTGTATTTCGGTTTGAGCAGTTGTGCAAAATGGATGGTATTTATTTAGTTGATACTGAAATATATTCTTAGTCTGTAGTTTTGATATATCTCTTTCGTGATACATAATTCAGCTACTGCCTTAAAGGCAGAAAGAGCTTTAAGCATACTGTTGTTTACTTCTGTCAAAGCAGAATTTTACCTGCTGACCTATGAAGGACTCTTAAAATAAAGTTAGTTTTGCTGTACACGAAATGCTGTAAAACTTAGATAAATCTAAACAGAATGAATCTGTACATCGTGAAGTCCAAGTGATGTGCAGAAAATCCAGAATAAGCATATGTTTAAGTTGCAAAATAAAAATTAAAAGCCCTTGGTAAAATTGCTTAGCCTATAACTTGGAAGCCAGATGCTTAAGTTGTTTAGAAGCAAAAAAACCCCCTAGCTTTAGTTTCAAGGAAGTGGAAAGCAAGTATTACCCTAACTGCTGTCAGAGAAGTGACTGTAAAAGGGTGACGTCTTGCTCAGCAGGTCGGTTTCTAGCCTGTATTTCAGGGTCAATTTTCCTTATTTTCTTTTCTTCCTTCCTCCTGATGAATGCTTTTGCTCTTGTTGGTTTTGCAGAGCTAGCACAGTGTTGATCGAGGGGGGGCTGGCAGATGCAACAATCAGAATTATCAGCTGCTTTGCCAAGTTCTGCATTGCTGACAGCTGTGCAAGCCCATTGGGGACATTGGGAATGTGCAGGTGTCCCTGTGCATGGGCTTGGCCTGCAGTCCCAGTATTACTGGTACTGATGGGCAATGAGAAAAGAGTCCAGGATGACTCAGGAGTGTGTTGCAGGGTTGGCAGGTGGGAATATTGAGAGAACATCTTTTATTTGTAAACTGAGACTTGAGCTAGAAGCACGGAAACACAGTAAATCTGGAATATCACAGGTCCACTTAAAGTCTTTTTTTACCTCCTCTTCGCTTCCATATTCACTCAAAGGAAATTTTGTTTTCTGTCCACTTAGAAGAGAGCTGCTTGCTTGGAGTATAGGAAAGAAAAAAAGGAAAAAGCTAAAACTCTTCTTCTATATGCAGTATTCCATTTTGTGAAAATTACCTTAAACTGATAAGGCTGTGGAACAAGTTCTCTGTGAATTCAGGCCATTTTGTGCCTTAAAGGCTTCTCCCTCAAGAAGCAAAGAAAATAATAATAAAAAGAAATCCAGCCATCCAATTAAATATTGGAATTTTGAAAACTTAGGCATAGCAATTAAACAGAGCCCCTTCCTCCTTTTATTTTTTCTGCATATTCTAAACAAGCCCAAAGCACTTTGCAAGCTACAAATGGAGGTCATACAACACAACCCAGTCCCTGTGGTCATTAGCCAGAAAACTGAAATACAGATGTCTCTGGGGCAAAACAAAGTAGTTTTTAAGTAGGACACAACTTCAGGACAGGAAAAGGATGTCATCGAGCTAAGCTGAGACTTTCAAGGTAACTAAAGATGTTGAGCCCTTAGGTTGTAATTTTAAGGGTCTGCAGACAACTAGCAAAGGGACCACAGCCTTACATATGTATTTATTGTTGCATTTACCTCTGTTCTCAATGCCCCTTTCTCGCCTCATCTCCCCCTCGATACGTGGGGTTTAGTTTGTAGCATCCCATTTTGAAGTTGTTATTTAGAAATTCTGTTGTTCTTCCATTAAAATGTCATGGGAAGGTTGAAGGACTTTCTCTTCAGCCAAAGCATAGGAAATTTTTTCTTAACTTGGAATGATTTCACTGCTGTGGTAACTGGGGAAATAAAATAATCCCAGAGAATTTGTCAAAGTGGAAGCATAAACAGAGTCTTTGAAAGCCCACATTTCAACTGGAAAAGAAAGCACCTTCTCAAGCTGTGATGGTTGATAGGTGTTTACAGTATTTTGACAGTAAATGCTCTAAATTGTATAAAAAAAACTTAAAGGAAAACATTGGGGGTTCAATAATTAGTATTTTTTTAAAAGACGCTATTTTGCTAGATTCTATCATCTCACTTAAATACAGTTCCATGAAATTACCAATATTCAGTTGTAGCAATTATGATTGTTTGGTTTTTTTTAACTGTAGCCTACACTGGTTTCCTACAGGTTGCAGAAGAGCACCTGAAGATGTGACAGGGAATATTTCTAATCAAAGCTTCAGGCAGGGAAGAGTTATTGTTTGGGGCCTGCACAGCTTCTAAAACTTAACTGCATTGCTGTGAACATGGAATTTCTAACTGTCTTCCCATTTTGTTAAAGGATTTTTTAGAAACTGTTGATTATACCACCATCTGGGGACTTGCAATAATTTTCAAAAGCATGAGAAACAGTCTCTGTAGTCATTCTGTGTAGAAGAACGCTGTTGGAGATGTGGCAAGGCTCATGTGCGCAGCTACTGCAGGGTTGTGGTACGTTGACATGAATTTAATGGGACTCTTTGGCAAGAGTCCTTGCAAAACTGACTGCACGAGAGCCACTTACAAAATGATGGGTTTGCTTTTTGGGAAGCATATGGAGGAGATGCTGTCTCTCTCCAAAGTGAGTGATCAGGCAGGGTTCTTCATGACTTGCTGTGTACAGGTGCCACCTTCTTGTATTTCTACCTTAGGGCATCTGTTTGGCAAGCAACAAAACGTAACTTTTGAGGTTTGGGGGTGGGATGTGAAGACGGAGTCTTAGTAACTAAGTCAGTGATACTCAACTCTTCTTTCAGAACTGAAGTAACATATAGTGCCCTTCCTATAGACTTATGTTATTTCAACAAACGGAAGCCCCAAGCATAAAGTTTGTGGGTGGAAATAATGGAACTGAATGGGAATAAGTCTGTGGGTCTTGCTTCATAATCCACCTTCAGTGATGCTGACCATAAATCTCTGGCTGAGGCTGGTTTTAATATTAAACAGGCCCTGCATTTTAATGGCATGAGTGAGCGCGCAGCTGAGATGTTAGCTCATGAGTCTTAATCCACTCTTGCCTCTGATAATTCATTTTGCTTTTGAGTCTCTCTGCCTTTGAAGCTGTAAAATGGGTAAGTTCGTTATCCCTTCCAGAGGAAACTGTGGGAAGGGTTGCATGGCATTGAATCTCGCCCTAGGACGGTCACGGCGGAAGCACTTGTTGCAAGGGTGCTGCAGCAATGTTCTTTTTTTTCCAAAGCATGTGGAAGTACTGTGTCTTAGAAGAGAGAAGAGGACCAAGAAGTATGTGAGATTGGCTGTCTGCTAGAAAATTGTGTAGGTTGTGGATAGAGAAATATCCTGGGGGTGGGCTGTCCCAGCAAGGGCTGACAGAGCAGATGGACACACTGCCTGGAGGCTGTGCGCAGGGGAGAAGATGCTGCTCTGGAGTCCTTTCCTCTAGTCTTCTCCTCACACAGTGTCCTTTGCTGGCTCTCATTTGGTACCATGGGTTTCAGACCTTCCCTCATCCCTCCTACTGTGTCATTTTTTTCCACCTTCTTTCTTTGCTTCAGAAACAGCAAGACAAAATTGAACAGGAGTAAAGAAATGGTAAGTCACCCACATAATGCTTGTTGCCATTTCTTTTTGTAGGGTCTACCTCTTTTTCTCCACCTGCTTCCATCTCTGCTATTTTGACTGGCTTTTTAGAGCAGGCAGTAGCAGTTGTGCATTGCGAATAGAGCTATGACAGCGGTTGGTCCCAAATGACTGTAACATGAAAATAATAAGTGCAGAGTGCTAACTAAAATCTAAATACCCGTAGAAGAACAAGAGACTGTTCTTCTGAGGTGATAATTGCCACTTCTTGATTCAACCTCTCCTGCTCATCTGCAAGGTCATCAGGGAGGTCCTGCAAATCCTGGCTTTAATTTGATAATTCAACTTTGTCCGGATGTTTGTGTGTTAGGTTTCTTGTTGTGGCTGTTGAGAGTGATCCTGCTGGCTCTGTGAACACCACAGCTCTCTGACATGGAGTCTGAGTGGAAACATAGGTAGTAAATGTACAGTGAGCCTGTTTGGTTGCTGTGTATTTTTTTTTTTCTTCTAGGATTGTTTTTTATGCATAAGTATATTGCAGCAAAATCACTGGAGCTCCTAAGGTCTGTCATTCTTTGGCAGTGTTTTAGATAAGCATTATTTTAGGGCTGGTAACCTTCTATTGATCTCTTTCTGATTCAAATAATGCTAATTTAAAATATATTTATGTTGATATATATGATGGGGAGAGAGCAACTGCTCACCAGAAGTACAAGTTGAAACAAATGCATTACACTGAAGAGAATAATGGGTTAATTTTTTTTTTTAGTGAGAGTTTAGGATAGCTCTTTCAAAGACAGACTTTTTGTAATTTAATGTCTGGACTTTTTTTCCTTTTTGGAAATGGGGAAACTGTTCTTTCCTCCAGCTATTTTCAGTAAGCCAGTTCCTAGAATTTTATAGAGAAAAGATAATATTTAGGTCATATGAAGTAGGCTGTTGGAGGCTTACTTCAAATATACTGTAAATATCAGCAATAGTTATGAAAGAAGGAAAACAGTCGCCTCTCACAGTATTAAACATCAAGTAGCTCAGCTAAGCTATTAATTAAAACTATGTGAAATGCAGTGCAATGCCACAGTAGGCTGTGTGAATGAACCAGTAAGATTTTCTATCAAGTAACCATCCAAGAAAAGTAAATGTGGGAAAATTAAAGCTGGAATAATTTTTTTTTTAAATGGAATAAATTAGAGAGGGGAAAATAATAGTTCAGTTGTCCATCAGAAGAGGCTCTGCAGCTCTTCAGTAAACAACCAAAATCTTTGGGATTCAAAAGCTGCAAAGTGCTGCATATGCCATCCAGGCATACATTGTAATGCTGGGAGATGTGCAAGGATAAATAAAAGGTAAAGACCTGTGGACATAAAAACCTTTCTGAATGTACTATTTTTTCTTATAGCTGAAAAGAGGTTTTTGAAAGCCTGGGAATGGCTTGATAGAAATTGGTAAGAACTAATAAGTAGATTTTTTTTTTTAATTGTTTACACCAAAGTCATTCATTATCAAAAGAGAACGATAAAAACTGGCCTAGGTGAGGGTTCAGTTGAGTACGGAGAGTCCCACAGCAGCATCTGGTCAAATTAAGTTAATCTCTTCTCTATCACAAACTATCAAATATTACACTTCGGTTCGTGGGTAAGCGCTCATTAGTGACCAGGAGCTGCTAGTATTGCTTTTCAAGGGCCTGGAGAGACCTTCTCTGAGGTGGTGTGACTATGCCAGTTCAGGGAAGGTTAAGTCAGGCCAGAAGAGGCACTTGCATGGCTGTGTTGCCCCATCGTCCCCAGGCAAAGGGGCTACTTGAGCTCCCGGAGGTTTCTTGAGGCCACTGGTGTGGAGGGGACCCAGGCAGCGTACTGCAGCCTTGCAGCTGGCTGGACGGAGAAGGTAGTGCAGGCATCTGAAATAATGGGGGCACAAGAGCTTTTCCTTGAGCAGTTTTGCCGGAATCCAGCCCTGAGTATGCTCCTGAGGAAAAGTGGACAGTTGCAGGGAATTTGGCCTCCAGCCCAGCTTTCAGGCCACTCATAAATAGAGTGAAGATGTAGTCGTCTGCGTCCTGCGTTTTGACACTTTGATTTGTCTCTGGCAGTTATAGGCAACAGATACAAACAAGGATGGAGAGCTTGTGAAGTGCTGTTTCCCTGTGGATGATTGCTGTTTGGAGAAACATTATGTGTGATGTGAGAGGTGGGAAGCAGAGGATTTTTACTCTCCTTTTATTATTATCATTCTTCTTCATAATCATCATTTCACACTAGCATCATTACAGAGGGGTCGTTGAGACAGTATTAAGTCTGCACGCCCACTGCTCTTTTCAGAGGGACAGAACTAAAAAAGTTTGGTATCCCACTTCATCTTGCCTGTCTTCAGGCACTTGTGGTTCAGTGCAGACCTCCCTGGACAACCTCTGTATCTGGGAGGTGGATTGTGCATGTGGAGTAGATGAAACAGACTTGGAAGTCCTTTGAAAAGCAATTAAATTTGCCTGCCACTTGCTATTCAAAAGTGTCCGAGTGGTATATTGATGTGTTGATTTTGGACTGAAGTGCTGTTTTGTAGGAGAAGATGTTGAGCTGTGTGGGGTTTTTTTTTGTGGGGTGATTTTGGTGGGGTTTTTTTTTTTGGTACCTGCTACGAGTGCTGTAAAGTAAGAACTTATGGGACTGAAAAATTGAGTGGGTTGAAGCATACCCTCAGTAAAGCAGATGGGTGAGGATCTCAAACCCAAAATCTTCCCTGCCCCCAATTGGTCAATTCAGGGAAAGAATACAGGAAAAAACAAGATTGTGTGAAAATCGAGCTCTCGTGCTTGTGTGAGTACCCAGTGGTGGCTTACCTTTCTGTTGCCGCGCTCCAAACGCTGATGGGATTGTAAATGGTTCTCTGTTAAATGTATGCAAACCAGATTGTACAAAGCAATGATTTAAAACAACAACAGTCTTTCATCTTTGGTGAAGCCAACAAATATTATAAAATCTAAATTGTCTGGAAGAAGTAGTTTATCTCCAAATCTTGACAGCATTCAGCAGCTGAAATATATAAATGCACTCAATTCTAGCTTTTGAGCCTAGATTTAATGAGATGCTCAGAGGGAAATCTTTGGACGGGCTTATATAAACTGTAGAAATGGGCCACTGTATTGTCACAGATAACTATTTTTTTTCAACTTTTAATCCATTTTTATAAGTAATCATTTTATCAGACAACACTTGGGTCTGCTCTTTACGTGTCCTTTTTGAAAATAATTTTCAACAGTAACAAATAATCATAGGCTGGAAACGGAGTCCTGTCACTGATGCTGCTGAATAACAACTGATGAACGTTGAGTGGTGCGTGAGCTGCCAGGCTCTGCGTGGGTGCAGGATGCACCTACCTGCAGTTCAGCTCCAGCCTTCCAGTTTACGACTATGGTGCAGGAAGAAAAAAAGAAAAGGGAAGGGTGTGCTGTGGGTTAAAGCAGAAAAGAAAGTGTTTTGCTGTTGGTCTCTTATCCTACAAAAATGTGTAACCGATATCTGAAAGGTATGAGCACTCACACTTCCTTACAACTGACTTTCTTCTAACGTGGCACTCTGTAATTTCACCAAGCAATCTGCCCTTCTCATTCACCACTTAACATCTCTCATCACTGAGCTATACTATCTGATCTCAGCATCTTCCATTTAGTTAGGAAATGGCCCGGGATGTTTTTAAAAAAGAAAGACATTCTCACATTAATGTGAAAACAAAATTATATCTTGGCAAAGATGTCCTAGTAAGAAGTAGAACAACCCTTGGAAATGCTGAGGGTTGCATCAAATCTTGGAAGAAAGTTATTAAATTTGATCTGATATCTGCTCACTAATTATGAACTGAAATTTCCGGAAGTAAGGGAATGGCCTTTCTGTTTTCTGCCTTGTTGACAGCTTAAAATAAGTTAGTCTAAAAAGTATATGCTCATAGTTTTTCCTCCACTGTGAATGTGAGCTCTAGATACTGGAGTCTGCTGCTTTTCTTTTTTTGCACAGGGCTAATAATTTGATGTATATAGAAGGGCAGTTAGGAACTGCAACCAAGATTGTGGGTCCAGGTGACCTAGACACTGCTCAAGCTCCTGAAGGCAATCCTTCCCCTGAATAAGTAGATTAAGTGCATGGAGAAGAAAACCAGAGACCTACCACATACCAGACTCTCCAGATACGTGTTTCTGATCTGAATCTAATGCCATACTTTCTGGGTTATCTAAGCCTGCTTCTTTCCTATGCTATCAAGGCCAGCAGTCTTTGATGTGATCTAGTCGCACTTATTAGCAAAATAATGGTCACTTCTCAGGTACCACAGGACTTTTTTTTTTTTTCTTTCCCCAGCCTTTTCTGCATTTTTTTCCAGTGGCTTAACTACCTGTGTAGATGTTGGCAGATGTTTTCGCCTCATCAATATGACAGATTTGAAACATTTTCATCTTTTCCTAGGAAACCTCAATTTTGATGACTCTTGTTTTTTCATTGACTTAACTTATTTTAATACTTGGTCCTCCCCAGAGGATTTGTTCTTAAGGTATTCAAATGTCCAGCTGCAGTTTCAGATTTTCCTTTCGTTGCCAGACAGTAAGCTGGAAATAACTTTCAAGTAGTCTCCCTTATCCCTGTTCCAGTGACCAGATCATGCCAGCATGTGTCCTGTCTGTGCTCCATGGGTTTGTTACTTCTTGATAAGTTGGGTGAATTGTTTGTGTCTTTATATTCTTCTTCCATGTTTGACTTGAGACTGTTGAGCCTTGTGTTTTACAGCCAGTTAATATTAAAAAAATATTCAAAATTCAAATAAAAAAAAAGTTCAAGTTAATACTTAATGCTGGATGGGATCCCCTCCTCTGCACACTTCAATCTTTACTTGTACATTGGCCGAATTACTGCTTGGAGAAGATATTTTTATCAGCAAACTACATTTTTCTAATCAGAATCACAGAATGGTTTGGGTTTGTAGGGACCTTTAAAGATCATCTAGTTCCAACCCCTCTGCCATGGGCAGGGACACCTCCCACTAGACCAGGTTGCTCAAAGCCCCATCCAACCTGGCCTTGAACACTGCCAGGGATGGGGCAGCCACAGCCTCTCTGGGCAACCTGTTCCAGTGTCTCATCCAATGTGTTACTGAGTGCAGTAGTGGGTCATTTTTCATGCATTTTGGAGTGATGTCTGTGGTAATAGTGCCTTTCTAGTGGGCTTTGGCGGGCGTTGGGCTTTGGCGCTGGTAACTGTTTTAAGACCGTTTGTTCAATTTGAGTGTAGTTTAACCATGCAGGGTACATGCAAATGGTGATGTTTTACTTTTGTTCCATGTTACAACACTTACGAGGGTTTCTGTGAGGGCATCACAGGGGGTTTATCCTGCCCATGTGGTTAAGGAAAAGAGACTGGGAGAGTGTTTTCTGTTTGATGTGCTATTGTTAGATGTTGAACTTGAAGATTGTGGATTAACAGGTTTGCTGCTCCCTTTTTCCATGATAAAGATGATGCTGGAGGAAACTTCTTGTTTACTGTTGGATGGAGCATAGTGTCTTATTAAATCATCTTTGTCTGACATTTTGAATATAATTTAATTTTCCTGTTTTTCCTCTGTGTGCTTTTCCAGGTCTGGAAGAATTTGGGGATTTTTTTTATCGGTCATCTCTTTATGCCAGAGTTTCAACATTTTCTCAGAGTTGGTTTTCACTGGCAGTTTTTCCCTAAGCTGCTGTTACTGTATCTTTCATGCCATTGTCTGTGGTGTGAAATGTTAAGCAGCTTAGCCATGACTGTTTAATTTCTCTGTTAAAGCTGGTGTTTTTAAATAGTGTTGGCCTGCTTAGCACCTCTCCAAAGTTTGTGGATATCCTCCCATTACACTCTTCTGGTGCAGGTTTTTACTTTTAGGTGATAGCAGCTTTCTGGGTCAGACCACTGAATTTAGAAGGCATTTTATTTTAGCTTCTTTCAAAAACTACCAGTTCAGTATTGTTAACTACATAATTCTTATTTTCAGACTGTTTTTTTCCTTTTCATTTTATTCCTAATACAAGCTGCTTATTTCTCTGAAGCTGTGTGTGAGAAGTTAAATGTGTTGTATTATCTTTCCTACAGAGAATATCCCCTGCCTCTGATTTCTGCATCTCCAAAATTACCTTCCATTGTGGGAAGCGGTTCATGTATACCCTATAACATGTCAATTTTGAATTGTGTTGGATATGCATCTTACAGTCCATAAAATCTTTTATTGATATTGATCTGAAATTGCTACTGTAATCGTGTTTAGTCCTCCAACATGGATTTTTCTCAGTACTTTTTGTTTCGCCTTTTTAAAGTTTGTTTTTTGTTCTTGCTTTGCATGAAAAGTGATCAGATCAGATGTCAGCTGCACTACACACTTTAATATCCTGGATAAGTTGAGCTACATTTTCATTCCAGTAGACAGGTTTTTAATCTGATCTGTGGGTAGATATCTTACTAGCGGAATGAATATTCTACCAACAAGAAACCCCAGAGCGATTCTGTCAGTCTTCTGCCATCCTGAATCTTTTTATTATTATTTATTTATTTATTTCCAAGCACGCTTACTAATTTCATTCTTCTCTCTGGTTGTTGTTGGGACTCTCCAATGTAAGCAGATGTCGTGGCTGAGGACACTGTCGCAGTTTGTAGCAAGCTGCGAGTTCAGCAGCACAGTTGTCTGTTGGTGTGCAGTATCCTATAACTGTCATTTTCCTGTATCACATTTGAAATGCAGCTTCCAGAAGTTGGCTGTTAATTGGCTCCCAGTCCTTCAGCAGTTTTTCAGCATTAGAAATCCTAATTTAATGTTGCTCTTTCTGCAGGGAGGGACAACCATTTTCTCATCTTGGTTCATCATGTCTATGACAAATTCTTATATTTAGTTATGTCTTTTAGCCCACTCCTCAACATCAACATAAGCTGTGGATTTTGAGAACATGCTCATCTGTTTTCTCTGTTACTTGTATAGCTTTTGACCTTGCTGATTTCTAGTATCCCTGAGAGCTATAATTGTAGCTGGTAGAGAAGTATTCATTTTAGAAATTGCTGTTGCATTTGGAATATGTTACTGCCACTCCTCCATGCCTTCTTCAGCTTCATGGTGCTGTGATGCTGGTAAAAGGCGAGATGGGAGTACTCCAGTATCCAGTTTCATCAGTCAGCCCAGCCAGCCCAGCCTGGGAAGTCATCAAAGGGGATTTGACTAACCCTGGCAAGGAGCGGCTCACAAAGTGCAGTAGAGGTGAAACCATTACTTGGCAGGTAACTATATTGGAAGTGGCAGAGCATAGTAGCTATCTTCAGCTGCTCCTGAATGTCATGGGCAGAGCTGGCTTGTCAGAGCCTTGTTATTTAGATAATTTCTCTAAAGGCTCAATTTTTGAGACATTCTTTTAGCATACAGTTTGTTGTAGTGGCAACCTTGTTTGGCTTATCAACTTAACCATCCTACTTGGGTACCTCAGCTTGTCAAGTCTGCAGCTCACTGCTGAGGGTAACTGGGAAGTTAGTGAGTCTGTAACACAACAAATGATGTGCTTTTCATGTGATCCTTACTCTTCTTGACCTGCCTGTCTTGGCTTAGCCTATACAAGAGTTGCAACTCTTGGTGTAGCACGCAAGGTTCCCATGATGTTCTCAAGTCTCTTCTGCCATGTCCACATGCAGATCCTAAGGAAGAGATCACTGGCCCAGATGATGTTAAATTTTAAATGATATGTTTCTCTACTTACAGGCAGATGCTTTCCCATTCCTAGTTGTGCTCAGTCCTTTTACACAAAAAGTATGTACTTCTGAGAGTTGCAATGATTACAAAATTGTTCTACTTAAATTTTTATTTCTTTTAGATACAGGTTTGTGTGCATGGCGGGCAAATACCCCTTCCTATTGCAGTTGTGAAATTTGTCTGTATAGGAAGTCCAAAATGATACTTGACTTGCTGACATGTAGTATGGCACGCTGATATGTAATCTTCAGTCCATTACCATGTGTAGGTTTCCTGGCTCTCCTCCTATGTTTGTAACTGTATATTAAACTATATATATGTAATGTATATTTAAAAAAAAGAAGAATGTCTTCTGAATGCAACATGAGTATTATTTGAATGTCTTTTTCATTTATGTGGCAAGGAATTACAGTGAAAAAAATGTGCAAGCACGAATCTCCAGGTTTCCTTGGGATCTTGGACAGTGTTACACGTTACTGGTAATGCATGTAATCACAGGTGGAGACTGTGCTGCAGGGGATAATCTCTTGTTTGTTACATTGAGTGCTTTTTCTTTTCTTCTCCTGTTTTTTAATGAGTCCCTTTCTGAAGGAGGCTAAGCCTAGTTGTCATTTTATCAAATCCCAGTTGGTGATAGCTATTAGCAACAAGATAACACGTTTTCACAAGCTTGCACCTGGTTTTTTAAAAAAGGAGGGTGTGCTGCTTTGCACATAAGCTTTGTCTCTTAGGTTATAAAGGTTCAACTTGAATAGCTGATTCATGTTCTTTACTTAGACACCTAGTACTTCGGCTCTGTGAGAAGCTGTAATGTGTTTTGTCGGGCTTGTGTTTCACTAAATTAAGTAACCTGGACAAGTTTTAAATGCAGAGCTTTTTCACCTGTGTTAAACAGTAATGATTTACAGTTGTAACGAATGGAAGGCAGCAGCTGAATTGCCACTCTAGGTATGAAGATTTTTTGTAAGAAGTAAAGCTTGCTTGATGGAGGATCTTTGTAGCCTTAATCAGTTAATTGCTTGATGAGAACTTGAGTTATTAAATCAACTATTTGAATATCCATTAAGCAGTTACTGAGGTCCTTCCTGGCAGCTCTTCTGCAGACAAAAAAAAGACTGTTTAAGCTGAATCCAACATTCCTTACAATCAAAGAGAAGGGTGGGTTATGTTTGTGAACTTTGGATCGGGTCCTGTGGCACTAGAAACAATGAGGTGATTTAACAAATCGGCATGTGTTCTGCTTGTTCCCTACCACCCACCCCACCACTCAGTTTGGACTGTCCTAATTTTACTAATAGAAACCATACTGACTTTATATGAGATTCTTGTCTGTGGTAGTATCTCCATGAGCTGCTAAGATGCCAGCAAGGCAGAGTTAGAGGGAACTCTTAATATTACAAACTGATGCAGGGAGGAAAAAAGCCCAGACTGGTTTTCTGGCACTGACCCCTGCAATTTCAACACGTCATCTGCAGAAAACTTAGATCTCTAGTGTTTACGTTATCTGACTGTGTTTAAGTCTTCCCACTGAAAATAAGTAGCATCTCCATGTTGCAGCACTGTTCCAAGTAAACATGTTTTTAGGAAGCAGAGTGTATCTGTTCTGGCTGAAGAATAGTACAACTCCTCTTGTGTATGTCAGTTGTTCGGGTTAAGTTCTTAACTATCTCTTGGAAAAAAAACAAACCACAACACAATAGCAAAACAGATGGAGAGCACTGCTTCTTCATATCTTTTCTGTGACAGGCAACATCCTTCTAACGGAATTACCTGTATTAAATTATGGATGAACTATATAGCAAAACTAACACAAATGTCAGTATTTTCCAGCCATTCTGCCCTCCATGCGTGTCCAAAATGGCATTCCTCTGTAGATACTTCTGTAATTTCGTCATGGGACAAGCAAAACTATACCCCCATGCAGCAAAGCTTTTGATTATGTTGGGATTTCAGTGAAATGAGTGGGAGCGAGGAGCTCTGGATTTGTTTGCAGCCCTCGGGCAAATATTGCAAGAAACTTCCTAGCACCTGCTAAACTTCCTGAGGAAAAAGAGCTTTTCTTGGTGAATTAAGTTGCGTATTTGTTTCACGTGGAGGTCGGCCTGGAGTCCCGTCTGGGCTTGAGAGGCTGTCACCCCGGCAGGTTGGGAGTGTGGTTCCTGGGCGGGTGTGCTGGGGAGATGCCGCGTACGCTCCCTCGGGGCAGCCAGAGCCTTTGCCCAGCTGTTTGGCGATACCAAGGAAGAAAACAAGATCGGTGCTAACTAGGTCCTGAGGGGGCTTTTCCTCAGCTCTCTGTGTCAGGAAGCTGGTTGTTGTAAAACAGTCTTCTGGGCGAGGAGCAGCAAGCCCCCAGGCTGCCGGGGTGGTGGGCAAGAGCAGTGGGGTTCTCACAGAAGAGCTCTCACATGTAGGTATGCCTTTAGCTAATCAACTCACTTCCCTAACTTGGACATCGTACAAGAAGTGGGCATATTTCACAGGAGATAGAGCAGCTGATCGCAACAAACATGGGGTTGTGGGTTTGAGGTTTGTTTTTCCTCCCGCGATACTGGCTGCGTTAAGTTGCCAGTTAAAGCAGCAAGGGCTGAAGTCCTGACTGTGGCTTAGGCCATCCAGGCGCTTGCCACTTAAGACCCTCTTTAGGCTCTGTGTACCTGAGGTTGCTTTAAATGCTGTAAAGGTTGAATTTTTATTTTAGCTTGATTCTGTACGGCTACA
Organism: Haliaeetus leucocephalus; assembly: GCF_000737465.1. NCBI lineage: Eukaryota > Metazoa > Chordata > Aves > Accipitriformes > Accipitridae > Haliaeetus > Haliaeetus leucocephalus. The sequence goes on from NW_010973400.1 coordinate 2,007,304, forward strand.
TCTATATTGGTAAACTAAATAGGGCCAGGGCACAGGCTTGAGTGTAATTGTGCATGTGGATGATCTTCACGTGCTCCTGGGCTGGCTTTTGGCTGAGGGCTTTCCCTGAACCATGGCCAGGTATGGGCATGTCTCTGGAGGCGGGATGGACAGAAATACATCTCTGGAGGGAAGTTAGGGCATGTAGGTGGGAGCTATGCTGTACCAGAGAATTAGCACTCACCTGCTAATGCTATTTACTGGTATAATATATTTATTAAGGTGAAGAGCCTTTTTGACATTCCGTTTTTGTTTTCTGGATGCCCGGTGCTCATAAGCACGTGTGTATGTACATATAGATGTATGGTATGAAATGGCAGAGCCATTTCTGCCCCGTGTGGGAGCACGGTGGTGAGGAGCAGGCTTGCCTTTCTCCTGTGCCACAGCAGGGAGCAGGAGAGCCACCCTGCTGGGAGAGGTGGGTAGGGTCCTACACGCGTGCTCACATCCCAAACTACGCCTTGATAGCCTGGTGGTTATAGCTGCCTCCTGGGGGCTGAAGGGGGGGATTTTGGATCTCAGACAGCAGAGGGGACTGAATGAAGCACAGATATCTGTATTTAAGGCAAGTGCTTCAACCACTGAGCCTTTGAAGGGAAGGGGAATGATGCTTTTGAACTGCCTAAGGGGAAGAGGTAAAAAAAGCTCCCCCTTTTTATTGCTCTCGGCAGAGGGGAAGGGAGATGAAACAAAGAGCAAACTCCGGTAGGGAGATCACACCTGGGAAGCTGAAGTGAGGGTTTTACCCCCCTGCAGAGAGCCAGATTTTAAGATTGGTTCCTCTCCACAGCATTTCCCAGGCTTACGCTGGACTCCTGCCCGCCCAGCATCCCATCTTCTGCGAGCCCTTGCTCCTGGCGTGCCTTGCGGTGCCATGTGCCCGACAGGGAGCAGGGCCACTGTGCTGGCACATGGCAAGTTCCTTGGTAGTTCCCACCTTCTGTAAACACTGAATCGTCTTTGATGATTTAATCTGTGCTTAATAACTAAGAGTATTAAGACTTGTTCGCACAGTGTTTTAAAGGTGGTGTGTAACTACAGGTCCATGTGATTTTTATTTTTTTTAACATACTTTCTCTGATGTTAATGTTAATTCCTCCTTAATGCACTTGAGTTCCAGTCTGGACTGATTCCGTTACTTGGTCAGGTCTAATTCAGGGGCTTTTGAGGGTGCTTTTATAAAATACTGGTGGGTTTTCACCCCCTTTTTGGTACTGTATTCATCTCTGACACTTACAGTTCCATGAAATACAGCCTCGAATTGATGAAATTAACTTTTCTTGATCCAAGAGATTAAATGTGGCTGTAAATTTTTAAGCAGAACCAGTTGCTGCAATTCCCCATCAAAGAAAAATCTTGTGGACTTGAACGAGTAAGACTTAGGGAGAGCATTCTCCTGGGGAAGCTGATTAGTTAATACTTAAGTAATATCTTTTTCTTTCCTCTCCCCCTGCATCTCCAGACCTGAAACAACACAAACGATTCCTAGATCAAAAGTATGCTCGAGTCCCTTTTATCGGACAAATATCACAAACGGTAGGCTCTCGCTTTTCACTTGAGTAACGGCACAGGCTTTCAGGATTCCTTTAATAAACTTAAAGTAGGTCATAATACTCACCACTGCATCCTTAAACTGGTATAAATCTTGGTTTCCAGAGTTTTAATTACACTGGCTGCTCCCATTAGGTGGTCTTGTTTCATGGCAGGATGCTAGACAGCTCTCTTGCTCTAAGTCATTTATGTGGACTGTGGGTATGTCTGTCAAACCATAATGAGCAATGAAAGAATGAAGAATGTTAATTTAACTGATGCTGCTTTTGCTGTTAATGTAAGTACCACCAGCTGCACCTCGTAAACATTGCTGTTTGCTTGCCTGTGCATCGCCATTCAGCGAGACCTAGTGTGATTGATAGAGGCAGAATTAGACTGATGGCTTGCATGCCACAACTTTTCTGTAGCGCTACTTCTGTGAATGCTTTTTTGTTGCAAGAGACAGCTCCTAAATTTTAATTGCTTTTCAAACTAGCAAGTGCCGCTCATGTCAAACGCTGGTAATTGGTTTATGGCATAGAGGTATTATAAATTAAGGAGAGGTCAGTGTAGATAATGCGCGTATTACCTGTTGGAGGAACGATGGTTGGGTAGAAGTGACACTTAGGAGATGCTCGCTTTGGCGTGCAGGGGTTCTAGGTGCTCGCACACAGCTTCTTAAACAATGGGCCCTAATAGGAAAGAACTGGCTGCAACAATAGCGGTGCTCAAAGTCACTTTATAATTAGAGAAATTACTGAATAATGCAAAACTCCACAAATGGGTTTTTTTCCGGCCCATTAAGCGTTCATGTAAACCTTCAAAATAAAGCTGCGTACCTCCTTTCACCTGCCAGCTGTGGTGAGCACTGAGCAAAAGCACATTTTGTTCCTCTCCGGCAGGTCGTTAGGAGGGTGATGAACCCCAAGGATTTGACAGAAGCCACTTGTGTTCCAGTGCCAGCTCATCTAGAGGCATCTCTCCTTCCTGCCCTTTCTCCACTGATTAAGGTGCTCCTGTACCTCTTAGCATGAAGCTGCTTCTCATTGACATCCTGTCCAACATTTCTCTTTTGCCTTGATGGTTTCTGGAAGTGTTTCTCATCTCTAGCGTAGCTCCATTCTCACTCTGTCCTGATATACTCAGTTATTTTAGAGGTGATTTACTACACGTTTCTATTTTTACTCCAAGTGTATGTCAGGGTGAAATGCTCTAAATCAAAATGACTGCAGTCTTTAGGATTTAAATTATTTAGGGTTTTAAACAAGGAATACTCATTTAAGTAATTGATTTATTATTGCATATAACTTATTTCCATAATATTCTCCAGTTAGTAATAATTGAAATGTTATGACTTGCAACTAAATACCTTAAATTTATACCACTCTTTGCTTATCATGATAATATATTCTTATCTCTGCACACTGTTAGGTTTTAAAGGTTTATATTCTTTGTTAAGTAGTAAATATTGTAGCTTTATTAAATTTTTAACAGATTAATTAATTCATGGCAAGCCATTCTTCGGATGTTTTTCTGAACACCTACAATCAGTGGAGCTCCTTGTTTTGAGTAGAGATGGGAGAGATGCAGAACAAGGCAGAACTGGTGGTTATGTCTCACAGGACCCGATGGTTGTGGCACTAAACCGCGGGCCAGGTCCCTGCTTCTGGGATATGTGTGGGAGAGATGAGGACTGTAGTGCTGCCTGGTTTCTCGTGTGTCCTACCTATAAGCAGTAACTTATGCTGCCTTTTTTTATGAGGGTTTTTGATGTTTTATGCAGAGCGAAGTAGAGTGGATCCTTAGCAGCATTCGGGTGCTGCTTCATTTAGTTTCTAGATTGCAGAGCCAGATTGCAACCTCGCTACTCTGACTAGCACGGTTCTGGTACATATGAAAACACAACTGTCTTGAAAGCTTTCAGGCCAAGTATCGAAAAACCCATACAGAAGTGGCCTTTAAATCGTTAATACCATGGATGTAAGCTCATAAGGCTTGCCAAAACTGCGTGTTGGATACTAAGATCCTCCTTTGGTCACAACCTACTTCATAACCTGTGTGTATCTAGGCTTTAGAGTTTTTCAGTTTTATTGATTTCAAAGAGTATTATGTATATGCAAACTTCTGGTATCCATGCACTTAAGTGCTGTAATGAGATTTTCCAAAAACACTTGCATGTACTTCTAGGGACCTAAACTGGTTATTATATGGCCTCATACCTATAAGGCTATAATATTAGGCTACAATATCTTTCTCTCCCACTTGTTTCTCTTTTTCCAGTCTATGACTGACAAATTAACTTTTCTTGGTCTTATTTTCAGTGAATTGGTCCCAGTAAAGAAAATACTTTCTGAGTAACTGCTGCCTATGTTGAAACAAACAAAGAAAAAATGTAATTCTGGACAGCCAAGGCTGAAAAATCTGACTTCTTGGGAAAGGTTACAGAAGGAAAAAAAAAATAGTAGCACTTAAGCAGTTATAAAAGTAATAATATAGCTATATACTTGAGCTTTACAGTATTTAAATACACAAACGTGCTCGAATTGACCTCGGATGGCAAGGAGATCTCCCATGGATATTTCTTGTATAATTTCAAGTTGTAACCCTTTTACTCGTATCCTAAAGAGAATTCACTGATATCATTCAACATTTTATTTAAACCTTAGTCTGTTTAAGCCATTATATTAAACCTAAGTTTTAATACTTTGTTTTTTAAATTGAATTTGAAATTATTACATTTTAATCCTATATAACTGAGAAATATTTATTTTAATACAACTTAGTATGAATTTCATTATGGTTTCGTAAGGGAAAAAAACATTTTACTCTCTTGTCCACTAAATGGAAATACTCTTACATCTAAAACTATTTCATTTATAGCCACTAAAAATAAAAGTATATCTTCCATAAATCAAAGGATTATTTTAATGGGTCTGACAAACAAAATTCCATTAAAATTTCCTATTGGCTTCAAAGCATGATGTTTCCACTTGCTCTCTAGTTCTTTTTGGTTCCTTTTTTTCCCCCACCGTTGAATATGTTGTGAGCAAACCAAAGAAAAGACTACGTGGGTGTATTCAGATACTGTTCCCACTGTCATAATGTGTAACTTCAGCAGAAGACCTGTCTTCCCCCACAGTGTTGATTCCTCATCCTCTTTCCATTGGTCAACACAGCTTTGGGTGGATCTAGTGAAGCAAATTTCAGTTCCTCAGTCCGTGTTGACATGCAGCAGCTTTTCCAGCGCTTCTTTCAGCAGTGGCACTGCAGGCATCTACAGCTGAAGGACTGTGCTGCGGTATCAAAACAGGCTTGGCAAGAAGCGACCGTGGTTAATAGTATGTCCTCTTGCCACAGAAGTGATCTGAAACTCACACCTGAATGCCGTTTGGGGAAGTAAAGAAGGGATAAGAGACCAAGTGAGTTATGGAGGGGTGACATCCTTACCACCAGGTTTCTTTCATCTAGTTTTGGAAGAGGCTGCTGCTACACTAAGCACTGTAGTGGTCCATAATCTGATTGTATTGCTAATCCCCAGATATACACATAAATATATGCTGATTTTTTTTCTCCAAGAAGGAAAAGCTGCTTTGTTTTAGAAGGTAGGAAAACCTTGGGGCAGTGAGTCTGACTGGGTTTTCTTCACCTCAGTTTATAGGCTGGAGATGAGAAAATGAACAAGGAGATACACCAGCCTTCCAGCTCTTCCTGTAACCTATGGGGTGTCAGGATAAAGGGTGGCATATCTGTCCACGTGGAAGCCATAAAGTCAGGATCAAATGTGTGAAACTCCCAGCTTCAGTAGCTCTCTCAGGAGTAGGTATCAACATTTCCTCTTCTTTCTCTCTGGCACTGGTGTAACTTTTGCCGTAAACAGATCTACTGTGTGAAGCACAAGAGTGCTTCAGTGGATTAAAATTGTCTAAAATTGAATGGGTGGAGGAAATTAACTTTTTTCAACAAAAAAATCCCAACAACTTCTTATCTCGTATTAGAAATAACTTAAGGCAGGCTGCATTAAGCAATCAAAAAGTAACACTTTTATTTTCAACGACTCTGCTTACCTCATGCTAATTTTCATCAGGATTCCAGATAATATACTACTAACCATTATTTTCTCACCTAGTTTGCTCAGTACTGACAGATAATAGATGATCCTATTACAAATAGATTTGACACTGCATCCATGAAAATGTGAAAATTGGAGTCTCTCATGATTATTTAAAATGTGTGCTCACTCACTCAAATGAGGTATAAGAGTCTACTTCGGAGATAAAGTAGGCCAGATTGCTCGAAAGGCTGCTTCGGTGTCACACAGGTTAATGTAGATGTATTATGTATTTATATAGCCTATAGGAGGATAACTTTTTAGCAAATGATTTGGACTGAATGTGCACTTGATCAGGACTCTCATTAATAACCCATGGCCACACTGTTCTCGTGGTGAGAAGTTACCCTTGCAATCACAAAGATTAATTCTGGGGCTGTCTTACTGTAGTTTGGGAGAAAGAGTCCAAAGAAACAGGTGAGTCATGTGTTAAGTGCTGAACAGAGATCCATATAGACTGAGCTATAGATTAAGATCTTGTGTTATCCCTGACATTTTGATTAAAATGGCCATTTTTTTCAGCTACGGTTCTGGGAATTGGAACAATACTGTTTTTCTCTGAAAGTGAGGGGTGCTCACACTACTGCACCTCAGTGTGGGCCCAGTGCTGAACTGTAACCTCCATGCATGAGACTTCAAAGATAAATTGACTTTTTTCCATTGGGTGTTAGGTCATGCCCACATTTCCATGAGAATTGCAGTAGTGTAGCCAGAAGTTAGTAACTGTTGTGATGACGCATCCTGTGGGATTTGATGCAAAGGAAGGATGAATTAGTTAAACATGAGACAATAAGCATTTTCTTTTATACTGGTATCTTGATTTCCCCATTTGATGGATCATGAGAGACCAACGTATTGGAAGTTCTTTGGAGCATGGACATCTTCAGTTGATTTGTCCTGGACTGCTACAGAATTTCAAAATTTTGCATGGGCCTTGCACATCTCTGAATCTGAGTTGTTGCAAAAGCTATGCAGCACAGCAAAACAGTTGTGATAGACCTTTTTCTCAATAGTGTGTGCCTGTAGCGTGGCATTCGGGTTGTGTAGCTTGTGGAAATGGTCTAGGACCAGACAGTTGTCTGGACTGGTCACATGGAGGCAGTCAGTGTTTTGAGAGTCTCCGAGTTATGCATATGACAAATGAGGACCGTTAGAGAGGGCACTGAGTGAGGAGAATTTGAATGGAGGCGTTAGATGAGATGGAGAGCTTGCGCCTGGAAAGTACATCACCACAGAGCTGGAGCTGTGGAGAAGGCTGTTGTACTAATCCTGACATGACTCTTAGGCCATGAGGAGAAGACTGAGGAAGTAAACAGCAGCATCCCTGGCGCTGGAACATGATCATCATATGTACTCTGTCATCAGCATATTCTCTATGTCAAGAAATGGGGGTGTGATAGTCTTATTCAAAGCCTTTGATGACAGGCTGCGGGACACTGCCTGGGGCTGTAAGACAAATAACAGTAGTCTTCTCCATGGGCGCTATCTGACTTTTTGAAAATGAATACCTTCCTGACTGCGCTGGTACTGGTTAGTTAAGACACAAGCAAGCTCTCTGCTATCTATGTAGCTGCTGAACTTGCACGTGTTTTAGTCAGAGCTGTAAACAAGTGTGTCAAGGGAAGCACTGTGGTTCTTCACCTGGAGTATTCGCATCTCTCCAGATACGGTCAAAGCATCACGAAGATGGTAGTAACTTAATGATGTGAAATGAGGCATTACAGAAAGTCGTTCAGAGTAGTTGTGTGGAGACTGTCCACCAAATTTATTGAGAAAGCCTGCTAGCTGGGAGGTGCTGGAGGTAGTACTGATGTGCCACTCACCAAGCGTGCAACTTAAAATATGTGATTGCCAGGAAAATATGAGTCCTCTAGGAAAATGCTTTCCCTCCACTTATCTCCACTTATCTTATATGTAGGCATCTGGACAATTGCAAGCAGTGCTGATTCTTCTTGGGGAAGGTTAGCTCTCGGGCTACCCACTGATTAAAGTTTCTCAGCACCATATGTAAAGAGCCTAAACCCTATGTTTTTATATAACCTAATTCTTAAATTAAATCTAGCAGCTCAATTTTAACAGCATGATCTCCTCACGCAATTGAATGAATTGTGGGATGGTCATACGTGCTAAAATCAACAATTTACATCAGGAGAACAAATTCTTGCTGTGAAGGAATTGCTTCTCTTTCTAATTATTCTCATGGAATCAAAAGTTTGATTGACTGTAACCTGCTCACCTCCCACACTTCCTCTTCTGTCTTCGCATGCTTTCTTCTCTTTCCTCTAAAGGGGATCTTTTGTAACTGATCTGTTTATTCTGCTGTTTCTTTGGGGATGACAAATTAAGCTACAGATCTTTTTTTAGTGTTGTAATTGGGAGGTGAAGAGAGGAGATTAAGAGCTCCATGATGCCAGTGTGCTGCTGGCAGTCAGCTTTGGAAATTTGGTTCATTGCTTTGGAAAAGTGGCCAAGATCTGTGCCTCAAAAGTATGAGGTTTTGAGTCTTGTCATTCTAATATTGATTTTGGGTATAATAAATGGGACAGCTGATAAACAGTTGAGTAAGAGAAATATAATTAATGCCTACCAACATTGTAGATCCTCTTAAGCTAACCTGGTATCTATTAAGTGGTTTTAATGTGATTGCGAGTTTGATATTTATGGCTTCTACAAAGCGTTTGACTTGATGACACCATTTTGATTAAGAAACCAGAACAAAATGATTCGATTTGGCATGTGTGAGGATGGGAATTGAGCTTGCCCAACTTCAGCCATTTACAGTTTGGTGTCCTAGTCTAAACTAGCTGTCCTAGGCTCCCTCTGAACTCAGTGGAGAGGAGAGAGGGCTATTGCTCCACCTCTGAGCTGACACCAGAGAAACGTGAGCTTGTAGCACAAATCTGTTGTGTTGCCTGTGTTGGCAATCTTTGTGTACATCCATAGGAGAACTTCAGGGAGGCTGTGCTAAATCTGCGTCTGACCATACTGCCGACACTCCCAGAATATTGTGTTCAGATCTGTCTGCACCTCAAGGAGGTTGATGAAATAGGGAAAGGTGGTAAAAGAGTGATGATGGTGGCTAAGGGGTGGAAAAACATGCCTTTAAGCCATGGGATTTCTTGTAATCATTCATTACCCTAATCTAAGAGAAGGAAAGAATTGATTAGCTTTTCTACATGGGAAATTTTAAGAAGGGAAGAGTCTTCAGCCTGTTGAACAAAAATATAGCAAGATTTGTTGTCTAGAAATGAAAGCCAAGAAAATTCATAATAGAAAAAACAAATAGATTTTGACAGCAGGAATAATTAATCACTAAAACCTTTCACCAACACCCCCAAGGCATCACTAGAAATTTGGTAATCATGACAGGTTTTTTATTTTTTCTTCCAGAACAAGGCAAGAAATTGAGTCCTGTGCCTTATAATATGCAAGAGAATCGGACTAAGGTCAAAAAAGGACTGCTATGATTATCTAGTCAGTAAATAGTGTGTTGGTCCCTGTGAAGAGAAGAGGGTTTCCCCTGCCATGGTCAACTTGTCAGTCCAAAATGAGTCTGAAAGCAAATGGAGACTGTATTTAGGGATTCGGTTGACTTCTGTCAGTCCCTCTATACCAAAGGGTAACTCCTTTAGGTGGACACTCATAGCTTGGAAAACCTTTTTGGGATGCACTGTGTTTCTGGCCATACCACACTATAGCAGTGTTATCACCTTGGCTGTATTTTTACCTTTCAGACTATTTGGTACCTAAATATTGTGTAAGGATATTACTTCCTCTTGGGGCATGGCAATGTTAGTTCAGATCATAAGAGAAACAGTAGCTTTTGCCCTTTTGAGCACAGGCTGTTCTTTTCAGGCTAATGATACTGTGCTCTCCGTTTCCATTTTGTAGCATCAGACCCAACAGAATGAGCTTTTAGGTTTTTCCCCTCATCCCTGCTGTCTCTGGTACATCATGAACCAAATGTAGTTCCTCTTCTCTGCTCAGTCTGTCTCTGCGTTGCACAAGGCTTCATGTAAGTCAAGGAGGGACACAGAAGAGTCTGCTGAGAGCCAGGTACTTACTTTGCCACTGCCCTGGCTCTTTTGCAGCAGCCTGTTCCTATCCTGCTGCTCTCCAGCTGCCGAATAGCATTCCTCCTACACTACAAAAAGTATGATGTGGCTGTCTTCACATCACCTGCAGTTGGTTATGTTACCTGACTCCCTGATAGTCCCTGAGAGTCTTACTGGAAGAGTAGGACTTTCTATTAAAAACCATCTGCAAATGGAAATCCAACAGATTTTGTTCTGTTTCTGCTTTTTCTATTGACTTTTTTGAGAAAAAACTGGAAAAGACCTTGAACCGCAGAAAGTTGGTTCCTGATGTCAAAGAAGTTGAGGTCTTTTCACTCTCAAATGCTGCAGTGCCTTGAATGCTAGTCTCTCCAGCTGCTTTGGTGAAGCAACGGAGTTGGGTAGATATGTTAGTCAAGCTGTCCTAAAACTTTTCAGCCTTTTAATCCCAATGCCTTCAAACCATTTCAGAAGAAGATAGCTTTGCTAGTCTTTGCTTCAATAAAGAAATAAAAGACCTTTCAACACATGTACTTGCCTATGACCTTCATCAAATCTCCAGCAAAGCCAGTGGACTTCAATGAGTTGTGAAGAAGCTGACTCTACTTTAGGGAAATCTACCCCTTTTACTAGACTGTGTGTATTTGTCTTCAAAGAAACCTCACTATTCGGGTGAACAATTCTGAACTGAACATTGCAGGTCCATTAGAACTCTGCATTCATTTGAATAAGCAGTCTTTTCAGCGGTCTCTTTTTGCATGTGAATATTTTGCGTATCTCTTTCGAACTCCACACATCTCAGTAGCTTTCCTTGAGCTTTTCCTGGGAAAGAAGAATTAAATAAACTTACAATGAGTAAGAAATTCCTATTTGTATCATCACAGTCATCTGGTTGTGAGTCTTGCTACAGAATAACACAGGAATTGTTAATTGTTGTCTGGATAACGCAATTCTATGTTTAACATGGTTTAGGGAAAGGATAGTGAAATACATTCTTTGAGGATGGGCTCCTAAATTGTCTGTCTGCATTTTCTTTTGGAGTTTTGTTTAGTTAGGCAGGTCTGTATGCTTTAACTTCATTTAGACCATCAGCTAAAGGCCATTTGAAGCAAAAGATGAGACTTGATAGACTATTAATGCTGGATGTCTGATCATCTAGGTCCATAAATTCATTAGTAATCTGTGATATCTGTACAACTTACAGTGTTTTAAAAGTATTTTTTGAAAAAAAGTGTAAATTATCTTGGCAAACTTTGTCATAATTGCTCATTGCATCTGAGTTTGCAAAAATAGCTTTGTTTATGATCTGATATTTTTAATGGCATATTTCATTGTTTCCATTTAAACTTCGAAGTGACATCTTTGTTTTTCCATTTTAAAGAGCAGCATAATCCAGATGCCTGTCAAAAGAGTTGATGATGTAGCATTTTATGAGTAATCCTTCTGTTTGAGTTTTTTGTTTTGTCAGAAATGTTTACCAAGCTCTTAGAAAGCTCCCCATGAATATTGTTGATGTATACTTCCTTTTAAAGAAGTGATTATCCATGCAGGAATACAAACTGAACAGTCAGTTCTAAACCACAAATGTTTTCTCAAAAGTTACCTCATGTCATAGGAGGAGTTAATTCATCAGTGTAATGGCACAGGGGGCTACTGAACAAAAATTATTCTCTCCTTCCCTTTCCCCAGCTTAACTCTTTGAAGCACAGGCCAGCATTCAAGTTTGGGGGACTTCTGAAAAAGTATTACACAGAATAACCTCAGGGTTACTGTCAGTCTGTCTAAATCTTTGATGAAGAGATGTTAATAGTTCCCAGCCTGCTTTCAGAGACATGAGTGTGATTGCAAGAAACATTATGAGTAAAACATACCAAGTAGTCTTAAGGAATCCAGCAATTATCTTTTCAAACCTGGGGCTGTTAGACAGTACATCCAGTGATGCTCTCATTTGTTGCTGTTAAAAGCTTTATATAAATAACTTGCACTTTAGGCATGTGCAGACATCCTCCTATCTGGTCATTTTTCTCCCGTGATTCCTTAGTCTTGGTGGCTGCGGCTTAAATTCTTTTGGACCTTGATGAGGACCAGCAGTAGTGCCAGGCTTTTTCCAAGCATTTTGGAATCCTTTTGGCTTGCAAATGCTCTGGGGTCTGCAAACCTTGCAGCGTTTCAGCCTGCAAATTAGTAGTTGGCTGGTTGTCAGTTGGGGAAAAGAGAGATCTGTAAATTCTGTAATAAATAATAGATTAGGGTCAACATACACAGTAGCGTTCTGCAGGCATCATGGTGCAGTGCAGTCACTCCTTCCCATAAAGTCAAGTGGGGCTGTGAAAATGGACGCACCCTTCAGTTCTAGCCCTGTGTTTTATTTTTTCTATCCAAGCCTGCAATTCTTGGCTGCAGTTTTACCCAACTTCAGAGCCTGTGTAGCTTGTTGTGGGATCCGTAATTACTCCCGTCTCAGACCACTTGCTCAGTTTCTGGCAATGTTAGGACAACAGGTCACACCAGGCATTATAGAGATTTTGCCTGTAGAGCTGGAATAGTCCCAAACTAAATACACTAAAGATAACTGGGAGAGCACAGCAGTAGTGCCTAACCTGTGCACCACTGAGAGCTTTGGGTACGCCAGTCTGTACTTAACTCCCGTATGGCTTCCCAGTTGTGCTAAGCTCGGCTGTTTGCAGGGTGACTGATTTTGATTTGCCAGGTATGCTGCCTATAAGTACTCTTCTTTTACAGCTTATGAGACATCTACTTAGCCTGCCTAGTAAGTGTTTATACCTTATATTGGAGTCTTCCTCCCCCTCCTTCTTATTTGCTTTCCTTTCCCTTGTTTATTTGCAAAGAGAGTGTGTTCCAGCCGTGCCTCTGCTGAGTGTTTCATTCCCTTTCTTCAGACCATGCCCCAAGCTGTGGTACCTGATGTGGAGGAGGTTATGTTTGCAGTGCAGAGCAGCTTGTAAAGGGCATTTTTAAAGCACTTTGTGCTTCACAGTTGATTTATAGCTTGTCTGCACGGGCAGGCTTTCATAGAATATTTTTTCTGTTAAACTTTTTCTGATTAATTAACCTACAATAACTGTCTCCATGTCCTTGGCTTTATCCTTTTTCCTTTCCAATTACTTTTTTTCGACTACAAGCGAGACGTTGTGGGCAGGCGCTGCATGGTGTGTTGCATCTTCACTGAGGTCCATGTTGTGCACCTCTGCTGCAGGCTTTTGGGTGATCTCTACTTCAGGGAAGCTCTGGCACGGTCCCTCATTGCAGTACTGAGTTGCCAAATGTTGCTGCCTGTTCCTCACCTTACTTCAGATCATGGAGGATGCTCTTTAAATGTGCATATGCTTCTCTTGCCCTGCACAGCTCTTGGTGGATAAGCTGATCTGCTGTATTACCCTTGGATGCTTCATCTGTAACAGAGAAGCTCTGAAACAGTGTCTTGCTGTGTAAGAAAATTGTGGTTTTGACTTGATGTCATATGAAATCATTCTTTCCCTCATTCTTCCTTGCCTTTTGGAAACCTCTTTTCTAATTTACTACTTAAAGCTGAAGCATGGTGAGCTTTCCATTAGCTGCTTGTGCTGTCACCGTATCTCATTGCTGGTGCAGGTTGGCCTATTTTGTCCAACCCAGAACTGCTGAAGTTCAGGGGAATCCAATTGATATAGCTGCTTTTTCCAAAAGATCCAGACCTGCTTCTCGCTGACCAGGTCTTATGAGCCAAAGATGCTTCTGATTTATTCCATCCCTTCATGAAGATGCCCATGTTGATGAGGTAGGTCAGCTGACACCATCTTCTTATACCATGTTTTGTCTGGCCTTCTGCTAGTTTTACCTTGAAGAATGAGCTGCCTACTTCATGAAGATTGCTCCTACAATGATGAAATATCTAAAGCAGATGCTTGGTTTCCATCACGTTGCTTCAAGTCATTTAATTTGGAAGCTTAGATACAGTATAGGATATGTGACCCATCCATAGTGAGGTTGTTAGGCTCCCAAAGGAAAGATGAGGTTGCTGCTAAAGGCTTCTGTAATGTGCCTTCAACTTCATAAGTATTGATACAGGGAGTTGAGGCTTTACCTTTACAGTAGTACACTATGGTGAGAGATGACAACTTTTGGTTTTGGTGTTTAAAGCTCCTTGCTGTACTTCTCCCTCTTCCACTTTCAGTGTTTTATTCTAGTGGTTCAGAACTGCCTGGCAGGTGCTGCTCTCCTCACTTCCTCTCAATGGCAACTGCAGTAAAGTTCTGGTAAGATTAAAATCCATTCCTATAAACAGCCAAGACTTTCTGAAGTGGGGGAAGAAAAACCCACCCAAATGCTAGTAAATAATGTAAATTGCAATATGTTAAACAGTAAAGACCATTAATCCTGTCTTTGTGTTGCCCCAAGTAATAATTTTGACTCTCCTTTGGGACTGCATGTTCAGGAGCAAGCAGACAGATTTTGAACTCTAAGCCCATCTTTGTGTACCATTTTCATGGTGACAGATTACTGCTTTTCTTGTTCCTTTTTTCCTTCTGATCCTTCTTTCTTCAGATGTCCCATATCCAGCTGTGTTTTGCCTTTCCCTATGGCACTGCCATCGAGAATCTGCAATGCATTTTGTAAATATTCTTCATGTCTTTCATTACTGAGGTGGGAAAGAAAAAGGTTTCCTTCATGTAAAACCGTCATTGGTTTCTCAGGCCTATCAGAAACCCATTTTATTTTTTATTACTGTCAAAGGCTGCTCTTCTGTTTTGTGAAGTCCTGGAACAAGAGTCCTGAGGTGGCTTTGAAAAGTGGATGTTTCCCTAAGGAGATCTTCCAGAGAAGCTCTGGCCTCATGTTGCCCTTGGAGATGATGTGGTAACTATGATATGATGAGTCACTATGCAAAGGAGAAATGACTCCCTTGAGTTTTTTCTTTCCTTTCCATAAACTGCTTCATGACAACACTACTCTTTCCAACAAACAAAAAGCAAAACAAAAAAAAAGGTTCTATTTTTGTTTGTGCTTTTTCAGGCAGTCCTTGCTAAATTCTTTAGTTATGTCATGAAAGTCAGAAATACTCAGTTGAAATGTCTCAAAAACATGTTCAGGAAGTGTTAAACAGATAAATAAGGAGACCAGCTATTGGAAAAGCCTTAACTCCAAAGTGAGTCGAGTCTAATCCTGTAAACAAAGCTGGCTAAAGAGGAAGATGGAGCGTTATATGACAGAGAGGACAGGAATGATGGGGGATAGCGTGGATGACATGCTTACAAATCTGCCCACTCCCCAGGCCTTTCATGTGCTTCTTCCTTGTATTATCATGCCTTACATTTTCAAGAAACTAACCTGCAGCTAGCTAGTGGTTAGGCAGGGCTCTGTCTTTTCTGCATGAAGTAAGGACTAAAAATTGTAAATGTTTTGTCTGTTTCATGGAATCATAGAATGGTTTCAATTGGAAGGGACCTTAAAGATCATCTAGTTCCAACCCCCCTGCCATGGGCAGGGACACCTCCCCCTAGACCAGGTTGCTCAAAGCCCCATCCAACCTGGCCTTGAACAATTCCAGGGATGGGCCAGCCACAACTTCTCTGGGCAACCTGTTCCAGTGCCTCACCATCCTCACAGTGAAGAACTTCTTCCTTACATCTATTCTAAATCTATCCTCTTTCAGTTTCAAGCCATTATCCCTTGGCCTATCACTACATGCCCTTGTAAAAAGTCCCTCTGCAGCTTTCTTGTCGGCCCCCTTCAGGTACTGGAAGGCTGCTGTAAGGTCTCCCCGGAGCCTTCTCTTCTCCAGGCTGAACAACCCCAACTCTCTCAGCCTGTCCTCATAGGAGAGGTGCTCCAGCCCTCTGATCATCTTCATGGCCCTCCTCTGGACTTGCTCCAACAGGTCCATGTCCTTCTCATGTTGGGGGCCCCAGAGCTGAACGCAGTACTCCAGGTGGGGTCTCACGAGAGTGGAGTAGAGGGGGAGACTCACCTCCCTTGACCTGCTGGTCACGCTTCTTTTGATGCAGCCCAGGATACAGTTGGCTTTCTGGGCTGCAAGCGCACATTGCCAGGTCATGCTGAGCTTCTCATCAGCCAACACCCCCAGGTTCTTTTACTCAGGGCTGCTCTCAATCTATTCCCTGCCCAGTCTGTATTTGTGCTTGGGATTGCCCCAACCCATGTGCAGGCCTTGCACTTTGCCTTGTTGAACTTCATGAGGTTCACATGGGCCCACCTCTCAAGCCTGTCAGGGTCCCTCAGGATGGCATCCCTTCCCTCCAGCATGTTGACCACACCACACAGCTTGGTATCGTCGGCAAACTTGCTGAGGGTGCACTCGATCCCAGTGTCCATGCCACCGACAAAGATGTTAAACAGCGCTGGTCCCGATACCAACCCCTGAGGAACCCCACTCATCGCTGGTCTCCACTTGGACATCGAACCATTGACCACAACTCTTTTGAGTGCGACCATCCAGCCAATTCCTTATCCACCGAGTGGTCCATCCGTCAAATCCGTGTCTGTCTACTTCAGAGACAAGGATGTTGTGTGGAACAGTGTCAAATGCTTTGCACAAGTCCAGGTAGATGACACAAGTTACCCTTCCTTTATCCACCAGTGCTGTAACCCTGTCATAGAAAGCCACCAAATTTGTCAGGCACTTTTTGCCCTTAGTGAAGCCATGCTGGCTGTCACCAGTCACCGCCTTATTTCCCATGTGCCTCAGCATAGTTTCCAGAGGGATCTGCTCCATGATCTTGCCAGGCACAGAGGTGAGACTGAATGGCTTGTAGTTCCCCGGGTCTTCCTTTTTTCCATTTTTAAAAAGGGGGTTTATGTTTCCCCTTTTCCAGTCAGTGGAAACTTCCCCGCACTGCCATGACTTCTCAAATATGATGCATAGTGGCCTGGCCACTTCATTCACCAGTTCCCTCAGGACCTGCAGATGCATCTCATCAGGTCCCATGGACTTGTGCACCTTCAGGTTCCTTAGATGGTCTCAAACTCCTTCTCTTCTCCTACAGTGGGCAGTTCTTCATTGTCCCAGTCCCTGTCTTTGCCTTCTGCAACTTGGGTGGTGTGGCTGGAGCACTTTCTGGTGAAGACTGAGGCAAAGAAGTCATTGAGTACCTCAGCCTTCTCCATATCCCTGGTAACCTGGTGTCCCATTTCCTTCCAAAGAGGGCCCACAGTTTTGCTAGTCTTCCTTTTATCACCAACGTACCTATAGAAGCTTTTCTTGTTGCCCTTGACATCCCTGGCTAGATTTAATTATATCAGGGCTTTGCCTTTCCTAACCTGATCACTGGCTGCTCAGTTTCTCTATTCCTCCCAGGCTGCCTGTCCTTGCTTCCTTGTTTGCTTTATGAGATTAATTTTGGGATGTCAGCTGGCTCTAATCCATCCCTTCAAACTTTTTTTTATAGTGGTCTGATCTGTTGTTTTTTGTTTTTGTTTTTTTTTTTTAATTCTGTGTGATGGTACATCTCGCCTTGCACCCAGCTCTCATTACAGATCATTTGTTGCAACATGAGCCATTTGGTTAGTCCAGCCAAAATTGCTATATGCTTCATTTGCAGGAATATAGTAAGAATTCACCAGTTTTATTGAACTCTCTTAAAGGAATAGAGCATGACCCAATGGAGCTCATTGCTTGACTGATCCACGAAGTGACCTAAGATAAGGCATTCAGTTCTTCCGTGTGCTTCTGTTTCCTGTTCCTTTACCATCCTTGCCTTCACCACACCTCTTTGGACTGTAAGCTCTTCAGTGCTGAGCCACTTTTAGGATTTCACAAGGGGAATTATTTGGTTAGGCTATTTAAACATGGCAAAAGTCTTACGAACATTCTGTAATAACACACTAGCAAGATAGGGAGATATCTTGCAAGGAGACGTTTTGCATGGTGAACTTGCTACAGCTTGCAGGTCGGATTAGTGAAGTGTTACTCTACCACCTTGAAATTATTATAATTACACAAAACATAAAGTTTATGTAAAATAAAAAAAGCTTAAGCTGAGGTAATGAGAAAGAAACACTGATTGCATTGTTCAAGGGAAGTGCACTGTAAACTTCAAATTAGTTTGCATCAACTCAATTACTTGTATGCAGCTCTCTTGTCATTGTAAGAATCTTCCTGGTAGAAACTGAAACTCCAGTGCTTAAAACATGAAATCAATAGGTACTGTTACATCCACTTAAAAAAAATTGTATTGATTTGCAGATAATGACAGCAGTTCATTCTTGCAGGATTACATGCCACTTCCTGTCATAAAGATTACTTCAATATATATTACATCTGAGATGGAGAACATAGGTATAAAACTGCTTTGCTTTAATGAATAGTCATTTTACTTTGGGCATTAAAATGAGATATATTTCTTTAAATTTATCTCTAGGGATTATTTTTATTTCATGGGCAAACCCTGTGTTACCAAAGACTCTAGGACACTATTAAACTTCTAAATAATCCTAGTTTGCCTTGTTTTTGCAAATGCTTGAACTCGTCCTCTCTTTGATAGCAACTAATGAAGCAACATACCGTGCTCTTTCCAGTCTCCTCCACATCCTTGATTAGAGGGTTAACACCATATTATCTTGGGTATTAAGATGCTCTTTGCTAAACCTGAAGTATCTACCAGCATCTAACTCTCTGTGTTTCGTAACAAATTTCTGTCACCTTCAGGGGATTAAATTCTTCATGCTGATCATGGTGGTCTCCCATTGTGCAGCTATCTTTTTCTTGTGCTGTGGCTCATTTGAAACCTATTCTTATCAAGCATAGGTGACTTCATCTTCATGTATTAAAATAACTCTTTTCAACTCTTTCTAGGTAATCTGGCTTCCCAGAAATCTCCTGCTAAATGCAAGGGTTTGCAGTCCTGTTTACTGACTGTTACACCTGAGGCTGATTTTGATACAGATTCTGGATATCGCAGGGTAAGTGTGCAGATACCAGTTCTTTTTGTTTGGGTTTTTTTTGTTTGTTTTAATGGTCTCTTATTTGCTTGCACAAACGCAATTTGGGCTGTGCTTTCCCTTTCAGTGACTGCAGCAAGTTCTTGTTGGAGCATGTGCAACTGAGCATCTGTGTTACAATAGAAAAATAACATAGTAGGATGAATGCTAATGCTGTAAACCTGTTCAGGAGTATTTGAATTTGCTGCTGTAACTCCAACAGGGAGTAAAGTTTTTTATGCGTACAGATTCATAGGCCTATATCTTACAAAATTGTAAAAAGCTGTAAGACACTTGGGTGTAGTGAACATTTTGAGTTTTAAGCTGACAAGCGTGCATGTATTTTTATATTACACATGAAACATTCTTCATAATGTACATAGTTATAAATATCTGTGAGGTTTGCAAAATAAAGTTTAAATATTTGGAAAAGGGAGATTAAAGGTTATTTGGTTTCTTCGGGGTGTGGGGAGGGGGAAGTAAGAACTGATTCCGTCTCTTACCCAATTCTGCTATGCACATCAGAGTAGAAACTTAAATACTTGACTTAATTGTTGAATGACTTTTGTGGGATTTTTCACTTCCCAGTTACTGGAGGAAAGTGTAATTTAGTGGACAGATTTGGTTTTTCTTTTTTTGCCTCTTCCCCAGTCTTGATCCTCTGCTTCCACCTTCTCTTTCAACCTGCTGTTTTTCTTGCCTCTCCCCTTGCCTAACTTCTTTTTGCAATCCTCTGTTTTTTTGGTTTTTTTTTTTTTTTCCATGGAGCTAATCCTGGCCCTTGGTGCTGTTTGATACCTTTCTTGTCCTCTTGGCTTCCTTTGACCAGCTTTCTGGCTTCTTGCAACCAGATACATAGATTTGTGGGATAATTCAGTCTGGAAGGCACCTCTGGAGACCATCTAGTACAAACTCCTGCTCAGAGCAAGATCACCTAGAGCAGGTTGCACAGGGCCACATCCAGTTGGGTTTTGAGTATCTCCAAGGATGCAGATGCTGAAACTTTAGGGCCCCTGTTGCCATGTTTCACCACCGCATGAAGGATATTTTCCTCATCTATAATCTGATTTTTTCTATTGTTGCAGCTTCTTTCTTCTTGTCATATCTCTGTGCCCTTCCAAGAATAGGCTCACTCTGTCTTCTCTATACGTTCCCTTTGGGGAATTGGTAAACATAGTGAGGTCTGTAGGAGCTCAGTTTCTGTTCGGGCCACCAATATACTCCACTGGACTTGCTCCAGTATGTCAAAGCTTTCTTGTTCTGGAGGGCTCACAAATCCTGCAGGAAGGGGAAGGATTACGTCTCTGGACCTGCTGGCTGTGCTTTTGCTAACCCAGCCCAGGTAGGATGCGCTTGGCCTTTGTTGCAAGGGCATGTTGCTGACTCAAGTTCTACTTGCTGTCTGCCAAGACCACCAAGTCCTATTTTTTTTTCCTATTTTTAATCTGTTTAATCATTCTCACATACTGTTGTGCAATCCTTACTTGGAGTGTTTGCTGTTCCTTCACAGGATTCCTTATTGAACACCCCAGTATCCCCAATGCATCTTGATCGTAACGTTTCTGGCAGCCTTCTCCCATAAATGAGTTTGAACTACTCATTCGAAACAGTGAAAGTCCATTTCCAAATCTTTCACTTTTGGAAATGGGCCTATTTCCCTGAGCAACTAGCTTAAAGCTTTCAATGTAGCTTTAATAATTAAAAAAATCTTTTTCAATTCCTATCATTAGTATGTTCATGGTAAAACAGGAAATTGTGTGTATGCTTAGGTGTGTACAAGTGTGTACAGGAGAGTATATTTAATCCTTTTTTTCTGTGCTGCCAGTACATAGTCATAAATAGTGTATATAATAATACATCTATGAAACTGTTGCTGGAAATTGAGTCTGAACTAGAATAAGGCTTTTATTTTATATTCCTCCTTTATGTTTGTCCCTGCATGTGTGTGTAATGCTGCAAATTGCAGATACCAACAACTGTGATTATAGTCAGATCAAACATTCTCCAAATTTTACTTTTTTAGTAGCCCTCATGATGAATAATGTATCTGTTTTTCCTATATTTTCATAGAACATGTATGTTGGGAGATATGCCAGAAAATGGACACTCAGGAATATAGTCTCAGCCTTAGGTTGACACGCTGATCAGCTCGTCCTTGGGGAAGGGGGACATGCTCCTGTGCTCCTGCAAGCTTTGCTGACTGGTTTACTTGTAAGTGGCCTTAGGGGAAGGACCAAGAGGGCATCAGTAGTTAGTGCTCAGATCATATTTAATAGTTTGGCCAGGGTGGCTGAAGCTCATGTGCAAGTTCTTTGGTTTATATCTACCAAGGAGGGGATCAAAAGAAAGTATTGAGGGGGTGAGTGGAGCAGAGAGGGTTAAACATACTGAGTCAGGGGAAAAATAGTTGAGGAGAAAATAAGAGAAGTGGAAAGGAAAAGAAAAGTTACAGAAATGAGGATGAAGACTTTAACTTGCAACAATGTGTTTTGTTTTTAATTCAGAGGAATGTTGTCCAACTCATGAAGAAGTAGTTACACCAGAGCAGCTCATACAGTGATGAGTGACAGTTTAATTCACTTTCTGTGGTGGGGAATGTCTAGCAAATACGGCTTGTGATAAGTTACAGCATTGCCTAGTCACATCAACATGAAATGCTGAGGATAGTCTTAGGCTGAATATCAAATTATTGCAGAGTTTTTCTGTTAGGTTATGGTATGCCTGTGGGTGTTTCTGCCACCATGGCTGTGATCTAGTTGTAACAAAAGAAGAAACAAAAAATTAATTAGGAAATGAGAAGCCACCTGTGTCCAGACTTCCTCCTGAAGGCTTCTGTTATCCGTGAGAAGTTGTTTGAAAGGGGCTTGAATTCCTGGATGGATGTTGTCTCCTTCTGGGAATGGGCTGCATGTAGGAGTTGCACACTTGCCTGTCTTACTGTTTTTGGATATTCCTAGCTCAGCTGTTCCCCTTAAAAGGCCTTTTAACTCGCTTAGTTTTTCTGAAGAATAAAAAAAGTATTTATGCATGTTGTCTGTAGCCCTGTATATCCTGACAAACACGTGTGGTTGCAATTTTTGTATTCCAACTGAGGAAGTACTTAACCCCAGTTTTTTCTGGTTCAGACTAAATTGGTTTTCACCATATGCAGCACCTCTTACAAAAGTGTGGGTGGGGAGGAGGAATTTGAAATTAAGAAGTTGAGAGCTGTTTCTGTGATGCAGTTATTTTAATAACCATAGGTCTCTCTGCACAGTAGACTGACTGCTTTTTGGAGTCTTTCTTAGGAGAGAGGGTCCTGAAGGTATGTAAACTCAAAGTGAGACCTCAAATGACCACATGAGTTCAGGAGCTTGAACAGAGTTATTGTGTTTTGCTTTTCATTTTTGTAGTTTTTAGGCGGGTGAAAGCAAAGATTTGGGTTTGTTCCATGTCATCCTTTTCAGGAGAAGGAGCAAGCTGAATGAAGTAGAAAAAGTCACAGAACTCTGGGGTCAAACTTTTTGTATGAATTTGTGATAAGCTTTGGGATGCAGCAGAGAAACCAAGGAATAACCTCACTTGTCTTTGGTATGATATTCATAGAATAATTCAGTTTGAGAAAGACCTTGGGAGGTCATCTTGTCCAACCTTCTGCTCAAAGCAGGCCAACTGCAGAGGCAGAGCAGGTTGTTGAGGGCTGTGTCTCTGTCCAGGCAAGTCCTTTAACACCCTTGAGGATGGGGGCTCTGCAGCCTCCTTGAGAAGCCATTCTACTGGTTAAGCACCCACTCTAAATTTTTCTTCCTTATATCTTAACAGATTTTCCCTTGCTGCAGCTTGTGCCTATTGCCTCTTTTACTGTGTGCCCTGGGAAGAGTCTGGCTCGCTGTGTGCTCCAGATCTTTAACCATCCACTAAATCATGACTAACTGGAGATCTGTGTTTATAAAGAGCTCGGATCAATGTTTGTCAAGCACCTACGCATCAGGCAGTATTTTTTTGTGTGTTTGAGTCCATTTAACAGCATCAGTGTTGGGGTTTTTTTTGACAGGGCTCTGATTTTGCTGTGCTGTTAGGTCAGGGAGCAAGGATG
The DNA here is from genome assembly GCF_000737465.1 of Haliaeetus leucocephalus. Classification (NCBI taxonomy): domain Eukaryota; kingdom Metazoa; phylum Chordata; class Aves; order Accipitriformes; family Accipitridae; genus Haliaeetus; species Haliaeetus leucocephalus. Next base: position 2,030,048 of record NW_010973400.1, read on the forward strand.
GAGCGAGGCACAGGCAACATTCATACTAAAGTCTCTGTAGGCGCCAACACGAAAATGCCTATGTTCCTTTCTGGCTATAGATAATACATGTCAGGTAGGCCTGGATTTACTCACAGAATTCAGAGTTGGATATGGTTCCTGTTCCTATCTCTGCCACAGCCGCCTTTGTAATAGTTGCGCCTCGGCTTCCATGCCGTTAAAATGGAGATTATATACTCTTATCCACAAGAGTGCTGTGAGTCCTATGGTAACTGTTAAATGCTTTTAGTTCCTTGGGAGAAAACTGCTATGAAAAAGGCAAATGTATGTTTGTAGTATAAACTACATGCTTGTAGCTATACAGGGTTCCGTTAACTCCATACTCTTTGTAGGTTGCTTTTAAACCAAAAAAGTATGCTTTTGTAATGTGTTGTGTTACGGTACAAATTAGATGCTTTTATCCAAATTACTTGTTGGAAATCGAAGCAGACATACACAAGGGCTGCTAGGATGGCCTCATTTTTCACATTCAAGATTTGGAAGTAGAAACAAAGCTTAGAAACTTGGGATTCTTTTAAAAATTAAGTCCTTTTATAGAAACAGTTAAGTATTCTTTTTGTCAGCTTTAATAATAATGAGGTTTTGGTGCCAGGATGAGCGATAATTGCAAATGGCAAAAAGTCATCAGAACGTTGTTACTCAGATTGCAGATTTTATTAATTGTAAAATAAATTATTCACCTAGAAAGGCTGTTTTATAAGTGCTCATTTACATGAAGACTTGCTGCCTAATTTATTTTGTTTAAAAAAAAAAATCCACAAAAAAACACAACGAAAAAACCCGACAAACTCTGTCCTGTCCTTCAAAACCTTGATTATTTTGTCCTTCCCATCCAGTTTGCCTATAGTGTCATCTATGCTCCTGCTTATCAATGGGGCCAATCTCATTTTTGCCCCTTCTCTCTCACAAATGTATCTGCTGCTGCTTGGATTTATTCCATCAACTGCTGAGTACTGTGCATCTCCCCTGCATGCATTTTCTTCACAATTAAAAAGGGTGTTTATCTTTTATGAATGACTTCTTAGGTAGATGGGTTGTTTGGCCCTTTACGTGTTTCTGATCTCATGAGGTGTTGAGATTTGCAGATGTAAATTAAATTTTCATCCATTTTCTCCCATTTCTTTTATGTTGTTTTCAACATGAGTCTTGATTAAGTACAGGAACTGAGTGCATCCTTCACTGTAGGAATACAGTTACTCAGTGAGCCTGCCCTGTGAGCTTAAAACAGGGTACATACTAAAGTATCTCTTTAATTGGGGTGTTGGATGCTAAACTCTTCAGGGTGTTGGTACAGCCTTTACATGTTCCTGCTAGAGACTTCATACAGAGAGCATTGCTACAGCATGAATATTGAACAACTGCCTGCCCCTTATTCCTTATGCTGAGATATTAATACAGCAGTGATTCTGTACCTAATCTTGCCGAGATCGGGTGCATAGAAGTAATCCTACTGACAAAATCCTGTGTGGACCCAAGCCTTTTTGCAGGATCATGCCTTTCTGGACCATGCTAAACACCAATTACTCTCAGTAATGCAGCTGGATCTACCGTTGCTGTTGCTAGAATGATGATGGGCTTTCATGCAGAAGGTGAGGAGTATGGGCTCTGCTCCCGGCTGCGTGCCACCAGGTCACTGTTTCAGCCTGCATAAGGACATTAGCTCCACGGGGGGAATAAAGCTACTACTCGTTGTAGCAAAAGTAATTTCAGACACGCATATAGAGAAGTACTTTACTGTAATGCCCATTGTTACAAAGCTGTCTTTGAACTTTGCCAGTACCAAATAGAGATCCTTCAGCTGGCATTTTCATCACTTGGGCCTTTGCAGGATCAGATTGCAGGCGACTTCGTGGCAAAACGGCTTGAAAAGAGCAGGATTCCTGTGCTCTGCCATGCTCTGGTCTGTCACTTGAAAATAGCATTTCAAAATTGATATTGCAGACTTGCGAGTCTATTTTCCAAACTAATATTTAGAGTATGCCCTACCAATTCTGGTCTCAAAGTTGGTTGTTGAAACTATAATGTATTTCAACACAAAATTATGCAGACTAAAGTGAAGATTGGTATGGTAGTGGAGCAGATTCTTCTGTTTCATGTATATTTGAAAGCTGAGAAAGCTTCTGCTGAAGTCAGACGACACAGGCTTGTCAAATTGTTCACGAACGAAAAGATTGCTCTTGGATGGAATTAATTTGCAGTATCTCATTTACCATCTTAGTTTTGTCATGAATTTCCCCTACTCGGCAGCCTGAAATGCCAAGTGAAAAAGTGTTTCAGTGAGAGATAATATAATATATTACGAAAATGTTATTGATCACAGTATGCTTTTACTGGAAGATGACTTTTTCTGACCAGAATACAAGGGACTTTGCCATGTTACAGTAGGAAAATGTATTGTAATATGCAAACATGATTATTATTAAGGTCACAGTAACTTTGTTTTTACTTTCCACTTCCTCTGGAAGCGAGCTTCTCCACAGCTAACACTGTCAGCTGGGCTACGGTAAGAACAATTTCAGTTTTAAGCTTTAAAAAAAAAAAGGTTACAGCAAGCTTTTTGTTTTACGATGGAAGGAAATGAATGCTGGTTTCCACATCACCAACAGAACTTGTAATCCGATAGACGTTGCTGTAAGCATTTTGTTATGATGGACTGTATTGTGGTAGTTCTTTGTCAGAATCAATTAACATGCATTTTCTCATCAAACACGTATTTTATGCATATGTTACAAATGTTGCACATTTTGTTTTAGAGTGGCTTCCACATGCAAGGACTATGAGGCACTTAATTTCCCACCTAATGCGGGAAGATTAGCCAAGTGGAAGAGCCCGTGTTGCTCACAGACAGCTTCTGTGGGTATATGGACATCATTACTCTGCAAAGCATGAGGACATAAATTTGTGATGGGGTGCCCAGTACAGGCGACTTAGAACAAGGACACTTTTAAATATGTTTGATTTAAAGAGGGCTCCCACTGCATATACAGTAGCTCAAAGCCATTAAGGTCCTGCTTGCAGTGAGATTGCTTTCTGCTGAAGGGCTCAAAATTTCCCCTCAAGAGTAAGCATGTCATTAAGATGATACTTCTTAAAGGTATTTTGAGCTATTTCTAATGATACTCATCCAAAACACATTCTGCAAAACTAAACTCTTTACCAAATCTTATCTCTGTGTGATTTGGGTTATAGTATTACGAGCCATGTTAATTTAGACTGGAAACACAAACTCATTTGGAATAAATCAGTGAGGGTTGCACTGCAAATCCAAGAATATTGTATTTTCTGTGTTTGTTTTCCTTTTGTCCTGCTCCACTTCCAACACATCCCTCCAGTGGTTTTCTCTGTTTTTCTTGCAATAAATCTCCAGTTCAGTGAATTTGAAGATACAAACCTGACTGCAAAAATTCATCTCTGGTACGGAAGCGGGTTACTAACCTGCTCAAGGTTTCCACATGGCAAAATGATTTCTTCACTTCAATCACCCACTTCCTACACAGGCAAAGCACTGTTGCTAAAATTGTTGTCAATTGTTGTTGTATCCTGAAATTTAATTATATTTCTTTGCTGCTTTTTCTAACTTAGTTTGGACAACACGAATTTGTTGGTGTAAATCAGAGGAACAGATCTTAGTTGTGTGAAAGACCTATTTCTCTGGTGCCCTTTTGCAGACTCTTCTTCTAACACGTTGATAGCCACTTGCAGGAGAGAGACAACTTGTGTTATTAAAGCAAGCAGTTAATATTAAGAATTGAAAGTTTGGATTCTGACTTTTAAGGGGGTAAAAAACAAAACCCATGTCCCTAGATTTCCCTCCCTGCCCTTTAGCTGCAAGAATTTGGTACGGTTTATTTAGCACAGTAAACATGACTTGAAGTGCAAGTGTGGTAAAGGTTACAGAGGAATATTGTTAGACTTCTTGCAAGAGTAAATCCATTGTTTGTACTTCTTAGGATGTTTAAAAATATACAGAAGCCCTCTCTATTTTCCTCCATAGCTTAAAGAGGAGGAGAGTTACTACCATCGCTTCACTTAGTCCCCATGAGACCTTAGTTTAAGGCAACTTGGCTCGTTGGATCAATTCAGCTAGTGCGGAGGTCAACCCTGTGGGATTTGTGCTCCTAAAGATGCTTTATGTTGCCGCATGTTTTCCCACCACTTGGCAGGAAAACGATGCTCAGCCTTTGTAATTCTCTTCGTCTTCCCAGGATGTGCCAGAGCTCACCCCTCTCACAAAGCATCTCTTGTGCAAGCATGAGTCTCCAAAATGCAGCGGCAGTTCGGGACGGCTGGTAATGTCTCCCTGTCAGCTGTGTTCGGTAAGAATAGGTAGAGTTTCAACATGCGTTGTTTCAAAACAACTCCATCAACACAGCTGTTGAGCATTTCCTCGCAACCTTTTGTGACTAGCTCTCCAGAATGCTGTTTAAAATACCACTGGAATCAGCTAAATCTGGCCAGCCCTGTGGATGAACTTTAGTACTTGGTTTGATGTGCCTGAAAAGATGAATTATTTAAACATAAATCCATTTAGTTTTCATGTTCCCTGTCCTCATGAACTGAAAGATGAGGGGAACGGGAGAGAAGAAAAGAAACCTCGTGGGAAAACAGTTTGTGCTGCTTAAATCATAGCTAAGTTGTTTTATTTGGTTTTACAATGGTTCTTGGTGGGCACTGTAAACACAGGGAAGGTATCTTTCACTTTTCTGCATTTCGCACTGAGTGTGAAAATTCAGTGGTAAGCAGAAAAGATGACAATGTATAAAATCCCTTTGTACATTCGTAGAAGAGTTTGATGTAATGACATGAAAGGTATCCCTTAATCTATGCGTCTAATTGTAATGCAGTAAAGAACAGCATCTTCGCTTATGAGTATGTGGGTGAAAACATTTATGCTGATGTTTATGGGGACACAGAGGCAGTTCTTTTAGAGCGCGAAAGGCTTTTTTTTTCTTCCTGCTTATGGGAGTTTTTTTTTAAAAAGCCTTTTGCACAGATGAGATAAATTGAAAGATGCAGAATATCACCTCTGTGGTGGCGGTGGGGTTGTAGTGGGAAGATCATGGCCAGATTTGAGTCTTCCCTTGCACAGTCATAAGCCTGCTCGTGAGCTGCTTTACATCCCCGTGAAAGGCAACTCTACACAGCCTGGATTTGAATAATAGAGTTGCCATTAACGTCCAACATAAAAAAGATGATTGGTTGTGTGCTTGATTTATGGGAAGCCAGAAGTGGTGAAGTATATGCTACACGAGGGGATATTTATGCCGCTAATGCTTAAAACACAGCCGAATGTTCTCTGCACTGTAGATGCTTTCAAATGGCAAAAACAAAGGTGCGTATAGCCATAAATCCGGTTATTCTGATAGTTGAATGGCCCTAGATCAGGATCTGACCGTGCAGTCTCTTCAACATGCAGAGCAGGTCTGGTAAACCCCTGTTTAGTTACTGCCTGTTACAGGATTATCAGCTTTGAATCAAAGAAAATAATTTCAAATATGTTAGGATTTAGGGTATATTGTTTCATCTTCATCAGTTTCTAATGCAAGAATTGTTTTTTCCAATTTATGTGCAAATAGGCTTCCAAAATCTGTTGCTGTGAACTGAGATATTGTCGGATTTTTTTTCTTCATCAAATTACTCCTGTTCTGCTAATAACTGTCAAATTGCACCTCAACTCAGCATTTTCTTGATTTATCTTGCCTGCAGTAGCTAACAGTAGCTCTCTGAGGTGTATCACTTGGCTGCTTTGCAAACAGGGTGCTCTTAAGGTACTCAGCTGTGCATTTAGATTTTTCGAAATGTTACAGCAATTATATTTGATTTTTAGAAGAAGAATTCATTGTCGAGTCAAACTGGATGAATTTTTCAAAAATGTAGAGAGCTTTTTCTCAGATGTTCATAAGCTGAGCAGACATACTACATTCATCATTCTGTGATGTCTAAAACATGTATTAGCTCTATGTTTTTAGTGTCTTTTTTTTTTCAAACAAAATATTAGTCTGATCTTTCTGCTGAATAATAACATCTTCTGCTCTATTTGCAGAAATCCATCCCTTCCTATGTTTCTCCAGCAAAATATTTTACAGGGAGGGAGGTACTGGGGAGCCCTTGGTTTGGGGCTGGTTAGTAGCTCCCATCATCTAATTATGTTAGTGATGGTTTCTTCTGGCCACTTCTTTTCTGAGGCAGAAGGGTGTTACTAATTAAAGAACATATGCTGAGCTTGAGATGAATCTTGTCAGGTACAGAAAGTTTACCTGTATTCCCTAAAGACCATTTTGAAACCATTTTCTACATTTGAAGCAATTTATGTCTCTCAACCCACTATTTGGGGAAAACAACTACAGGGGGGGAACCCCCCCCCTACCTGGCTACTAAGCCTCTCCAAGCAAAGCATGTACTAGCCTATTTTAACTCACTAAAGAACTTCTTTTGAAAGAAGGTGTTTAATATTAAGAAAACGTAGATGAATACCTGTCTCATTGTGCTGTGTAGACTTGAACCAACAAGATCGATGCATCCAAATTATAGCAGCTTTATCTAGTGTGAATGAGATGCTACTTACGTTTTCAGGTAAAGGAAATCAACAACTATTAATTTGGCAGAATTATTTATTTCTTACTGATGATATTTTCAGTGTATCTAATCAGAGCACTCATGAATAGAAATGAAACAATTTAAATAGAGGCAGTGTACATTGTATGATCTTGTTTTCTCAAACTGTTCCATAATGCAGTGAATAAATTTATATGTTCTACTGAAGAGATTTCTGCAGAAATCATACACAGTGCTTTCACCTCTATTATTTAATACGACTGTTTTATAACTCTTGGAAGATGGTTATTTCTGCTTCTGCTACAGACATCTGGAAAAAATGTTCATTTTGGGGGAACAGAAGGGAAAAGCAGTCTTAGAGTCTGAACATCCAGACAGATGCACCAGAAGCACTTGACTGCAAGGTGTGCTAGAAAAAGATGAAGTGGTCTCATTCCACACCACTCCTCAACCCCTTGAATAGAAAGGTCCATATTTACAGAAGGTAAATTAATGAGTGAAAAGAGGTTGGTCTGAATCAACATTTGAGCTCCTTGGAAGCCCAGGAGGGAATGCAGCTGAGCAGAGCGAATGCTCCTGAAATCACGTGGTGGCACTTGAATTTTACTCTGAATCATTGGATAAATTTGGGACACTGTGGGAGAGAGGCAAGTTTTGGGTGGCCTCACCGCTAAACAGCTGTTGACTGTCCGTCAGGCCTGTGGGGAAACCGATGGGCTTTGCAGAGGTCTGCGTTCTCCTTGAGATGTTGTACTACAGACTGTACAGTTTGGGATGGTGGTGGCCGAGGGTGACAGTGATGAACTTTGCAGTTGTTGCTGATGGAGAGTGCTCTGTTATAAGCAAGCTAGGAAATCTGACCACGTTATGCTGTGGTCTGCACTGGTTAAAATGGCTTTTTAGTAAAATTTTCCATCCAAAAGTCAAATTTGGTTTTTAAAAGATAGTATTTATTTTGAGGTTTTTGGAAGCTGATTTTTTTTTTCTTTTTTTCCTGGGGAGGATTCTTTTACACATTCAAGATTGAGTATTTTGTATGGGGAGCTTTACTTGTCCTTGGTAACTAAGAACATAAATAGATCATATAGGTGAATCTAAACCAGTTGGAAACAAACCAGGAAATTAAGGTGTTCTCTTATCTGCATCCTTGCAGTAGGAAGAATACTAGATGCCATCATCATTTCTGTTACAGTGCCTTTAAAAGCTGTGATTCTACTGTGTTCAGGCAGGTTTTTGGTAAGTGAAATCTCTAACCCAGGCCCAGTATTCTAATATGTTTTAGATTACAGGAGTTAATGCGTAGGTACCAGAGTAAAAATGCTTGCTTCTCTTCACTAAAGCACTTCTAGGACTCTTCAGTGTAAGTCATGGCATACATTTCACTTTTCCACTCTTTTTAACTTTAATCCATGGGAATGGATTGTGGACAGTACAAGTGAAACTGGCTGCTGTGTTTATGATCTAGTCTTTTTTTCCTTTTCTTTTTTTTTTCTTGAGGAATTTTAATCCCAAAATGAATTCCAGCACTTACATGCTCTTAAAAACCTTACTGGCAACCATCACCTCTTAATCTTTTTACATTTCTTGTGATTAGCAGTGCTTTCTAATCCTAACACCAGACCCAACAGCAACTGTTAACTGCACTTCTTGTTTTACAGCTAAATCTAATCCTTCTAGCAGTCTGAGGCCAGCATTATATTTATCACTCTGAAATTACTAACTGTAAGATGTTGTGGCAGTTCTTGAGTTGTTTTTTTACTTTCTCTTTCCTTGTCATGGATTGATAAATGCAATGATTAGTATAGGGTTGTTATTTTTATATATGATGATTTCCAGAAAAAGATGAAAATAGGTCCTTTTTCCCTGTATCTTTCAGTCTTTTTTTTTTTCTCCTTCTTCTTCTTCTTCTCCTGGTCCAGGAGAAGCAATTTGCTTTCTACCTGAGTTTGTGATTAGTAGCGAGATGTGTAGGTGGAATATGTTTTAGTGGCTTTTTTCCCCTCTACCTTTCCCTCCCCCCACACCTATTAATATATCTGTTAGTAAGCTAATGCTATTAGGTTATGCAGACTGTTCAGTGTACAAGGAAAGATAAGACAGCCATCAAATCCTCGCAGTGCCCCAAAACATCTTTCCGTTCTGCCGAAGGCTCTGTGTGTGTTTGTCCATGAGGCAGCAACAGATTTTATATCCAGTCACTTAGAAAAGAAAGGGTAAAGAAATTGCTGTTACATATTTACTGATGTAGGGTTCTTTTTTTTTCCCCACCTGCAAAGTTGTGTGGGTGTTCACAGTCTCTAAAGGAACTGCTCTGAATTTGCATTAGGAGAGGGGAAAAGGGAATGCTGAAGAACTGCAAACTTACTTCTCTTTATTGCTGCTTGGGTGTTTTTTTGTTGTTGTTGTTGGTTTTTTTTTCTTTCCCTCAAGGGAGGGGCAGGGAAGGCTTTAGCCAGGAGCATAAAATCCCCCAGATGACCCTATTTGCTTAAATCCTAAAATGATTTTTAAGGTGGTTGAAAACAATGGCGAAGAGAAGCGAGGTGCAGAATAAGGAATAGCACTTTTCCATAATCACAGTAGGTAGTAGCTAACTGTGTCTTCTGCTGCTTGGGTCTTTCCACGGTCTTTTTCTCAGCTGTGATTTTTCTTTCTCCAACCAAAGAAAAGACTAGCTGTATTTGTTACTGGCAGTGCAAACCTGAGAAAGTCTTTCAGATTTTAAAGCAAGGTAGGAAGTTTTTTTTTATATGTGTGTATATATGTATATATATGTGTATGTTTGTGTTTATGCATTTCTAGAGCAGTGGTCTTCGCTTTGTGAAGATCTCATGTCTGCAGATTTCGGTATCTGAAAGCTCATCTGTTTTCTCTGTCAATGGACTAATAAAGGATGGTACTTCTCCCTGGGCTCTTTGCCTTGGTTATATCCTTAGACCATGTCAGCTCTGGCAAAAAATGCTACTTTTGTATTTAAAACAGGAACAAAAATGCAAAGCGATACATAGTTCAAAACAATCAAAATGTAACTGTGTCCTTGCCCTTCTGACCTTATTAACTGTATAGTTACTTAAACTACTTTAATCCATTACTAGCAAGATTGTCTGGTTGTTGGAAGAGGAAACTGGGTTTTCATCTGCTCAGACAGAGCTGCTCCACATCTCTGCTGAGGGGAGAACGTGTCAATGCCTGGGCATTTGGACTGTCTTCATTTTGTGTTGAACAGCCAGGAAATTTCAGAGACCTGGGTCCTCCCCGTGCACGTGTGTGCACACCCACACTGCCCCTGTCTGCTCTGGCTATTTCTGGTTTCCCAAGGTGGTTTCGGAGCTCCTCATGCCTCTTCTAACAGTTCCCTCTCTCTTTACCGCTTCCTTTGGTTTTTTTCCCCACCTTCAGCCAAGGTCCCTGTTGAGTTTGTACAAGCTTGTAAAATGTTTTAGCTGTGATTAATTTAGTCTGGACTTTCCAAAGGGATCAGGGGCCATAATATATGATGAAATAGAGCTGCCACCCTTTAATTATTTCTCTGCTTCACACCTTTGACGTCCTTCTTCCAGATAACTTTAAAACTTTGAGGAGTGGGACAAAAAATCATACAAAGTGCACAAGTCAAAATTAGGCTTTGTAGGCAAATGCCTGTGGGGGGGGAAGCTGGGACGCTGGCTGGGCTCTGCCTGGCAGGAGGCACCGATCCCTACCGCTCTTCTGAGCTGCAACGCAAACGCTCGCGGCTGTGGAAGGAGGGGATGAAGTGAGAGCTGATCTGGGAGCTGGCAATATTCATCCTGGGTCTAAAGTTACATCTCGGGATTCCTTGCTGCAAGCGCAGGGCTCATGGTGCAGAAGGGAGAGGTTGGGGCTGGGGGGAGCCCTAAATTTTAGGGTCCTAATGCCTTTAGTGCCATCTTCAGTGGGAAACTGCCTTAATCAGGATATATTGCGAGTTAGGAAACTGTGATGATTAAAAATTGGGGTGAATAATACAAGAGAAGTGTGGGGTGAATACACAGTGTAGGAAAAAAAAAAAGTTGGTACCCTGCATAAAACATAGAGAAGTCTGGGGTGACGTTTTCAGACTTACTGCACTGTAGCTCACAGCCATGGATACTTTTGAGCTTGAATGCTGCAGTTGTTCTACACTGTTTACCTCCTTTTCTCTGGCTGAATTTCCTGAAGTGAGAGATTTCCTGAGCCCTGCCTGTGTAACTGTTCCCTCTCCATTCAGTGCTCCTGTTTCCTGCACAGCATCATACCTACATACAGTATAGAAAAATCACTCTAGATTGTAAAGATAAAAAGGAAAACTTATTTATCAGGCATTTCTCTATTTCAGCAAAAAGTGAATATCTGTTCCTTTGAAGTCTTCTCACCGAAAGCCATGCCAAGAGTTGATTAATGTAAGAAGTTGGATCTTCTACCATCTCTTGCTTTTAGTTCCAGTTTTGAGCTCCAGCTACAGAGCACACATGGTGGGAGGCAGGCAATCCCATTACCCTGCTCCTCCTTCAGTATATCCGGTGAGAACTTTTTTTTTTTCTGGTATGTATTGTAAAAATCAATATTGCAGTTGATGGGAAGGAAAGAGCGGTATGCAGGTTGATACCTAGGGATCTGCAATCTGTTAGGTGTGAGATTGCTTTCTCTCTGCAATGGTTACAATCTTGGTCTTGCATACTGCCTACAAATTTTGGGTTTATATACATAAGACATGTGCTTCTACATTTTATGGTAAGTTTCAAAGGGACAGAATTGATCAAGGCTGCTATCATGAATAGTAGATGTTCTCTCCCATAAAAATTGCTTGTACAAGTAAATAGTGTTCCAGAAAGTGACAGTCCTAATCCCTTACATCGAATTTTATTCATTCTTTTACCTCTGTAAATGTAATTTCTTCAGTAGTTTTTGAAGCTTGGAAACTGATAACCTTCAGGCTACTTTGTACCTTAGAAACCTTTTTGCCTCCCTCAAAATAGCATAAGCAGTGACAAGTGAAGCTGAAAGGGAAGAAGATACTGATTAAAAACTTAATACAAATGTGTGGAAAACAGGGGAAGAATCTCAAGTTCAGAAGACACTAAGATTCAAGAATAAGAAATTTTAACACTGATATGGCCCTGAATCCAAGCAGGGCAGCAATAATTGTAGACATAGCAATATTTATCTGAAAAATCTCTTTCCTTACCAATCCCAGTCGTTGATGCCAGCTCAGGTGTTTGACTGCAGGACGGAGGTGGCTCTGACTGTCAGCGCTGTGGGTCCTGCGAGTGGGACGGTGAATCGATATGCAAAGCATGTTTTTAACTGCTTGAAACCCAGGAACGCGCTGTACCTGACCACAGCCTATTTCAAGGTCTGTCAACTTTGAGGATTCAGCGAGCTGGCAGTGTCTCTTTTTGAACATGCCCATGAAAATAATTGTGAATGATTAATTTTAATTACTGCTGGCTGAGGGCAGATCCTTGGCTGTGGGGATGGGATTTTATTACTCCGTGTCAGAGAGTTGTCTGAGCTGGGAAACTCTCAAACTTCTTGCGGTATGAAAGGTGTGCTCAGGAAAGAGCACGTCTGCAGGAGGCTCTTTTCCCATTGCCTGTAATCACTTAATGGTGGTGTAGCAGCTACAGCAGCTGCCTGTGGCGTGTGTGTGTGCATTAGTGCAGAAAGCACTTGAAACTGGGAGGGGGGAATGGCTGGAAGTGAAGACGACCAATAGCTACTCCTGTTGCTTTCCGGTTTCTCTTCCATTTGTAAACTGGAAATGAGCAGAGGGGATGAGTACACTGATCTGAAAGGACTGTATTTCTATTTTAGCTTTAAAATGCATTCCTTCTGCCTTATTTGGCTACAATCGTGCAGTAGTATTTTAATCTCTGTCAGCATTTAGAGTAGTTGTCCTCCAAAACAATCATGTTAGACTTGCTCAATGTACCTCCTGTAAAATCTAATCCAGGGGTGGTGGACTATTTTCTCTGTTTCAGAGTTGTAACTTGTCATAAATACTGATCAGAGGCTGCGTTACTGAAAACTGTTTGGCTACATAACTTGTGTCATGTGTGTGGTGTCTCAAAGGCTGTTGGAGAAAGAATAGGTTTGAGCCTCATCTCACCGGTAACGGCTAGTTTCCTAGTCACTGAAACATCTTTCCTCTCAGACATTAAACCAAAGGGTCTTCATTCCTGTTTAGGAGGACTGATTTATTTCTAAGGTTGGAGTATGCATTTAGATCCATAGATACCCAGGAGACAAGAGGAGGTCTGTCAGGTAAGCTGTTGGCCTCAAACTCTGAAATCCACAGGTGAAGTCAGGTGCTTGACTTTACTTGTAGCTTTCCCACTGGCTTGCTTTTTTGACCTTGGTCAAATAATTTGGCCTTTTTCTCTTACATTTTTGCTTTTCTATTAAAAACATTTTTCTGCTGGGCAGAGACTGAATTTGTTTGTTCATTCCTTTTCTTTTTATATTCTTGCACAATACTAACAGAAAAACTTTCAGTTGGGAGTGTGTAGATCAGAATTGAAATTGCATGCAAAAATATCTTCCAGTCATTAAAAAAACCCCAAAGCATCCCTAATTTAGAAATGTCTGCTTATGGAAATATTTATTCTCAGCCAAAGAAATCCAGTTTAGTATTACTAGAGTTCAAAATATAAGAGTGTGCAGATCAGCAGCACTGATTTATGTCCTTACAAAGTTTTAAGGAATATTCCTATCCCAAGAGTGATTTTTCAGAAAGGTTTCTTAGAAGGCTTGCTGCTTCTGATTTGAGTGGAGCTCTATAGACAGCTGAACTTCAAGCCCTAAGCTGTTTATATATTCCTTAAAATTTTACCATTTTATTCTACTTAGATATTTATACAGTGCTTATCAAGTTGATATGACCTTGGCCTTACAGATGGAGGCAAGCACTACATTTCGCTAGGAAATTGTATGATGGTGTTGGGAGTGGAGCCCAGATCATCTGAGCCTCAGACCGGTGTTTGGGCCATAAATAATGCCTTCTTCGTTGTCCGGAGGGATGACTAAGTTGTCCTTGTAGCATACCGAGACAGTAAATTTTCCTGCTCAAACTGATCATAGTCATGTTCACAGCACCTAATTGACTGCCAAAAGTTGGCAGACTAGACAACACCCCAGTCTTGTACCAGCCTGTGGAAATGGTTGGAAGATACCAGCTCCTTTGATGGTTAGCAAAGCGTGCTTGTTTTATCCTCTTCCTTTAGCTGTGTTTTCAGTGAAGAGACAAGATACAATGATCATGGCAATCTGCCGTTGTATTGTCTGTACAGTTTCCTTTTGCCAGGATAATAATCATCTGGACCCTCTTTTAATTAAATTAGCTCAAACAACAAACCATATGAAAACTGCATTGGGACTTCAATGCAACTGATGCATTCTTTTGGGTAGACTCATACAGTATTGTGTTTGGTTTGGAGACTGATGGTGAGGGGAGTTGCTGGGCTTGCAGGGGGGGAGGCATTTCTTCATACTTCAGTTTTCTTGGACCGAAGTCTTTAAGTTGGCAGTTTGAACAGGAGTAGGCTTTTTAATAGGCTACCTCTGTTTTTACTGTTTCTCAGAGGAAATAGAACTTCGAAAAAGCACTTTCATCTGAAGATTTTTCCTGTATTTCTGTATATTAAATGAATAAATGAAGTTGGTTGTTACTACCGTAGTTGCTGAGATCATAACAGGTCAGTGGGAAATCTGCTGTTAATTACTGACTTCTCTTTGGTCATCTTTAATTTTTCTTAGCTTATGTATGTTTTTGTTGGTTTGGGGTTTTTTTCATAGATAGTACAATTTTTCTTTCCCCTCCACCAGTAACTACCTATCTATCATCACATTTCGTATAGCACCCTTTACTTATTTCATGCTTTTTTTACCTCCCTTCCTTTTTCCTTTCTGTAGAGTTAAAACAAAGATCACAATACATGCTTACAGAATATGAGATAAAATAGGGAACAAATTGCAGAAGGGGGAAAAGTCATGTGTGCTGTCTAAGTATGTAATTCCTTTTTGCACTTCTTCATGCTTTCCTAGTGTAACATGACTTGCTGAAAGACCTGTAGTTACGCAAGCATCTTTATTTTTTCTAGTGTTCTGTATGAACTAAAAGTTAAATGTTTTTGTTCTAAAACTTATGTGGAAAAGGTATATTGTGATGTTATCAGCCACACTTGTACAAAGGGAGTATTTGTTCCTGCACAGTTTAAGCAATGTTGCAGGTACCAGAAACCCCTTCTGAGTCATGAAGAAATTTGCAGACAAAATTCTGCAGTAGTGTGCCTGTCTGTTTGTCAGGAGATGATGGAGATGTGCAAGGATTTTCCCTCATGAGTGGACTATGCCGAAGCTCCAGCTGCTGATTTATTTTTGTCCATGTGCATTTTGTTATGTAAAACATAGCCCATAGAGGCAATATGATTTATCCTAGCTGAAGGATTTTTGCAAAAGAGCAGATTCCATTTTCTGTATAGCTCTGAGTTGATAACGACATCAGTTACTCACACTTCAGCCAGATATCAAAAACCACCAATGTAATTTCAGCGCAGAAACCAGCAGAAGTCAGAGGATGACTCTTAATCATGCTTGCATGTCCCAAGCAAGGATAGAAGTGTTTTAAAGAAAATATGTCAGCAAAGTACGGTGGTCTCCATCCAAAAATACTTCTGTACGTAGCTCACAGGTGACAAATTGTTCCCTGTCATCGTGACAGTGCCTCTTGAAGCTACATAATGGTCTCCAGGAGGTCAGTCATGGAAAGGAGAAAGTACAAGGGAGCTAGGGGATCCAGCTTAGCTGGCAACAACACATCTTTATTTCAGCGCTAGCTGCATGGCAGCGCCAGGGTTGCGTGCTGGAGATGGTGTTGCATGAATACGGAGAGGACAGCTTGAGTCTGAAACATGACGTTTGGGGGTGGCGGCGGCAAAGACTTTTTCAGGCGGCAGTGCTATTGCTTTCCTCCCAAGCGACGTTGGGGAGTGTGTGTGGGCCATACCCACTGTGTGTGGGGGTCACTCACGTAACGGGTGCCCAGTGCTGAACACAAGAAGGGCAGCGTCACCGTGCTGCCGTCACGCTGGACCTCGACCACACGGGTCAGCTGCTCGGTCCCTCCCAGATCTGCCAGTCGCCCTCTTGGTCTTCCTGAACTGACTCCGAAGTAGCACTTGGATTAACAAATAGTCATGTGTTTCTTGCAGGAAGCCTTGAGTGACCCCCAGAAGATGATTATGAATCTCCCCCCCCCCCCCCCCCAACCCCTTTTTGTTTA
>NW_010973400.1:2045931-2120741 GCF_000737465.1 Haliaeetus leucocephalus
ACCTTGGGTCACCCCCCAAAAAAAATTTTGAAACCCCCCCCCCCCCCCCTCCAATAGGCTATTTTGATTAAATGGCCTGCCCTGCCACACACAGTGCAGCTATGTTGTTGCTTTTGTTCGCAGAATAATCGCTGGGGATTTGTGTCTGCATGCACGCACAACAGTGTCTTCTGCTGCTTTCTCTAATGACAACACTAACTGTAGTGAGAAGCAGCTGGAAAAAAACCCCAAACAACAAACCCCTAAAACTCACAGAAGAAATAGAGAATCCGTATTATATTTTTAACAAGTTCCACGTTGTTTCTTGTTTTCTTTTAAGGGGCTGATTTCTGATTGCTTTTGTTGTCTGTCACTACTTTCAATTACTCATCACTTTCCTGTTACTGGGGGATTTTGCAAACTGCTAGATTCATATTAACATGCTAGGTTCGTATAAATAGGAAAATTATGCAGTTTTCATACAGTTCCCTTCCATCTCTTTCTTCTGCTGTTTTAATTAATCTGCAACAGAGTCCAGCTACAACAGATAATATGCCGCTTGTCAGGTCAGGTGAAGGTAGTTTGGTGCAAAAGGCACTTTAACAACATGTGGAAAAGCTTCTTTGCTAATTGGATTGCAATACATGTGTTGCTGCCCACTTTAACTCAACAGAATCATTTTAATCTGATTCCCTCACTGTTATTTTACACTTAGAACTTGTGACATTCAACCTTTTTTGCAAGAAATAAATATTATTTAATTATCAGAGACTCACAGAACTGCTCAGGTTGGCAGGCACCTCATCCAGCCCGACGTGAGGCTGCCCTCAGTCTCCGTGTGACCTGATGCTTGGATCATAGAGTAGTTGGGAAAATCCAGAGTTCAGTGATCTTAATGGCAGAGTACTACTTAACTAAGGTGTGTTGGTTTTTTAACCTTATTTAGTATGTTTAAATTCTGGTTCACACACACACATATCCTCCTGCTGAGCTTAATGGAAATGTGTGTGTACTCCTCTGACCTAGGACACCATTTAGTCACTGTCTCTATATACACCTGTAAGTGTAGAGTATCTGATTTTAACAGAACTATTTATGTTGCCTTTTTTGGTTTTTTCCTTTCCCATCACCGATTCCCTTTTCTACCCTGAAGAGAATTATATTTCCTACCTGTGAGCTCTGCTGCTGCAGCAAGTTGGAAAACAGGATGCTAAAGGCAATTGTTGGTACTTACTGAGTATGTCTGTGTTCAGTCACAGAAGTAATTGCAGTGTCATGCAATTATAGCCAGTCTAGCTTGGTGTATACAAATATACCAAACCAGATTGTTCAAAAGCTGATAATCCTCTAGCCACAGTCTGATGGGGTTCATAATAAGCGAGCATACCTTGCTGCTGCTTGAGCTAATTTATGGTGCTTATATTTACCTTTCAATCGTATGACCATGTCCTTTACTCCTGCATGACGTGCTTGTAAGTGGGTTGTTTTATTTATTCTTTTTCCTAGGAAAAAGCCCTTCTTTCTTAATATTTTGTGCTTTAAAAGCCCTTCACTCTGAGGAACTTAGTCTTTGGTCAGACAGCAGTAAGGTTAAGCGGTGACCTGGTTCACTGGGACTGTAACCGCTCCTGGCCTGGATCTCATCACCACCCTGCTGCAAGGGTCCTTATGCAGAAATGACTGTCTTCTCAAGAGAGCACTGTCCTGTGTTTTAACTTACCTCACTTAAGCCAAAAGCACTTATGCACATGGGGGAAGTCGTGGAATGCATAGCCACTTTTTTGAATCGTAACCACAGTAATGCAGTGTTGTCATGTGAAGGAAGTGAGAAAAATAGATAATTGGGTTGGAATTATCCAGGAATTTAACTCCATGGGGATGCTGACTTACATGGTAGGTGGTGTTTGGTGTTCTACTTTCACTCCTAGAATGTGCTTTTAGCAGCCCAATAACCCTGTGCTTGGGAAATGGTTTCTGTATTGTCTTATTAAGGAAACAGCGACGCAAAATGCCATGAGAACCAGCTTTTGTCGCCGGTAAGCAGTTAACGTTTCTTAAAAACTTCTTAGTGTGCAGGATTTGACAACCTCACAGAATGTGGCAGTGTTGGGGCAAACCGGGCTCTCTTTATACAACGCGATACACTCTTCACGTGCCAGGCTGCGAGGACTCATAGTCATTGTTCTAATTAACGTTACTGTTGTATGTGAACATACAGCACCACTTCTTTTTGTCTTCTGCAAAAATCCCAGCTCCTGTGTGGCAAATTGTTTTGACAGTTGGCTTTCCATTAGCAGTGGGGAGAATAGCAAAGAGGTACCGTCTAGACCTACTTGCAGAACTATTATGGCGAAAAGAATAATCTTACAGGAGAAGTTCCTATTTCCAGGACCTATTTGTACATTCTGACTCCTCTCCGTATAATAGGATTACACATTTCTTATCGCAACCGCAAACTGGATGTGTGCCAGCCATAAACTGTGCACAGTGTAACAGTATGATTGCAGGCAATCTTTTTTTTTTTTCCTTCTCTCCTTTTTCTCTCCATTCCTTCTTATTCTGGGTTATGGGGAAAAAAATCATATTAGTGTAGGATGAATCACAGAGCATCACTTAAAACATTACTATAGCCTGGTACATAGAAGCAAAACCACTTGACCAATGGAAACTAATTATAGACAAGAAGTGTGCCTTAGGAGAAAAAGATATTGATGTTTGAAGTGTTTCCTTAATGCATACATTTGAATCTGGGGGGAGAATTAAGATTCTGTTGCTTTGAGGGAATTTTCATCTATTCATATGTTAAAAGTGGGAGTGACACCTATAGCTGAATGATTGTGGACAGGCACTCATTGCATTGCATTACTGTTTTACTTAACATGTGGGTTTGATTTACATAGTACTCTGGCAGTAATTTAGTCTGCTCTGCAGTGTACCAGACTGTAATATATTGAACAGATAAAATAATTTTGGCCTGAGGTAGCTTAAAGCTAAATAAATGCTGGAAGGGGAAATATAACCATGCGGTGACTACCTTTAAATAGGTTAAAAAAAAAAAAAAAAAAAAAAAAAGAGGGAGAGGGGAGAAGCCCACCCTCTTAAAAAAATTAAATAACTAAAAATCATAATATACATAATCAGCAGTAGAAGTCTTTTATGGTTCCCACTGTTAAATGTTGCTCTGGCCGTCTGCAGAGAAATGTGCATTCCTGGAGTGTGGCCAGACTTCAGCATAGTTTTGTGAGGAGAAGACGACCCAGATTGCCCTTCCTCAGTGTCCGTACCAACATTTGCTAGCTATTTCGGGATTGTTAAACTTTGGTCTGGGAAAGTGTAATACATCTACCAGGATGAGCTGCAGCAGCCATTTTGAAGGTTCAGCCTCTGTCAAAGATGGGCTGAACTATGAACGACTGTGGCAATGTTAAATGGCATTTGGGATCTGCTCTACATCTCGAGACTGCAAAAATAAAAACTTGTGTCACTTACTAGCTTCCATTTCTGAAATATGTTCTTGCAAGAGGTGAGATGGTCATCCTTCTCTTGCTGTTTGGACTAGCTTGCAAATTTTGGGCAGAAGAATAATAGTTTTAAGTAGTTTTGTTCCTCAGTTCCAATTTTGGAAGGACAAAGCTTTGAAGTTGTTAGCTGGGTCATGTCAGCTCTGAGTTCTCGTGTTTGTCCTCGATCCCTCTTTCAATGCATCTTTCCCTCCCTGAAACAAACGTGAACTTAAGAAATCCGTGTGTAGGACTGCTGACTCGGGCTGTACTGGCAAGGATGCTGACCCAAAGGCAGCCTCGGCGGGGGGAACCGCGGTGCTTTCTCTCCCCTTGCTGACACAAGTCAGGGTAGAAATGGTTTGTGGTAAATAAGTGCGTTTGTTGACTTGCTGAAGAAAGCCTGCTTACTGAGTTGGTAGAAGAAGGAGTATTTTTAACTGAATTTTGCTGGCCATTTGCAGGAGGGTCAAGAAGTTTTAGTCATGGTAGAAGTTCCTTGCTAAGTGCATCATACAGAAAGGGGCTCTGTTCAAGTCGGATGGGAAAAACTCAAGTCAAAGCTATGGCCACCAAAGGCACCAAGTGGTTCTCAAGCAGGTGTAGGTGGCATCTTGGCTGGGACCACTGCTACTGTGTTCTTGGCCCACAGACTTTTATTTACTTAGTTACAGAAGAAATTTGTCAAATGGAGTTGTATTAGTCGTGGCTGTGAGGAGGGGTTTTTGGAAGGGTGGAGAGGAAGACTGATACAACATAAACCAGATCCCCCTGGGAGCAGTTTTTAAGACTTTGAAGTCCTCTTCTCCCACCCTGAACCTTAACTATATTGTGCCTTTTTGAGCTGTTTGAAGTAACTCTGTTAGGTT
Source organism: Haliaeetus leucocephalus (assembly GCF_000737465.1). NCBI lineage: Eukaryota > Metazoa > Chordata > Aves > Accipitriformes > Accipitridae > Haliaeetus > Haliaeetus leucocephalus. The sequence continues at coordinate 2,050,280 of NW_010973400.1, forward strand.
GTTGAAGTTCTAGTCCCACATCCATAAGGCTTCTCTAAACTTTTGATGTGCGAGGCTCCAATTACATGTGCTGTTGGATTCTGCATGCTAAATATGGTTATTTCAGTAATTGATTCTAAAGGTATAGGTGTGAGGTGGATTGATATATTTAGTCTGTAAATTGTATGAAGAAATTGGCAAGAGTCATCTGCATTTATTTCAGTATTCAAACACTGTTTCATTCGTTTATTTTTAAAGCCTGGGAAATGAGTGTTTAAAAAACCCCACCACCAACAGAAGAGAGTTAGCATGAGACTATATTGGGAATTTAATGTACAAGTTAGGAAATTAAAAGTTTCTGCAATAAATGCGACTCTGGCATATTACAGGTATACTGCAACATAAATTTCCCAGCTTCTACAACAACATTGAATTCTGAATATGTGCAAGATGGTTGACGTAGAGTGGTTATGAGAATTACAGCCTTGTTTTTCCTAACTAGTTCATTTAAATTCTCAACCTTAATGTTCTGTTAACCTTCCATTTTCTTGCTAATCTGCTTTAGGAAAATAAACAAAGTACAAACCTTAAGTATCTTACAACTCAAAGTGATGTATACCTGAAGGGAGAGAGATAACTTTAGATTGCAGTAATTTTTCTGTGGCTTCATCAGTGTCAAATCCTGGGCCACCAATGTTAATGTTAAAACATTCCTTGTCTTCACGGAAACTATCAGTGGATCTGTTGGATCTGGTCTCCCTGAGACTGGGAAGATGGGACAGAAAACAGTTACTCATTTGGAGAGTCTGTAAAGCATTTTTCTGTGTCCCACATGGGTGAGCTCAGCCTTTGGGGATGCCAGGAGCGAGGAGATGGGTAAGAGAACCCAGGGGCATGGAGCAAGGTGGAACCATTGTCTCTCTCAGGAGGTAGGATCCATGGAGGGGACTACCCTGTCCCACCCAGCCTTTGAGGTTCTTCCTAAGTCTGCATCCTCATTGCATATACATCCCTGTCTTGTTGACTGAGCACATGCTGGGATCGCTGTTTTGATACAATATTCACACAGTGGTGTTGTGCGGCATTTTCGTGGTGTGGTACTTATTCAAAGCAGGATGTTAAGACTTCTGAGGGCTCCTTCCCTGCTTTCCAGAGCTGCAATAAATCACGCCCCTCTGAATACTGTTGCAGGAAATCTAGTCCATCTTTTCTGGGCTTGTATGTGTGATTAACATTTACTTCAGTGCATTGTACAATTTCTAACTCGCATAAGAAACCGGCACACAGAACTGTTGAAGTTTGGAGTCACTTCTGAATATGGATCACCTTTTATGTGGCATCAAGCTGTATGTGGTGCTGGGAGAGCTGAGAGACGAGAAGAAAGTTTCAGAAGTAGCCTCTACAAACTAGTAGAGGCCACTGAGAGATGGAAAACTGATTTTGCAAAATAAATCACTGTTATATGTCTTATGCAATGCAGTACTAGTCCCTTTTTGAAATCTCTTGTGGTTAAACACTTCTATCATGTCCTCACCACCTGCTGGAAATCCAACACAAAAACAAGAATAACCAAATCTTAAGTTGTAGCAGCTGAACCTGTTTCAAATAAATAGCAAAAGCTATTGTTTACGATAAGTGTTATCTGATTGCTGGCAGAACCTGTGTTTATTGCTTTTGTGTATTACAGTCTCTTGTAATTTGGACAACTAAAAATTGTATTCCTTTTTCCATTGTACGGAGAGATTTGCAAGTAGACAGACGTCTATAATTATACTTAGTGGGATTGGAGAGCATATAAAGCATAAAATGAAATTGCTTGGTTTTAATCTGAAGTAGCATCACATCAAATTTTCCACTTTTTTACGTATCCTGGAACAAACATTTTTCTCATTCTTTGAATAACATTGGAGGACATTTAGGGACTATTACGAAGATACTCTGTGCAGATTGTTTTTGTGTACTTGATGTTTTGAAATGTTTGCACTGAAAGTCAAACACTGGGTGCTTATTGTACTGGTGGTCATGAAGGAAAGCTATAAAGTGCAATCTGACAAGTGTCAATGACTATCTGGAGTGAATCTTTCATTTCAGCACAGTAATTGGGTCTTTTTCCCCCTCTGATTAAAAAAACCAACAAACAACAAGCCAAGTGCAAATGGATCTTACAGTTCATTTTTTTTCTATGTTTCTGTCAGTCCTCTTTAGAGCTCATTCCTTCCCCCCTTCCCCCCGCTGCCACATGAGGAACGAAGAACAGAAAACCCCAAATAACGTATAAAATCCCAAGTTGCAGCTGTAAAGTCACGGCTCAGCTATATTAATCTGTATATTTTTGGGTGCTCTTGGCTTTGTGTCTTATTTATTTACAGTTTATAATACACTAGCTTTTTCTTTGGGGGTAGAAGAATATGCATATATTATTCACACCTTTTGATTTTGTCAAGTAATGTCACACTTCATGCTTTCAGAGCACTCCACAACCCAATCCTCCTAGCAGTCCCAAGAGTCAAGAACAGGCAACTGTGATCCATCACACGCAGGCTTTAATTTGATATTAAGTGAGCCTCTCTGCTGCTGTGTTCTGATTTTGTGTACTGCTGGTGCTGGCCAAGGTTGGGTGGCCGTGGCATTTCTGCTGGCTGCCCAGGTCATCCATGTTTGTACCATCTACCCAGTGAAGTGAAACCATGTGAATTTGAGATGTTGACTCAATGAAAGCTGCCTGCTGTTGGCCAGGAGAAATGGTTTTAGTTATTGGTAATGCCTGGGTGTTGCAATCCCTGTAGTACAGGGAATGAGGTTACTTGCCAAAAGAGGGGTTTGATCTGTGGTTTTCGTCTGTTAAAGCCGTATCTGTACTGAGGAGATCAGGATATGTGTTTGACTAGGCAGGAACTAACCTTGGTGCAGGTGCGTGCTGGACAGTCATGAGGGCAACACCTTTACCCTCTGCAAAAGCAGGGGAGGGAAGGGGAGGATCAGTTTTGAAAAGACCATTTGGGGAACACACCAAAAGCACTTCTCTGCTTTTGAATCAAAAGCAGCGGAGGGTAGGTCCTGTGAAAGAAAATTTTCCTCCTCAGAGTTTCATGACCCAAATTCCTTTTAACTCAGAATACTTCATCATGCTACAAGCTTTGGACCATTGTGATTGCTTGTCTTAAAAAGAGATATTTTTATGGAACTTAATCTGAATGTTCACTGTCGTATAGAATGTGTATGTAGGAGCATATCCAACACAATTTGAATGCCAGATCTGTGAAATCTGTTTTTCCAGTACTCGTTCCTCAGACCCACACATACCTTGTAGTAACACAAATTATATTGAATAAATGTGATCATGGTGCTGGGTCAAGAAAAATGTACCAGGATGTCCAAGAGCAAAAGGAGCAGGTTGGTTTGGACTCTTACCAAGGACGACTAGCCTACTTATGTCTTTTGAAATCGCAGCTCCTTCTCTTCCAGCTAAAGCTAATGGTCTAGGATGGATGCACGGCACAATGATGATACCTGCTGAACTGGAGGGAATTCACTTCACAGATGCTTATGCATCTTGTCATGCCATAAAAATGAAATGGTACTTGGTGGATAGGATTTAAAAAATGACAGACTTCTCAGGTACGTGACAGGTATGCCAAGAAATGTAAGATCACAAGACGCCATGTAGACTGAGTTCTCTGCGAGGTCAGGCAGCAGCTGTCTTACACATGCGGTCCAGAGATGCCCGCAAATGTCCACTCTCTGTCCCTTGCTCCATACTACTAGCTACTAAATTTATCCCAATACTCTGGAGGAACATGAAGACTAAAAGCCAAAGTACAGCATGCCCTTGGGAAAGAGGAGGAGTTGCCAGGTCTTGGGGCTCCTGTAATGGCCAGGAACTGACCAGAGGTCCCATGGTAGACCTGGGGCTGGACCTGCTGTACACTGCTTTATTATTTGTCCTCTAGAGAACTGAAGAGCAGGCTACTACCTCAGCTCTTCTCCTTTATTTTCAGCGTTAAGGACAGATTTTTTTTCTTTCACTTTTCAGTTTAATTAAAATTCTTGCATGATTTCAGTCTTCCTTCTGCTTTGAGAGGCTAGATTAGAAAAGTAATTTTAAAACTTCTTTGTTGCATTGGCTAAAAATCTCTTCCAGCGTTTGTTTGCTTCTGGTCTTTTGCATCTGTGTTTCTGCCTCTCATCTGTGTACATGACCTGCAAGGGTGGAATTCAGACATGGTTTCGATTGTCTCACTATGGTGGCGTGGTCACCACTGACGGCTCGCTCTGTCTATGTGTACCAGTAGTTTCTCATGCTGTAGATGAGTAGTAAACATGTGAAAGGGAAATACAGTTGTAAAGCCCAGTGAAAGAGAGATTAATTTCCTCTTTCTGAAAATGCATCATCATTCCCATTTCAAAGATAAGGGAATGCATCTGTAAAAAACAAAACCATCTATTTAATAGTGTTTCTGTCGGGAGCATTGTTTGGAAATGTTGGCTGTTTCTGACATCTTTGGGATACTGAAGGACTTTTTACAGAAACTACTGTCAGTAACTGCAGGAAGCTTTTCTGTGTTGCACAACCCAGTTGGCTCAGGCTGGGTGATATCTTTCCACCGAGACTGCTGTCAAGCCAGTGGGTGATGTGCAGGCGGTGCTTGTGGGCTGCTCAACAGTCACTGGAGGCCACTCATTCACTATCTAGACACCAGTAAAAATATACAGAAATGGGATCCTAGATTGTCTGTTTGACTATACCTTGAATAAGACTATTCTTTCAAAGTATTTCTGTTACTATATCCTACAGCCAGAATGACTGTCTTGAAGATAGCAACACAAATGGTTCACCAAATATGTGACTGCTATATATGTAAAAGATACATTTACTATTCCAAAAAAAAAAAATCCATTATCCTTTTACTGCTGGGACAGCTGAAGTTTAGAGAAGATGGACATGTAGAAGTTACTGCAAAATTGGCCACCGGTTTACATGGCATGCCTGGACTCTTCCTTGCCCAACACAGTGGAAAGATTTAGACTTCTTAGAATGAGTATGCAGCTGCCTTCTGCTGGTGGATAGAAAATTATAGCATTAAATAGAGCATTAAATCCACTTTTCCTAACATCTCAAAGCTTCAGCCATTCATGTCTATCTACTCCTAACCCTTATTTTAGGACCTCCTCCCAAAGACAGGTTCTCTGCTCCTCTGACCAAAAATCTGAACTGGCACATGATGTTCTTTTTTCTTGTTGTTTCAAAACAGCGCTAGCAGTTGAAGTGCAGAAGCTGACAGATGGTTTGATGGGCAAAAGCAGTCAGTTCATTGGTATAGAGGTTCAGAGGTAAAGCTTGGAGGCAGCTGTGGAGTTTGGGAGTTCAGAAGAGTTTAGTAAAGTGGCTCCCGTCCAGGTTGTATTAGTATTGCAGCTGCAGGTTTGAGAGGCTCCTTCCTTATTGTTCGGGGTGCTAAAGAAACACACTGGCAGGTCAAGGAGAACTCCTGGAAAAGGTGGGATGACCTAGGTGCCCGTCCTGATGTACCAAAGTATGCAGAGAGAAGCTCTGCATGTGGCAGAGCTCCCCAGGATTCAGGGAAGGCCAGGAGGTCCCCTGAGCCGCGGCAGCACTCCTGGCAACACCCTGCGCTGCGCTCCCAGGGTGCTGGAGCAGCCCTTTGGGTGTTTTTCATGATCGGTAGCAATGTTTTCCCTAGGCCCATATGTTTTCCCTTTTGTGTAGGGCTCTGCTTCTTTGCCTGAGGAGCAGTTGCAGACATCTATTTCCCTCATCCTTTCTGAGCCCTTTTCTAAGCTTCCTTCCCTCCGCAAGTCTTTGATATATTCCCTTCCCTTCCTGATCTGAAGACTGGTAAGCACAGCAGGTGAGGAGTGTTAGTGCTGCATCTGCTGCTAATTGGGCTCCCAGGCTCATTCAGATAGCACTGGCAAGTGATGTACTGAGTTAATCAGGAGCCGGGGTTTGTAAGAGAATGTTCATATTATGTAGGGTAAGCAGAGATTTGCGTGTCAGCTTTTAAAATTGGAGCTTACCAAAATGAGACTGGCTGCTGCTTTCTGTTGTCAGTCTCCCCGTGGCCCCCATTTACCTGGGGTGTCTCGGCACCTTTACTCTTTATCCTCGCAGCAGCCCAGAAGTGTCAGTGGTGCTGCCATCCCCAGCTAGGCGATAATGCCTGCGAGTCCAGGGTTTAGGGAGGAGGTTACACAATGCATTACATTTGGTGGTGGTGCTAGCTTAAGCAAATTCCTGGCTGTTTCTTCCTCCAAACAGCATCAGGTGAAGTGCCGATGTACGTTTCCCTTCTGCCGCCCTTGCTAGGAGGGCAGCCATCCCTGCAAAGGGGGCTGGGGAAGGAGCTGGGGAGAGGAAGCCACAGCCGTCTCAAACAGCAGCAGCTAATGCTGTCCGAGTGCATCTGGCACCACCGAGGAGGTTATTCCACCTGGCTTGGACAGCACGTTGGCTTTGCAGCCTTCCTCCTGGTTGCTTATTCCAGCCCCTGTGCCACCATGGGCTTCCCCATCCTCCCCTCTTCTCCTGCAGTTTTGCTGCTGCAGCTGATTGATTATGGATCCTTTAAGCAGTCCAATGCAAAGTTACCATCCTCCCCCCAAAATACAACAAAAAACTTGCTTTTAATATCTCTCTGTTCAGTAATTTGGTTTACAGGGTAGTGCTTGCGGGCTCTGAGGGCAGCGCAAGTGTGGAGGCAGCAAAAGGCAGGCAGGGGGAAGGCAAGAACTTCTTAGGCTGACTTTGCTTTTGAAGCCAAGGTATCCGCTAACTACAGCTTCAGTGTTTTTGCCTAAGGTCATGCAAGAACGCTTGGCAGAGCAAAGAACTGAAGTGGGTCTCCCTAGATCCAGGTTACCACTCTAACCCCAGGACTGTTTTTCTTCCAGCATTTGAAAATGGTCTGAACCTCCCGTGGGGTACCTTGTGAGAGGTTTTTTAGGCAAAGATACTGCTCTAAAAAAGCACGCCTGTTTGCTTTGTAAGGGGAAGCTCTTGTTCCTGTTTCCTCTCTGATGTATCTCTTCTGTTCTTGGCTTGCTAACTTGATGATATCACTCCCCATGCATTGGGCAAAAGCTGTTTTCCCTCTATTCAAAGAGCCAGGAGGAGCAGCTGCTTTGCTGACTCTAATCTCTTATTCTTCCCGGACTCCTGTGGCATACCAATGGCAGCTAGGACCAAGGAGGCGCGTGAACGCAGACAAAAAAGTGAATTTGCTGTGTCATCCTTGAGTCTCACATGCCAAGAAGTGGTTTGCTGGTTTGTTCAGGAAGAATCCAGAGTTTGCACAGCGTGTCCAGGGAATTGGATATGGAGCACTCCCAGGCTCTTTGTCAGAACCACCTGCATCAGAGAAGGTGGACATCCTCGCTGCCTGGTGACTTTCCTGCGACACGGGATGGGAAATTCTTAGTACATTCCACCTCCTACCACAGGATGCCCATATTGTAGGTACAGGTACGACAGCATCCTTTTGGTTGCCTGCATGCAGTGGAAAAACTGTATGAGTAATTCATTTCCCTTCCTTACAGGTAGCTTCCTTCAGTCGGGTACTCTGACCCCCGCCTTCTTCCAGAGGACCATCGTCTGTTTGGGTCTTCGGTGCTTAACTCTGCTGAATTTATGTGTATGGAAATACTTAAGCTTGCTCCTCTTTTTTATGTCCTTTTTTGACGATGATATCTCATTCTTTTTAAAAATAGAGTAATTGCTTCAGCACTATCCACAGCTTAGTCGTGCAGGTGCCTGGGTAAATTATCCCATGCATGCATCTCGTATTCACTCCGGCAGTCTTCCATAATTGACAATTAATTTGTGAATCTTTTTTCATGCTGTTCTTTCACCTTGAGTGCTGGGCATACTGGATCTCTGCCATCTCATATTTCTTGGATAAAGTCACTGTGGCTTCTTGTCTTACAATGTCTGACGCTGAGCCAGTGCAACTTGTTGAAAAAAAACCTGCAAAATGCAGTGTGCGTTGGAAGATTCATCTAAAAAGGCAGAATAGTTGCTGGAGAACAGTCTCTGTAAAACAAAGAGAAAGTCAAAAATCTTGATCTATCCAGAGAAATTTCAAGGGAAGGTATTTACCAAATAATGCAATTAGTCAATGCCTTTGTCACAACCATTGCATTTTTCATTCTTTTGTTGTGTGAAGAGGGGATGATATAAATCATTTTCTGGGATGCCGTATGTCCATCCCATTCAAATGTATGAAATTCCACTGTGGTGGTGACTTGATTTCTAACCTTTAAAAGTTATGAGCTGTGACAGAGAAAATTATAAACTCCCATTTGTTTTGTGTGCTTGTGTGGGGAAATTCTGTCTCAGTCCAAGCACCATGAAGCCTACAGTGCCTTAAACTGATTTATGAAGCCTTTTCCTTGATTTGCTTGCAGCTGGTATGTGTAACTCCAAATTCAGTTACCACACCTGCAGTAAATCAGGAATATATAAATGTTTCCTAACTTGGGAGAAAATCCATTAGTGGTTGAATTAAACCTTTAAAAGACTCTTATTTCCTGTGCGTTAGGCTACTATAACTTTTATGTGTGATTTTAACACATTCTGAAGTGTTAGGCAAACTACAAAGAGCCACTGAGTATGTAGGTGACGGTTGTTAATGTATTTTAAGAACAGTTTGCTTCTAATAAAAAAGGTTCTGTCATGTAAATGTTGATGTATCAGCTCTAATGAGGGGGTTATAAAGCAGTCGAAAGTTGGTAGGTTTTGGTGTTTTCTTAACTGAAGAGACCATCTCTGCCTTTGTAATACCATTTAGGTTTCATTAGGGACAAGGAAAAAGCTTTAGAGAATGAGGGGAGAAATTAGCCAGTACTTGCTAGTAAACGTTCCCCTCTTCTCTGTCCCCTTCTTCCCTTTGCAGTTGTCCTGGTTTAACCCCAGCCAACAACTAACCACCACGCAGCCACTCACTCCTAACCCCCGCCCCGGTGGGATGGGGGAGAGAACTGGAAAAAAACCAAACCCAAACCTTGTGGGAGTAGAGTAATAATAATTGTAATAAAAAGGACAATAACAAAAAGAGAGAGAAATAAAACCCAAGAAAAGACAAGTGATGCACAATGCAATTGCTCACCACCCGCTGACGGATGCCTGACCAGCGATCTGCCCCTCCCAGCCAGCTCCCCCCAGTTTATACACTGAGCATGACGTCCTATGGTATGGAATATCCCTTTGGCTAGTTGGGGTCAGCTGTTCCAGCTGTGTCCCCTCCCAGCTTCTTGCGTCCCTCCGGCCTTCTTGCTGGCTGGTCACGAGAAGCTGAAAAGTCCTTGACTTGGTATAAACACTGCTCAGCAACAACTGAAACATCAGTGTGTTACCAACATTCTTCTCATTCTAAATCCAAAACACAGCACTATGCCAGCTATTAGGAAGAAAATTAACTCTATCCCAGCTGAAACCAGGACAGCAGTCAAAGGGATCTGAGCTGGGAGTGGAGGGTGGCCCAAAGCCTCCCTCCGTACCCCCAGCTGGAAAGGCTGAGGATGCCCGTGTGCGCGGCCGTGCTGTAAGCTGAATTACCCAACTGCTTGTGTGCATCCCATCTCGGCAGAAGGAGTTGGGGCCCTGGTTGTGGAGTGGGCTGACTTTTTGTGGTGGTAAATCAGGCCAGGCACACAGTGCCCCGTTAGACCTGCCATCTAAGCTGCTCATTTGAGCATTTCCATTGTGTTAAAATGAGCCAGAGCTTAAACAGTTCAGGCACAGTAAGTCTTGGGTAACCCGTGTAATTTGCTGGCGTGCTGTTGGCCATATGGATGCCGCTTGCGTGAGCCACTGGGCAGTGCCAACATTTGGAGGTCTGTCTTGCAATTTTGTCTTCTTTCTACTCGTGTAATTCCCTTTCTCTTTCCTTCCTTCTTGCACCTCCCAAAATATATTTCAGCCAACATATCTGAGCAGGTACAGAGAAGTAAATAAGTTGCATCGCTACACTAAATTGCTTTCTCTCCCCTTTCCTCCTCAAAAGCACAGAAGGGAATAGAAAAGGAAGATTAGTTGTGTCGGAGCTCCATCCTGGTGCCATTCCCGTGCCATGGATTGCTCAGAGCTGAGCATGTATGCTTTGTCTGGGATAAATAACAGTGAAACTGTCTCAGATTTCTCTGCAGTTTCTCCCACTTGCATTCATTTTAAAATTTCATTCCTCACTCTCATTATTGCAAGGCCTGCCGTTCCATGCCCAGGGGAGTCAGGTAAAACATTTTTATTTACTTTTGGTTTGGTTTAGTTCCACTTTTAACTTCTTCTCCTCTTCGAATATTTTTGTGTTTTGTTTCGTTTTCCAGTGACTTTGGGGGGAAGGGGGGGCCGCAAGGAAGGAGTGACATATATACCATGAGTGAGACGCCTTCAAATGTAAATCCGTCTCCTTCAGCGTTAGACTGCTGGCTAATTCTTTCACTCTAAGGTCATCTCGGTTTGTGCTTACTGTCTCCACCACTGGCTATAGTCTTGATCTCACAAACATTTACATGGAATGAAGAGCACCAGCAGTTGAGGAAATTTTGGAATTCTGTATTGGATTGTTGCAATTATTATTGGATAATGGATTATTTGGCAGTTTAGGGGTACCATTCAAGCTACGATTTGCAGTCCAAAAGCCTCGGCAGCAGCAGTGGTTTGAAGACTTCACCCTTTTTCTGTATATTCATTTGCCCTGCAGCCTTTTTAGGCTGCCTCTTCAGTTGTGCTGATGCGGTAGTTGGAGAGATATGCCATGAACCGGATTATCAACTGGTCTGGGCTAAAAATAATCATTCAGCATGGGGAGGAGTGGTGGGTTTTTCTCTACCTGCGTCAGTTCACTGCTTTGCAGGATGACCCCACAGATGGTTGCAACAGCTCAAACTGAGGGAAAATACAGTGACGTGCAAGGATGGGAACAAGACACTAGAGGTTGGGGAGAGGTAGGAACTCCGTAAACCAACTTTCCTCCAGAAATTCTGGCTTCCCACCTGGCGGCTGGGTTTTGATGCACCTTGCTGCACAGCTTTTCAGATGTTTTCACCATGCATCTCTATAGTAATTTCTGCTCGTGCAGCAGCTACCGTATCAGTATCTCAGTTCCCGCGCTCTGTAGTCGATATGTTAATGCAAGCCCACCATTGCTAGCAGTTGCTGTGGTTGCTGAGGCAGAGACACACATCCCATTTGGCCGCTGTTGATCTGAGAACAGTAACCTTTGCAGAAGGCCAGAGCAATAATGTATTAAACCACAGCCACTAAATCTGCAAGAGCACATCTGTCAAAACACCCAAATAGAAAAGGTAATGTAAGCTTCCCCTTCTGCAGTGTTACTCAAAAGGGACATCGGCCAATAAAGAGTTTACACAGTGACTTCCAAATCAGTGACTAAATAGCTTCTGGGGTGAGGATGATGAGTATTTCCCTACCTATGTGACAGGTAAGTGAGGATGAGGAGGAGTGTGCAGAAGAGGCTCAGGAGACTGTGATGCTCTCTGCCTGTTTGTAATGGAAGAACCATGGGCAAACCCATGTGGGTTAGCAGACCACTAGACTGTCTAAACGCTCTTAAGGGACAAAGTTCAATCAGCTTTCACTCCAAAGAGCATTATCAGTGTATAACACTAATCCTATGTAACGGTACTCTAGCCTGACACAGGTACCGTGAAGTAGATTTTGGTGACGTAGATTGCCCTTACCCGTTTAGCAAAGACATTAAGGTGCTGTCAAAGTCGACAGGCCAAAATACTTTCTTAAATTACAATGCTCTTCTGATTGATGACAACGAGTGTTTGCCCTGAGCAGTTATCAATAGTTAACATGCCATCAACTCTGTAATATTAAAATTACTGCCCAGTTAATTTTGATCCTCTTGACTGTTTTTAGTGTTTGGTTGTAGCATTTGTTTTATTTTTTAGCGGGGTTGTTTTTTTCCTTTAGCTGTGACCATTCTGTCTTGAACTTGGAAGTGCTTCGCTCAGTCAGTCGAGTGTTTGTGTCCCTGTGTGCACTGTACCAGACTGGGTCTAGGGGACAGTGTAGCCTGCACTCAGGTAGTACTGGGTCAGATTTCAGCTCTTCCAGTTACTGCAATATCATTTTGCTTTTAATTTTAAAGCACATAATAGAGGCAGGAGGGAAGTCAGCTTAAAATATTCACAAACACTCAGATGCACAGGAGGGTTGTAGTGGAGATTTCCTAATCTTTCCCTTTTCAAGGAAAGAAATAGAAAAAATTCTGCAGGTCACTCAAATCCTCACTCGGAAAACAGCGGATTTATTGTGGCTGGAGACATCCTGCTGTTAGGGTTGCTGGGAAGGAGAGGGCCTAAGGTTCCAATTCATGCACGGTAGTCCTATTTTCCCCCATTTCTCTCTTTTATTGTTCCCACCCCTTTATATCACATTACCATGCTCTTGCCCCCCACCCCTCCCTGGCTGTGTGTGCCTCTCTGTCTCTGCATATTGTGTTGCTTTTCCCCTGCTGTGCTGCTCTCTTGTGTGTGATGGCAGCAGCAAAGTAAAATCGACTGAAATGCTGATCTCTGAAGCACTGGCACACAGTGCTTTAGAGATTAGGATTTTAGTGCATTATACTCAGCTGCTAGCGGAGCGGAGCAGTGTGACAAGGAAACACAATGCCGGAGCCAGGGGTTCTGACTTGGAGCTGTAGCCCCAGTCCCTCCGGGCAAAGCACTTCGTGCTTCCCTTCCTGCAAAACATTTTGGTGATCCTCTGCATGGAGGGGCTTGAGTTTACTCAGTAGATGAGGAGGGATATCCACAGCCACGTTGAGAGCCTTTTCATCCAAATCGCATCAATTAATAAGAAAAAAAAAAAATCTTAAAAAGAAAAAAAATTTTGTGGCAAGATTTTTCCTACCTATTCTTCTATCTACATCCTCATTCTTTCTTTTCCTTTGCTGTATTTAGCTTTTTTATTTTCCCAGAAACTAAGGAAGATAGATATTTTTCCTCTTGTTCCCATAGGCTTGCAAGCTCATGTTGCTGCCATAGCAATTTGCTCTAGATCCTGGTCTCTTCTTCGAGGTTCTTGGATGATACAGGCATTTTGGGAAATGCAGTCTAGTTCAAGAACTAAAAGTAGGCTTGCTGCTTGTCCAGTTTCCAACGAGCCTGGCTGGGTTTTGCTGCGAACTTGCCAGTTGCCACCGGAGCCACTACCTGTGTGCAGGCTAGTCTGTAAGTACCCACGGCCAATTCTGGAAGGTGGACCACAGGATTTTTCTATACTTCAAAGAAAGCCATGCTAATTAACGCCCTCAGCTAATGTCTGCTCCTCATTGGTTTTGGAAGAATCATTACTTAATGACATAAAGTCATTTAAAAAACTTGGTAACCTCTAATATCTTTATCAAACATCAGATAATCACACATTTTTCGGTGTATAGTTTTTCCGTTGGCTTAAGGCCACTTAGTTATATAAATATTAACACTTTCTACTGCTAGGTTTAAATCCTATTTAAAAGTGCTTCTATTCTGTATTCAGAAGGGAAGGAAATAATATCAGGTGCCAGAAGAAATTCTCTCTTCTGGAACAATGAAATATTTCTCCAGCACAGGCTGAGGTTTGTGCTGTGTGCAGATGTTGGTGAGCATCTGTGTCTCTCTAGTTCTTGCTCTGTTCAGAAGCTCTTACTGCTGCTTGCTTTCCGCATCCCATTTCTCCTCTTCCTCAGCACCATGCTTGGTTCCTCTTCCCTCTCATTTTCATGTGACTTTGTCCATTGGCATCACTTACCCTCCCAGCTTTCTGCTGATTTTCACTATGCTGTTTCCTCCTTGTTGTCTTCTGGTTTTACTCTTTGGCCTTGACCTGACCTTCAAATCTGAATGAGTTTTCTCTTCTTTGAAAGTGGCCACTTCTTGGACTTGGGTGTTTTAGCACTCTTTCTTTTCTGATCTCATTCTCTGATCACTGTTTTATTCCATGCTGTAGGTTTCTTTCCTGCATATTCTGTGACTTAAGCATCTGGGTCTATTTTTCTCCTTTTTCCTTAATATAATTTCCCCTTCGCAGTCATCCTTAACCAGCATTTTCCTCTTTTTCCTCTCCTGCTGCCCTGTTGCTGTGAAGCCGTGAGGCACAAGCTGCAGATGCCCCACTAGCTTCCAGCTTTTCACGTTCTTGGTAGCTACTTTTAACAACAAATTTACTTTCTTGTCGCATGCAGTCCTGCACTTTCAGCAGTCTCCAGTAACTTCTCTCAAATTCGCAGCCTTGCCCACTGCACTGACAGATTCAGAGAGTATTTCACCTAGCTGTAGTTCATGCTCTGCTCTCTACCACCTTCTCCCAACTTCTGTTTCCTTTTCTTTCCCTGCTCCCGTATTTGCTACTTTCCATTTATCGTCCTCTTTCAACCTGTCTTCTTTTCTGTATTTTCCATATAAAAGCAGAGTCTGGTAGCTTTGAAGCATCCCACAAGTGGCCATTTGTATTTCTGTTGTCTTTTTTCCCTTGTAAACATGAGAAGTCAGCACTCACCTTGCTGGGGTTAGGCACAGTGGGAAATAAAAAAATGAGAGTCCTTGAGCTCAAGTCTTCCTTAGCATAAGTTGAAACACACACCTGGCTGCTGTGCACGCAGACCGTGGGTTGCCTACGCATGAGCCGTCCCGTACCCCAGCTCTGTGGCTACAGCTCTTCCCTCTCTAATTATTGGGAAGCACCGAGCCTGTGAGCTCAGGCTTGAGCCGCGGTGGCTGCCTGTGATCTGCTCTTGGTCCCCTCTGGTCCCCCTGGATTCAGGCTCTGAAGAGCCTCCCCTGCTCATCATCTCTCTTTGAGAAGATGCTGAAAAAGTAGCCGTAGGAGGGGAAGCAAGACAAGGGAGAGGAAAATATCAGAGGCAGTAAAGTGGCAGAAAGGTCAATAAAAGTAAGGATGAGCTACAGCCATTCAGCCTTTTCAGGAAAAGCACACCAGAGGCTGTGATGGGTGTTTCTCCAGGGGGAGGGTGCAGGCCAGAGAGCTTCCAGCACATGCTATACCTTGTAAATAAATAAACAAATAAATAAGTAATGCGCATATGGCATATGGTCTTGTTGATATGTGCTATCCTATCTAATATGCATATCTGACTCATAAAGCTGCATCAGATCCCATGCAGGACCATTGCTATGAGGAAAATATTTGTGGCTAGGTTGGCGGGGCTTTGAGCAACCTGATCTAGTGAAAGATGTCCCTGCCCATGGCAGGCGGGTTGGAACTAGCTTGATTTTTCAAGGTCCCTTCCAAACCAAACCACTCTGTGATTCTATGAAAACCATCATGCCAAGTCAGCTATATTTTAAGAGGGGCTAATTCATAACAGAAAAGATGCTAATGTTGGTTTTGTCTTGCATCACAGGGAGAGAATATATAAAGAGGATCCCAGGTTCTTTTTCTTGTACCTCAATCAAGCGACTGCGGTCAAATCACGGTGTCAAGCTCAGGACCCCATGCACAAGCAGTGAACCTCCAACACATGCACTAAAATCTCATAAAGTGTATTTGAGTCATTGTGCAGCAAATCTGTGTCTTTAGCAGGTCTGTGTGATCAAAAAATGGTACATTCTCTTAAAAATACATCTATACCACATTTCCTGTGAGCAGCCTAATGCCCTGCATTTAGGGCTGCTGTGTGGGCACTGCTGGTCCCTGACCTGGGGCTTCTCTTTTTACAGGGGAGAGGGAGAAAGGAAGGAATTGAGAATAATTTTAGTTTATTTATTTTACGTGTATGCTTTCAAAAGGTAGCTGGGGCAATATTTGGGCTAGGTAATGATTGCTCAGCACTGGCTCCGTTTTGGTACTCACATCTGGCTACCCAAGAGTGGTTTTCAGGGTTCTGCCCTTGGTCACTTAATTTAGATGATGTTTTGGGAAGACCCTGTGCTGGTTGTTAGTGGTGCAGAGCTGGTGCTTGCTCCATACTGGTTGCTGCTTGCTGCCAGGACAGCTGAGAAGCTGGTGCACCCTCTGACCTCGGGCCAGCTCAGGAGCAGCTTAGTAATACCAGACACAGCATGGTCTAGCAGCCTAAAATCCTGCGAGCCAGGGAATAATCTGTAGCGTGACGCTGATTCCCTCTGCGCCCATCGGGTCCTGTCGCCTGTTCGGCGGTGGGGACCGGTCGCCATATGGCTGCCTTTAAGCTCACTGCACCCTTGTTGCTCCCTGCCTGCTTTCTGCCAAATTTACCCAAGAGAGGGGCTAGAGGGGTGGCCCAAATTGCGCAGGTGTACCCCATACACCACCCCAGCCTTACATATGCCTGTAAAAGCAATTTATTTGTGCCCACTTGCTTGGGCAGAGCCCGGCATGAGTTGGTAGGCTGTCAAACCTTGAGTTCATGTGTCAACGTATAAGCTCTGGGAAGGGCAGGATAAAAACAAAACAAGGAAAAAAAATATTCCAAACCACAAAAAGTGGTTTGCACGAGAAGATGGGAAGCTGCCAGACTTTTCCAGAAACTGATGTCTATAAAAGCAAGATTGCTCCTTGCACCACTGGGGAGCGAGGCAGAGAGGTCAGAGCTGCCGGGGCACGTGCGGCACCGTGCTGTTGTGCCACTTTCTCGTGTGATTTTCCTTGTGCCAAGCTTTCTGGCAGCACTCTGCCTCCTGCCAAACCACATGTATGGCAGCCTCAAACTAGCGGTGTTGCGGGCACGGGATGGGTTGGTCTGGGGGGCATCCTGGGAAACCCTTTCAGTGCTCTGCGCCTTGGAAGACTGCAAACCCAATCTGTAATCTGACCTTCATTCGCATACCATTTATTCACATACACAGAAGCATCTTTTTTTTTTCTCCTGTGAAAGAAACGTATCCATTTGCTCAGCATCTTAGGGGTAGATGCTTTCCTACCATGCAATGCTGTGATTTGATGCAGGGAAGCTGCTTCCAGAGGAAAGCCTCCTGTGATGGGCTCAGGCGATGCCAGACTGCTGGATCGGATTTCCCTGAGCTGAGTGAGGATCTATGTGGTGGTCAGACTCACGCCACTGCTTCTCACGGAGGTGGTGATACAGCCACACAAAGGAGGTTTCTGCTTTTTAGTAACTGATTCAAGCTGTATAAATAACTTTTTTTTTTTTATTTTTAGTTTATCTTGTGTCATATATACACATGTGCACACATATGTATGAAAAACCTAACTCTAGCAAGAAAATTACATTGGAGAGGGACTCTCTAATGGTTATTTTTCTTCTGCATCTGAAAACAAGTGCTTTAAGCTGCAGGTCATTTTTAGAAAACCCCATGAGCATCAACATCAGAGAAAGGCATCCCATATTTATAAAGCCATCGTCTTCACATGCTTCAGCTATGTGCACGGCAGTGGTGGCAGCCGCTGGTCTCACTACTTGTTTACTCACATATTTGTGCTTCAGATGTACGTTACAGGGTTTTTTTCACTGTTGAGAGGCTAAGTGCTTCCAGAAGGGACTGTATCACTGCGGTTGAGGCCTTACTGCAAGTGGCTGTAGTGGATGATGAACACAAACCTATTCAATAATGAAATGTGAGATTCCCTATCAGATAACGTTGTGCTGCTAATTCGGGTGTGAGGGAGACGGTGAGGTCATGAGCGCAGGTTATTAGGAGATACTAGTGAGTAAGCAAGGAGGGAACAGTCAGTAATGTTGGTGGTTTAATTCTAATACAAAAAATACAGGCAGAAATATATATTTTTGTGACTGCTTTAAAAAACCAAAACAACTGCAAGGCAGAAAACTGGCTACCAGAAAGCCTTTAAATATAGAGGGAGTTAAATCCAGGTGATGCGGATGAGGTCAGATCTGCTCTTAATGGCATTTTCCCTTTGTGAGTCCAGAGAATTGGGGTGTTTAAAACTGGGGTTTTTTTAAATGCTTCTGTGCAGACACTATATTACATTGGCATTGATTCACTGAGTTTATTTGTCAGCAGTAAAATGAATGAAATTCTAGAGGTACAGTTTCAACCAGCTGCTGTTGTTTACTAGTGAGACTACCAGTGACCCTTAGCATCTATAAATACTTCACTGTGAATTAAAAGCAGTAAACTATCCAGTAGTTTTTCTCTTACTCATGTTTCCCAGATTTTTTCTGCTCTGCCTTTTTTTTTTTGTTGTTATTTTAAGTCTCATCTCCACTGCTTCAAGAAAAGCCAAACATTAAAAGGAAGATTTAATTTCTAGCGAACAGTAGACTTGGTCATTCATTAAAAGACTCATCAAGTTGTTAGACCGTGTGAAGATTTTGCTCTGGTCTGTGTGATGCTGACTTTCGGTAATGGCATTTTAAAGTGAAAATTCAGATTTAAAATAGCTGAGTGTTATTTTTAGCTCTCCTGAGCTCATCATTCTTATTAAGGAGAAAGTTGTTTGCAGTCATTGATTAGTTACAAGTGTAACTTCCAAATAGCTTTAGGCAATATTGCTGAAGGACTGCAGTTTCTAATCCCCTTTTTTAGGGTTTTGGGTTTTTTTTCCCTTTTCACTAATTTTGAAGGTTTGACATGGACCAGTAGGTCTTTTATTTTATCACAAGACATGAAAACAAACACTGTTTTTGCTCAAGCCCAGCTCAGCGTTACGAGCCATTATGAAAGGATTTGCTCCTCGGTAGTCCACCCTCTCACCAAGTAAAATTCACCCGGTCCCTCCGTGACGCTGAGCATCTCGGTCTACAAGACTATTACTTCCCCTTAGACAAAAACTCGGACAACATTGCCAGCCCCACATCAGAGTTTCTCCAGGCCTTATTAGCTTTTGTTAGAGGTTTGGGGTTGGTTGATGTTCAGCTTTTCTACCTGCTGTGCTGAGCTCACATCTCTATGCTCTTGCTGCAAGGAGGCAGGTTAGAAATTTGACTTTCATGCTGCAGAGCAAGCCGATGCCTCCTTGCCTGGCCTTAGACTTCTAGAAGTTGGTGTGGATACTGTGGACACCGGTGGGTTGAGCAAAACCATCTCTAACAAAAAGGCAGTTTCAGTGCCATTCATAAAAAACCCCAAACAGCCAGACGGAGGTGGTTGCTCCATGTGGGTCTGTGATGGGATGTGAAGGGAGATCTCACACCTCTCGGCAACGCGCTGTGAGCACCAGACAGCCTCTGTCAATCTCTGCCGGTAAAGCTGTTCCGCTTTCCGTAAGATGTCTCTGCATTTATAGGGTCAGAGCGAATGAGAGACTTCACTGCCTCAGGATTAGGGCTGTCAGTGGTGCCGCTGGCTGTTTCTCCCTACTTTATATGGAGCAGAGATGCATCCGAAAGAGAAAACTGGGAAGGACCCACCTGAGACAGGGTGGGAGTTATCCAGGAGCATCTCTGTTTTCACTAAAACTGAGCCCAAACCAAACATTTTCTTATAAAAAAGAAAACATTTTTTTGGCTTATATTTTGTTTTATTTTGGTCAGCCACCAATTTTGTTTCTAAACCCAATTATTCATACAACCCTGACTGCTACAGGATTTGAAGTTAATAAACTCATAAGGACAGGCAGTGCAAAATTTATAGTGGATCAAAATGACATACAGTGACACACTGGGAATATGTAAACCAAGGAAGCAACCAGGGTTGGGGTTCAGCTGCTTTATGATCCCAGGCAATGGAGATTTTTCTTCACCAAAATACATTTCTGATTTTCTAGTCAACTGTTGTTACAGTCGTTTCTCTGAACCTTCCTACAGGGAAATTTTTTTCCAGCTGCAGCTTTTCTTTCACTGACAAGAGCATCCTTTGCTATCTAGAAATAGTGGTTTTTTACGATAGGGTAGCTGAAGTCATTTGAGGACTTACTCTTGCAGTCTGCTCTCATGAGCAACCGCGCAACTTCATGAAATGGCCGAATTTGGAGATATGATTTACAACTGTCCTCCCTAATTTCCTACATTAAAAAGTACAAAAACTGCTTCCAAACTTCTCCTGATAAGAAATTCTCCTTAATTCTACCACTTGTGTCCTAAGTACAGTGAGAAGAATTTTCTTTCTCTGATGATATTTGTGGTATCATAACAAGGACGAAGAGATGTTAGTCTCTGGAAACTTTTGTAGAGAAGCTTATTACTGTTTGCTAGTGTTTTAAAATAGGAAATTAATTCTAAGCTATTTTGCCTAAATGGCTGAGCTTTGTCTTTTTACCTGCAATTAAAAAAAAAAATCAACATTTGTTGAAGGGAAAGAAGATAATTATATAGTAAGATTATTGCTATTCTCTTGTTTTAAAGACAAAGAAAAATGCAGCAGAACAGATGTGAATCTGCAGACCTGTAGTATTTAAGAATAATTGCTGTACCTGATACAAGCTAGTATTTTTTTCCTCTGTAATTTCAGTGTAGTTTTTCTTGTGTATTTCCAGGATGGCAGTGCTTTTTCATAAGCTTTTTCATAGGCTAGTCCATGTTTCCTCAGCTCGATTAATCCTTTTTTTGGAAGTGGCGTGCTTTTATTCCCTGTGTTGTTATCGCAGCAGGAGGAAGGGGAAATGTGTGATGATGGAAGAATTTTAACGTTTATGTATGCCACACATGAAGTTAGGGATCCCATGAGATTTGTTTGTGTTCTTGTATATGTGTGGATGAACATCTGTGGAATGACAGCTTAACAACTTCCTTCTGACATTATAAAGGGGCCATAATGGTACTATATTTATTTTTTTTAGTTGGCTTTTTTTGTGTTAACTCTTTCATATCCCTGCTGATTTCAAGCCTTGTTCACTCCATCAATCAATAAGAAGGTTGCATTGCCTGGGAGTCGATTAGACCTCAAATTTGAAATTAATAATGTCAGAATACTAAGCCTGGATCTTCAGGTAACAAGGGTCTAAATTTGGGCTCCTTCCCTATTATTTCCTGTACTAACTTGCTTGCTTGAGACATGATCTTTTTCCTTCCCCTTCTAATCTCCTCCTCCATGGTCTGAGTGCCGTTCTGCAGGTAGTCTAATTATCAATTATACCTCAACAACCTGAAGATGCAGAGGTGAATAAGCCTTGCTGCTTTGAGTCTGATAGAGTAGACATAAATTTAAGAGAGCAGAGAGATGTTGAAATTCTCCATGAAGTTTTCAGGCTGCAATGCCTGGGAATGCCAGGCTGGGAAGGGCTCTTGGGTCTCTATATTCTCTATGTCCAGTCACTGCTAGTGGATCTCCACTCTTTAATAAACGGTTCAAATTCCAGCTTAGAACTTCTCTTGCTTTGTCTCTTTATCTCAGCTGGTTTTGCACCATGTGAATTAAGTTTGCGTTAGCAGTACGCAAATGAGTATAAATGTATCGTGAGTAAAGTTCAGACTAGAAACGGGAAATAGGATTTGAAAGCAGCATTTGAGCAAGTTTCTGCATTAACTTCCCAATAGGAATAATAAAAACCAAAAAGAAAAACCAACCCCAAAACCCCAATAACAACAAAATGCCTCACAATCTATTTTTGAGGGCCTGATCCAAATCCCAAAGCACAAACCTAATCAACTTCGTAATGATTAGAAAGTCTAATGTACTTTCCTGGTAATCTCTGCCTCAAACCCTTAATTTCTGTCTGAGCTATAGCAGATCTTTTAGGACATTAACTTGTCTGGTTTACAAATTCTGAGCGATCAAAAATCCACATCATCCTATGTTTTTTTCCCTGGTGATTAATTACCACATGAAACCAACCAGTATTTAATATATATTAACCATTTCTGTCTTGGTTTTAATTTTGGTTTTGTCTTCCCATTGAATCTTCTTCCGATAGATTGAAGACCTGTCTTTGGAGATGGCAATCAACTCCCCCGTTAACCTCCTTCTCGATGAGATAGATTGCATTTCTTAAGTCTGTCTTTTATAAGGCAAATTTTCTTTGCATTTGCAGATTTTATTTAGTGAATGCTTTTTGATTTAATTTCTCTGTTTTGAAACAAAGACAGTAGTACTGGCTTTACTAATTCCCAATGCTTTTCCTATGTACTGAAGGATTTTATTCAGCCTCCTAACTGCGACATTGCATAGAAATCTAATGCTCAGTTGGTAATTTATGATAACCCCTTCTTAGCGATGGTGTATTGATTTCCCTAGCCTCTTCTAAGGGAAGAAAGGGTGGCTTGAATAGTAGAATTCTCCTACCACGATAACTCTGTTTAATATTGATTATCATAACCATATAAACTCTTGAGATCTATTTGATAGAAAGTTGCTAGAAACTTTGAAAAACACATAATAGCTTCCAAGTAAATAGCAGAATACCCAGAACTGATACTTCTTAGATTAGGCAGTTCAGCTCCTGCATGTGAGAAGTATGTGTTTATGCTAAAAATCCTGCCATAATTTTCTGCTTGGGGAATTGAGACTTGCTAACAAAGTTTAATATGCAAAGCTGAAAATCTACATTTAAAAGCCCTTTTTATGCAAAGACACAAAAAATTAGCAATTTTTAATAAGTGAATGTATAACTTTAAGAAAAATTTGCACAAACTGTATAAATCGTATAGATGGCAGTCATTTGGCTCAGCAGCATAGCATGACAGACTTGGAGCTCCCATCGAGGAGTGGTGCAGCAGTCCCTGGAGCAGCACCCAGCCACCCTGTGCGACTCCGCAGGGTAGGCACCACAGAAACACCACTTTTAATTGAAACTCTGTGAGGAACGAAGGTGGGCAGAAGGTTATCATGAGAAGTGAAATTTGGCCAGGATAGCTGGGGTGAGTGCTGCTGCTCGCGGGATAATTGCCATCAGCCTGACCGTAGTGTTCAGGATCTCTGCTCGAGAGCTCATCTGAAAAAAAGAGTCATAAAAACCGATTCAGCTGTAAGCACACAACAGCAGCCACCTGAGATAAATAACTTCACTTTAATGACATCTATTTTTCTTTGTAAATGGCTTTAATGTCTGCTGTGCTATATAAAGGCTTTCTGATATTCATTATTAAAGTTGTATGTAATGTATTTTAACCGAATCTAATTTGGGAAGTGAAATGCATGGGAACATGCAACCCAAGGAGAGCTCCTAAGTCTTTGAGTCCTAGCTAAGAGATACGGCCATGTCGTAAACTTACCGTGCTCCCTTGTGAAACTATTTAGCTTAAAACTGCTGTTGGAAAGCTATTCCCCTCTTCTCCTTTCTCGTGGTTAGAAGTCGTTTTCTGATTTCTAGCCCAATTCTGTTCAGAGTAGGTGTATACCATGATTTGTCAATGATATTTTTCAGTATCTCTTGTAGACTACAATTGGGTACCTCAATTCTGGATTGTTTTCATCAGCCATGAAAGAAATTTTATTTTTTTTTAATGTCTGATAGTCCTTACCAGGTTTATGCCTGCAACGAACGTTTAAAATAGAGTCTGGAACACCAAGTACTCGGTTTGTAATGAAGAACTTGAGTTTTTCTTGGAGTAGAAGCTACTACAATTTCCAGTAATAGTTTTGCTATCCTAGCAGGCTTGTTCTGACTCCTCTCATCTCTGAAGATCAGCACTCGGAAGCCATGTATAATTCTGCTGTTTAAGGCTGAGTGTCTCCTTGCTAGAATTCTGAGTTTTTAGATGCGACTTGGTGACTCTAATGGTGGCATATCACACTGAGCTGTATTGTAAGGCTTTACCCAAACATTTTGTTCAAAAGCAAACCTTGTTTTTATTACGAGGAGTTTTCTTTGCTGATCTATGAGTAAAAGATGCTTTAGCCGATCTTGTCTTGCTACACAGCCCAGGTTGCAACCCTACTATGTATTTCCTAAAATTCACAGAGCTGAGCAAAACGCCTGCAGTAATATGTATTAATTTGACCCTGCAAATCCATTAAAATAAACCGTACGCTCAGATATTAATCCTGAAAATGCATGCATCAGAGTATCAAGAATATAGAATCAATCCACAGTGTTGGTGGATAAGGGAAGAGCAATGGATGTCATCTACCTGGATTTGTGCATTGGCTGGATGGTCGCACTCAAAAGAGTTGCGGTCAACGGCTCAGTGGCCAAGTGGAGACCAGTGACGAGTGGGGTTCCTCAGGGGTTGGTATTGGGACTGGTGCTGTTTAACATCTTTGTCAATGACATGGACACTGGGATTGAGTGCACTCTGAGCAAGTTTGCCGACAACACCAAGCTGTGTGGTGCGGTCAACACGCCGGAGGGAAGGGATGCCATCCAGAGGGACCTTGGCAGCCTTGAGAGGTGGGCCCATGTGAACCTCATGAAGTTCAACAAGGCCAAGTGCAAGGTCCTGCACATGGATCAGGGCAATCCCAAGCACAGATACAGGCTGAGCAATGAGTGGATTGACAGCTGCCCTGAGGAGAAGGACTTGGGGGTATAAGTGGATGAAAAACTGAATATGAGCCAGCAATGTGCACTCACAGCTTGGAAAGCCAACCATATCCTGGGCTGCATCAAAGGAAGCGTGACCAGCAGGTTGAGCGAGGTGATTCTTCCCCTCCACTCCACTCTCATGAGACCCCACCTGGAGTCCTGTGTCCAGCTCTGGGGTCCTCACCACAGGAAAGATATGGACCTGTTGGAGCAAGTCCAGAGGAGGGCCACGAAGCACCTCTCCTATGAAGGCAGGCTGAGAGACTTGGGGTTGTTCAGCCTGGAGAAGACAAGGCTCTGGCGACAACTTATAGCAGCCTTCTAGTACCTGAAGGGGGCTGACAAGAAAGCTGGAGAGGGACTTTTTACAAGGGCGTGTAGTGATAGGACAAGGGGTAATAGCTTGAAACTGAAAGAGGGTAGATTTAGATTAGATGTAAGGAAGAAGTTCCTCACTGTGAGGGTGGTGAGGCACTGGCACAGGTTACCCAGAGAGGCTGTGGCTGCCCCATCCCTGGCAGTGTTCAAGGCCAGGTTGGATGGGGCTTTGAGCAACCTGGTCTAGTGGGAGGTGTCCCTGCCCATGGCAGGGGGGTTGGAACTAGATGATCTTTAAGGTCCCTCCAACCCAAACCCTTCTATGATTCGATGATAGTATACATCTTTTCTGTACTTAACAAAAATGTTAACATACCACATTTAAGGCTGGATTCAGACTTGAACTGTGGTGATAGGTGAAGTTTCATTCCCCACCCCCACCTCCACCGCCCCCTGGAATTTTGGATTTGTTTTCTGCAGAAGTTTTAGTATACAGTTGTGCTAGAAGGTCATTTAAGAATACTCCTGTTTTCAGCTGATTTCCTTAGCAAATAATTTTGTGTGAGCAATATCCATAGCCTTTCCAGTAAAATATTAAAAAGGATCACATAAGCTTTACCCCTCCCCGTAACATTTAGCCTGTCTATTTCATTATAGCAAAATATTGCATTTTACATGCCAAGCCTTAAAACCTTCTTTCTAAAAATGGTAACTGTATTTAATAACTAATTACTCTAATGATCCTACAGAAGTGCTCGAGACCTGTTTTAGTAGTGGTGTCAATTACAACCATCTGCACGATGAATAAAGGAACCGTGGCCCAGCTGTAGAGTTGAAACATGTTGGCATTTTCCTACGGGCGGCCATATGGTACTTAACGAAAGCGAATTGTTCACACTGCAAACAGCTCTGCTCCTGATGAATGATAACGTTTTGTTCTGGAAAATGGTTCCACAAACATGGGGAGTATTTTTAAATGCTGGAAGTGTGTCTGTAAGTGACAGGCTATAAATGGGAAGGTCTTTGGAAGGAGGAGAGGGGGATGAGAAAGGGATTGTTTCATTTGCCTAGGGGTGTTCTAGAACAGCCTTCCTGTCTCTTAATAGCAGTATCTTTTTTGTGCATACATAGCCCTGAATCTGTAAATTTTATTTATTTTGGTAAGGAAGAAGATAATTAGAAATGTAACTCTCATTTGCCATCAGCATGCCCAAGCTTGAAGCTGGTGTGAGCTTTAAAATAGCAAGGCTGATGCTGTGAAGAATTAATAACTTTTTGCCTCACATATGTGCAGACATTTTCTTACACTTGGAAAAGGAGCTTCAGAGTTGTAACTGTTGTAAATATGTGAGCACACAGGTTGGAAACGGGTCCTGGCTTTGTGGCGCTTGGTGTTAGCCAGGGAAAAAAGGGCAGATAACAAATCAGCAGTAGAAAATGTCTTCCATTGTTTTTTATTAGAAACAGAAATAGTTGGGTTTTTTCCCCCCCACACATGACTGTCAAAGAACAGCTCAATGAACTCATTGTGAGATTGATAACTCTTCACCCCCAAGTCATTAGCCCCAGATCTGAACTGAATCAACAATAGGCTGTTCCCATTTCATCGTTGATAGGCAACCATTTGGGTAATGAGTTTGGTCTCAGTTCAGTTCCTAGTATCTGTCTTAAGGAAGTAACTGCTGCTAATGACCTGAATTGATCATTTTATTAATCTTGGAAATTGATTTTTTCCGTGTGACTTATTGCTTCTGTACATGAGATGTAATCAGAAATCTTGCCTCATCTGAATTCCTTTGGTTGATTAATAAATACCTAATCTGGGGATTTTTGTTTTGTCCTGCATGTTCTGTGTAGATGGAGTCTGATGGTTGTTTCTGAGGTTCTGTGCACAGATCTCACTGAGGTGGTGCAGCGTTCTTTACGGTGAGGAACTTTCTGCGTTTTGCCAAGAGAGGACTGTTTTTACATGCCAGCAGTCCTGTATGTTTGCTGGCATTGGAGCTGCTTAAAACCTCTTGATAGATCTTGCAATAGTTTTGCAGAAATAACGTAGTAAAAAATCTTGCCAACCTGTGCCATCGGAGTTCTCGTTACCTGTGCACAAAGCTAGTTGCAAATTCCCAGCAGCAGTAGGGGTACAACTCCAAAGCCCCACGCTTTTGGACTAGGAGCATCTGTCACTTGAGCTCAAAGGAAATCTTTCTTAGCTCTCCACAGCACAGGGTGGATAACGCTGCTGAGAAACCCCAGGTAATGAAACTGTGAGCCCCACTGTTAAAGCCTTGTAACGCAAAGTGTAAGAGTTAACACAAGGACAAAAACCACCTCCAGTATCAGCTGGGGTGTGTTTTCTTGCAGCCTCCTTCTAAGGCTGTGGGTTTTATCCAATTCCTCTTCACAAATCATGATCTTATGTTATAGGTATAGCTGAAATGCAGGCAAGCAACCAAATCATGGTGGGGTGCAAACCCACTGTGATGCCTATGAAACATATAGGGCTGTGATCTAAGAGGCATTAAGCAGCTAATTGCAGCACATTGTGCTTCTTGCTATTTGATCTGTTACAGCAGTGCTGTCTGATGCAATAAATCTTCCTCGCTTTTAATTAATAGTTGTTCATCTGTACTGCAATAATTTCAAGTAATGTTTACATTAAAAAGAAAGCACGGGGGGAGGGAAAAATATCTCCAGGCAGGAGCGTAGTAAAAAAAAGAAAAGTATTTTCATCCAACTGAGAAGCAAATACTATAAATTGGAAGTAACGCATTTAGTGTGTGTTTTACAGAGGAAGGCATAGCCCTTCCATGAGAAGGCTGCTTTCTAAATCAAGCCCAGATATGTCTCTAACTAAGCCCTACAGTATTATTTAAGGTGTAATTCTCCATTGCATTTTCTCAAGGGCAGTGCCAGTTTCAGAGGTTCCAGCAGCTCCTGTGTTGCAATTTACAGGCTGTCCACCTTCCTCCTCTGCCCTCTCACCTCTCCTGTGCAACTTCTCCTTTTTTATACAACCATATTATCCACTAGATCAGAGAAATTGTTTTGACTTAAAAATGCAGAAAACAAAAAGAAAGGTAGGTCCATAGTTTCTAAATGTAGAGATGTGTATTACCTTGAAGGCGAGGTTGTGAAGCTTATAAGTATTACTTACCCAGCGCGTGGCACACTAATCATGTTACAGGTTTCCATGATGTTTGCTCCTGAAGGGAATGAGTGAAAAAATCACAAGTCACAGATACTCGCAGTATGGGCTGCTGGGCCTGCTGGTAGCCCACGGTGCTTAGTCAAAAGGCAATCTGCAGAAAGCTGATTAAAGGTAAATATAGCGGTGATAAACTTTAGTCAATGTGTTTAAGCAGAATGTGTTGGAGGACCCAGCTCAGGATGCTTAACTGAGTCTTAGTATTTGGTGTATTTGTTGTTGCTGTTGTTCACTCTTCTGGATTCCTGTGACGTGGTGCTAAAAATGAATTGATGAAAGCTAGGATTGTTGGTTGGTAGCCACGTGGTCATGGAGTGGAACTTGAAAATGTCACCCCATAAATACAATAAGCACAAGAGCATTTGAAATAAATAAATGAGTAAAGTTTTTGAATCTTATTGCTTGGGTCTCAATTCAGTTGTCTCAACATAGGCGTCCAGCGCCATTTAAGATGCCTCAGAGTCTCCCATTGTGCGTCCAGCTTGCCATGCCAGATGGGTGTGGGTTTCCTATAGCTTTGTTGTCATATTTGCCTTGCCAACTCTGTGAAGATGTCTCGTGTACCCTGGGGAATCTCAAATGGCGCTAAATGCCTGTGTTTAGGCAACTGAATTAGCCCTTCATGTTGGAGAGCAGCGCAGCCAATCTCAGCTGTTCATATATACTCAACATAAAGGAAACTTTCTAATTCTAATTTCAGGTCCACATTACTGGCAGCTTGCTTTTGGCCAGTGAAATGTTAATGTTGGATGATTTCCATTGGGAGGTACAGCAGAGCCATGTCTGCCCATCAGGGACTACATCTATACAGTAAACCGAACAATGCAAGGGCCCAGGCTTAAGCACTGTCCTACAAACACCCAAGTGTTGTTGTGGTTCTGGACATGGTTTTGGCATCCTCAAAGACCAGCTGATGAAGCACGGGCTAGGTAAATGGACAGTGTGGTGAACTGAAAACTAGGCCATTCCTACTAGTGTGCCCCAGGGGCAGGAATAACCCCCCACACCCATACAGGATGCCAACCTGGAAAGCAGCTCTGCAGAGAAGGACCTGGAGGTCCCGGTGGACCACAAGTTGACCACGTGCCAGCAGTGTGCCTTTGTGGCAAAGGCGGCCAACAACCTCCTGGGCTGCATTGGGAAGAGCATTGCTGGCAGGCTGGGGGAGGTGATCCTTGCCCTCTACTTAGCCCTGGTGAGACCCAACTGAGGTGCTGGGTCCAGTTCTCAGCTCCCCAGTGCAAGGGAGATGGGACTTACCGCAGTGAGTCCAGCAAAAGCTGACAGAATGGTTAAGGGACTGGAGCATCTCTTGTATGAGGAGAAGCTGAGAGAGCTGGGAGTGTTCAGCCTGGAGAAGAGAAATCTCAGGAGGGATCTTAGCAAGGTGGGTAAATATCTGATGGGGGGAGTAAGGAGGAGAGTCAAACTCCTTTCTGTGATGCTCTGTGACAGGACAAGAGACAATGGGCACAAACTGAAATGTGAGAAATTCCATTTAAACACAGAAGAAAACTTTTTGGCTGTGAGGAGGGTCAAATGCTGGAACAGGTTGCCCAGAGCAGTTGTGGAGTCTCCATCTTTTGAGATACTCAAAACCTGACTGGACATGGCTCTGGGCAACCTGCTGCCGGTGACTTGGCTCTGAGCAGCAGGGTTGGACTAAACTACCTCCAGAAGTGCCTTCCACCCTCAGCAGTTCTGTGTTGTATGTGATTCCGTGACTCTTAAGGCTTAATCAAATAAAGGATTTGGAGTTTAACAGCTACTGCCATGTGTCAAAGGTCGTTCCAGTGATGTGGCAGCAATTCAAGCTTCTCTGCGTCCAGACATATGGAGTTCAGTTCCTGCAAAAGATGCTGTGATCTTTGGTGTAATTACCTCCTAGCGCCTGCTGAATGCATCAGGAATTGCAGTGATCCTCCTCTTCTTCACAAGTAGTGTAAGCTGTGGTTGGAGAAACTCCACTTTTCTCACTCCATAGCGATGCCTTCACGTGTAATCCAGCAGAGGCTTCCTTCGTTTACCAGGGGAGGCAAACAAACGTCTATGCTGGAGTATTGAAATAGCGTTGTTCAGTATTTTGGCCTGCAAATTTAGGTTTAATCACTGAAAGTTCCTCTTCCCACTCAGGCTTTAAAAACACGTTTTTAGCAAAATGGAAAAATTGAGCCAATGGAAGATATTTTGTTTGGACTTTAAGAGTTTTTCCATCATACTGAAGAAATGCCTTCTCTGATTGAGGGAGAGCTCTCCTTCAGTTTCCTTTAGGAAAATATTTACAATTGTTGTTTCATTTTTGAAACCTCTTCCATATTATGGCACTTCAGCTACATTAAATATTAAAAAAAATTAATGGCTGTAGAGCTGTGCCATTGCATAAAAGACAGAAACTGAAACCACTTATGAATAGAATTGGAGCAGACTAGTGTACTTTCCAAGCAGAGTGAAATGCAGAAATAAAACAGCTAATCAGTAGTTACCCTAGAATCATGCTTACTTTTAATAATCTGTGTGTATGCATCCCAGAGTATTTTAAAGAGAGGAACTTAATATTATAAGTATTTAGTAAATCTGAGTTTGTTTTGGAAGCCACAGTATAGTACTGAGACAGCTTCCATTCGCTTCGTGTGAGTTTCTGCTCCACTTTTTTGTAAATTTTTCACTTTATTTTGAAGACAGGAACTATACCATCTTTGTTTAGACAAGAAGTGTATGACACTTAGATACTTTCAGCACTGAACAGTGCAGTAAGTTACTTCTGATTTGCAGTTATTCATCTTGAAGCAGGACACTAAGTAAGCTGTAGGAAGCCTCAGAAGCAATGGGAGTATGGTTCTGCTTTGGAGCATATTGCTGAGGGGTTGTTTTCGGACAAGAGAAAACCAAATATGACAGAACTGAATTTAACACATAGCAGATAGTCATTGTACTTCGCAATGTTTTATAGGTTTAATCGTTATTCTCCTTTGCTTTAGCCTGGCATGCTGAAGGTAGGATGATGCTGGCCTAATGGCTGCTCTGTGCTGCGGTGTAGGTTGGCTTGCAGCTGTTCTTCCTTACGAGATGGTTGTTTAACCATTAAATGTCAAGCCCTCAATGTTGTTTGGATAAAACTATGGTGCAGATGAATTTGCTGCCATTGGTTGTGCAAATAGAGGTGAATACATATGTATATTTTCACAACAGGATAAAAGTCACCCTTTGTTGACAAAACCAGCAGTTGTAGTTGTCTTTGAGTTTTGGTTCTGATAAGAGCTGCTGGCACTGGGGTTGAGTATCACGTCAGCTCTTCCATCTTCTTACCCAGAGCTCATCTTACCCCTCTAAGCCCCATGCTGTCACATCCCAAATGTCTTACCTTCCTTTGTAAGGCCAAGGAGAGCTGCAGTGAGAGGCACTGCAGTCCCCCAGCTCCCCAGATCTCCAGCCCCTCTTCGTTTTCTTTTTTCCGAGGAGATTCCTGGCACATTTTGGAAACTCTGTAGATGAGTCTCTCCATCCACAACAGACACACAGGGACTCCTGAGGTAGAATAAGACAGCTATTTAATGCTGTGGACCAGCACAAAGTTAAATTTAGGTGAGCAGCAGAGAGCACTGTATTCAATTAGCTGCTGATGGAATTGG
This sequence comes from Haliaeetus leucocephalus, assembly GCF_000737465.1. Classification (NCBI taxonomy): domain Eukaryota; kingdom Metazoa; phylum Chordata; class Aves; order Accipitriformes; family Accipitridae; genus Haliaeetus; species Haliaeetus leucocephalus. The sequence continues at coordinate 2,081,703 of NW_010973400.1, forward strand.
AGTAGCCAAAACTCCGACTGCCAGAATGGATGCTGAGTCCACAGAAAAAGGTAACGATGTTGTGCAGAAGGGTCAGAGAAAGGTGTCACCTACTCTTGTTTAACATTTTTTTATTAGTAGTAAACGATTGAATAATTGACTATATTTTTTCTTTACTTAATCCTACAGAAAATCCCCCAAGCCAGGGTCATGGACTAAGATCTCCTTATGTTAGGTGGTGTGTGCACACAGAGTAAAACCAGCGTTTGGACTCACCCCAAGTATCCTGTGCGCAAAGTGTAATGCAGGAAAGATGGGCTGGACTATGGCAAAGGGTGGTGCGTGAGATGAAACACAGCAAGGCAATTATTCAGAAGGATAAGCAGGAGTCAGCGCACCCGGTCAAACATCTTCTGTGCCTGGCACCAAATGTTTTGAAAGGCGGGAGAGGTTTGCTTTGTTCCGCCCTCTTACAAGCTGTTCTGTGAATATTTACAGGGAGTGTCGGCGACAGATGAGTGGTGTTGGAGCGTTGGGCTGAGATTGTGAGGGCTGACATTGCTGATCAAAGGTGGGAGTCAGTGTGCCAGGAGCGCAGAAGGGATGACGGCCCGAAAGGGCATGGAGAGCAAAGGTGCACACACTGACGCAGTCGAGAAGGGAGATGGCAAACAGTCCGGGAAAATAATCCCTGTAGCAGCCGTTTGAAGAGGTCACCAGGCTCCCTCCTTGCAGCACTTGAACTTGATAAGGTTTGAGATTTCCAGTGAGACAGCCCGAGTGACACAGCTGTATCTGCAATGGGGAAGGAGACTTTGTGGGATGTTGTGACTTTCCCAAATGAGCCAAGCTGCACGCGTTTTTATCCCAGGGAACATAAAAAAGCTGTTTAAAAATTGATGTGTATGCATTAGACCTGTTCCCCAGCCTTTCTCTCCTACCCTAGGTTTCACAAGTACTAACTGAGAAATCATATAAAATTACTTTGAATAGAAGAAACTAAAAAATACTTTCAGCAGATCAGAAATAGCAGTATCACTTTTACAACACTCGGGACAAAATACATATAATTGACACAGAGCAGTGGTAGCATGAGGACTCATTTTTAATGCAATTAGGGAAGGAACCATGAGATACACTGGCTTGATAGAGAGAGAGAAGTAGACTTGTTATAGCCAAAGCTGCATCCAGGTTCCACAGACCAAATATAACCCTCTTCTTCTATAGCCTCCTATAGTTTTACTAGGAAAAAAATTATTATTGTGAAAACTGCCAGGCTCACTTTGAAAAACTACTAGAATTTGTCTTCAGATTTCAAAGAAAATTAATCAAATTGGTTTTTATACTCCAGTTGTCCAGTGAAACCTGCAAGGAGGATAAAGTGGGATATATGCTGTATTTTTGCTTCTTCATTTGCTTTATTGTTTAGCTCTCAGTCTCATATAAATGTCAGCCAGAGTGGCCATCCAAAGCTCTGGGTGCCTCTGATGTATGTTGTAATATATGGGAATGTCACAGATACAAAGTAAAACTGGATAATTTAACGATCCTGTGAAAAGGCATGTAAGAATGGTTTGAGGGAAGGTTGTATTTTTGTTTAAAGCAGATATTTTTAGTGTCTTTCCATGGCAGAAGAGGATAGCTAACCCATACTAGAAACTCTGACTGGATGTCTGTTGTAAATGCAAATTACTTTAAGAAAAGAGCTTTTTAAAAGGTAAATTTTTCATTTTTAATTAGTTACAAAGCTAAAAGCTGACATGCAAGTACTGCCACCAAAGTAATTAAACTGGACTTCAAAAAATGAGTTTAATTATTGTTGCGCAAGTTTGTGTACAGATGGCCTTAATTTCAGAATAAATATAGCCTATATTGAGGTAGAAAAAATCCACTTTCCAAACAAAAATAATTGTGACCAATTCAGTTTTGAAATCTGGATGTCCAAATAAGTTTGTACTGCAGCAACAAGGATGGGAGGTTGTTTATTTTCAAATAATTTTTTTTTCTATACTATTTCTAATGTATTAACTGAAAAACCTGTCTCAAACATTGGCAGTTTTACTCCCCCAGGTAAATTGTTATAAGTGCATAGAAACACTCTTAGAATCATAGAATGGGTTGGGTTGGAAGGGACCTTAAAGGTCATCTAGTTCCAACCCCCCTGCCATGGGCAGGGACACCTTCCACTAGACCAGGTTGCTCAAAGCCCCATCCAACCTGGCCTTGAACACTGCCAGGGATGGGGCATCCACAACTTCTCTGGGCAACCTGTTCCAGTGCCTCACCACCCTCACAGTGAAGAACTTCTTCCTTACATCTATTCTAAATCTACCCTCTTTCAGTTTAAACTCATTATGCCTTGTCCCCTGTTGTAGCTCCTTGTCATTTTTCTCAGATTGTCACAGGAAGAAAGGAAAAAGCAAAGGCAAGAAGTTATTAAAAATATTTTTAAAAAATTACTTGAATGTATTGCATATCTTGTTTTGATGAAATCCCAAACTCTTTCTTAGTGAAATTAAAGCAGCCAGTATAAAATGTCTGCTTACTCTGTGCTTGTGCTAGTCTCCCTTTTTTCCAGACCCCACAATGCTTTCCCCACAGCCTCTGGTTTGGGAAGGTTTCTGCCTGTAGGTGATAATGTCAAGGAGAACTTCATAACATGTGAATGCAGTTGGTTTGATATTTTTTTTCTCCCCAGAGGTTTTGAGCAGCCTCTGCTCACCATGAACCTCCTGAAGCCTCTGAAAATGAAGTTTTGTCCAGCTGTGTCATAGTTTATGGCAATATTTACCCATAGCCATCCCAACATGCCTGTGAAAAAGTGACCAGGTGACTCAAGTTAAAACTCTGGTTTAAAACACACCATTTGCTTTAGCTGCCTCTGGTTTGGGTTTGGGGTTTTTGTTTCGTTGGTTTTGTTGCTAAAACTATCTTAAAAACCTATTAGTGGGACTGGCTGCTGGGAGCAGCCCAGGCGGGAGGATGGTTCAGCTCCAGCTCCTCCCGGGCCGAGCTGCTAGGAAAGTCTTCAACAAGTGTTTTGGAAACTTCCCTTTTTTTGGCACCTCAGAAATCTCTGAACAGAGAGCCATAATTCTCCTGCACAGCAGGAATTAAGGCAAGGAGCTCTTCATCTTCTCTATGAAGTCTCTGTTGTGTTGCGAGATTTTAACATATAAATATTGACCACCTCAGAAGGCAGATGAGACGGTGTTAAAGTAAAAATAATTCCTCCAATGGTGACATGATGCACAGTGTGAAGTCTGAAGAATATAGAGAACAACTGAATTATTTATACCAAAGGGAAGTTTCTATTTAACGTGCAGGTACCTACTACTATTACCCTCGCTGCTGCTGGGACACAGGCGGAGAAGTGGTTGTAGTTCTGCTTAGTCCTTAATGCTTGTCCTCTCCAAACCATTTCATTAAATTGACCTCCAATAGTGGGTGGACAACAAAGAGAAGTGTTAGCTTTATAGCATGTATAAATAAGCCAAGAAAGAGAATTGAAGACCCTGGCTTTCGATGTGTCTTTTTAATTATTGTTGTCCAGCTGGAGAAATCAAAAGGGGAGTTTCTACAGAAGTCCAGGGTCATTGAAGCCCTTGTTGAAATGGCAAGTATCTGCAAGTTTTAAATACCTCTTCAAGCCAGGCCCAGCAATGCAACTCCTGCCTTCTGTGTTTCTCATGGAGAAAATAAACCCCACATATATTTATAAATCCCTTGGTGCTATTTTAACACTTTTATTCTCAGTACTTTAGTATATGCTGCTTAAAATGGACATGTGTGCAGCCGCATTATCCGGTGCCTGAATGACAAATGGTTTATCAAGCACTGACAGAGCACCCGGCTTCATGCTGAACGGAGGAAGGCAGCGGCAAGGACTCCGGCTTCAGAGAGATTAACTTCCAGATAGGCAAATAATAATAAACAACAGCCCGTAAGCAAAGGACCAGAAAAGAGAAATCGAGACTATAAAATGGAATCACAACGATCCAAACGGACAAAGGGAAGCGGATTTGTATATCTGAGCTTGAAATATGATAAATGAGTGGCAGATTAACGTTGCTAGGCTCCATGATCGCAGAGAGATTTGAAAGAGGGAAACGTGGAGAAGGGCGGTGCAGGAGACCAGCAAAGACGACAGCAGCGGCGAGAAGGGAAAGAAGCGGAGACTGAGGTGGGGGCGAAGGGTGCGGGTCCCCAAAGGTGAGCCTGGGGAGCTGCAACCTCCTGGAGGGTTTTTGCAGGAGAGGGTGGCATAGTCCAAGCTGTGAGATGTATGGCATGTATGTCACTTGGGGTTTTTAAGGCTGGAAGAAAGGCGGTAAGAACATAATAGTTTAATAGTTTAGTTCATAGTGCCTAAACTGTTGAAAACCCAGGATTTTGAAAAGGTGCATTTAGAAGCTATCTGGGAGTTTATGCTTTCAAACTCAGGTATTTGCATTCACTTTGCTATCAATATGTCTTGATCTAATTTTTCTCCCTGACGGTGGAAAATGGTTTTGAGTCATTTGAAATAAGTCTTAGAACATACAGTACAGTTTGATTTATACCTGGGCGATACTGGACTTCTGTGTTACATCAGAAAGTTAGACAGGTGATGGAAAGTTACCACCCACCTGCTTACTCTAAAGAATTGCTCCCAAACTGCTCCCTCGTGTTCAGAGTCTTTTGTTGGTTGGAGTGACTTGTAGTTAGGCTGTAGCAGGACCTGAGCATCAGTGTGTCCTGGTTTCAGCTGGGATAGAGTTAGTTGTCTTCCTAGTAGCTGGTACGGTGCTATGTTTTGAGTTCAGTATGCGAAGAATGTTGATAACACTGATGTTTTCAGTTGTTGCTCAGTAGTGTTTAGTCTAAAGTCAAGGATTTTTCAGCTTCTCATGCCCAGCCAGCGAGAAAGCTGGAGGGGCACAAGAAGTTGACACAGGACACAGCCAGGGCAGCTGACCCAAACCGGCCAAAGGGGTATTCCATACCATGGGACGTCCCATCTAGTTTAGGAACTGGGAGTGGGGGCAGGGAATTGCCGCTCGGGGACTGGCTGGGTGTCGGTCGGCGGGTGGTGAGCAATTGCCCTGCGCATCATTTGTACATTTCGATCCTTTTATTATTGCTGTTGTCATTTTATTAGTGTTATCATTATCATTATTAGTTTCTTCTTTTCTGTTCTGTTGAACCGTTCTTATCTCAACCCACGGGTTTTGCTTCTTTTCCCGATTCTCTGCCCATCCCACTGGGTGGGGGGGAGTGATTGAGCGGCTGCGTGGTGCTTAGTTGCTGGCTGGGGTTAAACCACGACACAGTGGTAACTCCCAAGGGGTGGATGGATGTTACCTGTAATCTCTACTCTGGAATCTTACCAAGTATCTCACGGTGTGCCACAAGAGAAAGTCAGTTCACAGAGAATCATTGAAATACTGAAAGTTTTCATAATGTCACAAATCACCTCTTTACCTGCATATACAATGTCACCACATTACATTTAAGAATTTGATGTTAGTCTATTCTGCTAATCCATTAATTAGAAACAGCCAATGTAAACACAGCTGGTACCATCTAAGAGCCATCTAAGAGTGGGAGAAGCAGTGTGCCCCTGTGGCTGGACCACAGGCCTGCGTCAGCATCTCAAACCTTTCCTTTCGTTCTGTTCATTACATAGTTTGTGACTTTGAGCAGGTCACTCCCTCCTTCGGTTTCTCTGTCCAGCCAAGATTATAATTTACTCTAGTTTTGTGTTATATTCTATGCTGTAGAGCTGAAAGTTTTGCATCCTTACTATATTTGGAAGAAGAATGAGATGCTAGTGGAGTGACTGTATTTATTTTCAAAGAATTTGATAAAGAACTACAATTCAGATACTTTGGAGTGAAAGTGCCCTGGTTTTTGCACCTCTTCTGTGAGATGGCATCGCTCTTGGAGAAATGTTTGTATAATAAATACTGTGAAATGACACTATTGCCAAATGAGATTGTGATGAATAGAGCATTTGTAGTATTAAATCCATGGGTACTTTACATTGTTATGACAATAATAGTTTGCATTGTTGTAATAAGTTACACTTCTTCTTCTTTTAAAAAATAAATTTAGTTTGACCTTAATGCATCTTGGAAAACATACCCTCCACTGAAATCAGATGTGCATCTCTTGGAATAAAATTGCTTTAAATATATATAAAGGTACATTGTATGGCATATCATAGGCAATTGTGAAATAAATGATGTTTATCAGTGTGCCTTATGTAAAAAGATTGCAAATATGTGGTCCTTTTTGTAGTTCAGGTTTGACATAATCATTGCCATAACTCTTCTGCTTTTAATAAACAAAATTACATTTCAGCTGACACTTGAAACTCTTTTATTAGAAACACCCAGGGACAAAGCCCTGCAGTGAGGGGCTGGGGGGGTTAAACATAGCATTTTAGAGATTTTATTCCCCTTTCCCTAATTATAGATAAGGGGTGCCATGCTTACAGATCAGCTTCAGAGACCCTTGAAGGATTTTATGATCCTGCAGCTGCCAGTGCAGTGTGTTAAAAACCTTCCATTTTCATAATGGGAGCTGGGATGAGACTGTATTCCTAAACGGGCAGGAAAAAAGTGCTTCGACTTAACAGGTGCCATCCATGTTAAAAGGATGATTTTGAAGATTATTAGCTGGTATGACTAAGATTTATGATGCAATCTGCTTTTTTTCTTTTCTTTAGTACAGATAAGGGGGGTTATTATTGTTAGTAGAAATACCTATTAAAATAAACCCCATGAAGCAGTTTCAAGGATTTGATAAAAATGAATATAAAGTTGAAGCTCCTAGCTTATCTTTAACTCAAGTGATTTTCATGGGGTTATAACTCTTCCGGCATGGGATAAGGGAGCAGGAGTGTGATTTTTATCCTCACTCTACAATAGAAGGGAAAAACAGATTTTGTATTCCATTCATTAGCACATTACTGCTCAAGTTTGCATCTGCATGGGAGAGTTAACAGAGATTGCATATAGGTGGAAGTGAATTAGGAATTTGCATGGATGGGCTCATTTTCAGGTTGCAATCAGTGGTGTCTAAATACCAGGTTCAACGAGTAATTTTAGGTCGAGTCTTTCCTGCTGGAGAAGCCTAAGGATGGGGGAAGCTTCAAAGAACTCCCCCCATGATGCTTTTTGCCGTCAAATGTCTGGGTCTCGGGCTGCAGTCCTCGGGTTCCAGTCCTGCCTGCTGAGTCACCTCCTCCCTCTCTCGTACTTCTTGCTCTCTTCTTACATCTTAAGACTGCCATGACTTGATCTGTTGATGAAGAAGTCGTCATTGGCAGCATCAGCTGGGAATTTTGACAATATGGTGTGTTTTTATGTCTGTCTTGGCAAGTGCATGTGTGTCTGTCCGAGGCAGAATGGAAGTGAATGATGCTGAATTTGCACAAGAGCAGTAAGATATGGTATTGATTTTTTCTTTATTATTTCCCTTTTTTTAGTATTTTGGGGGGGGGGGGTTCTTATGCTAGGTCTCAAAGACAAACAAGTCACTTTTCATGTTTCTTTTGCACTTGTTTTTGGGGGTGTTCATTTTGCTGTTGCTGAATTATTTTCACTCAGAACCTTGTATTCTGAAATGATTTTCTGTACAGCTTGTAGTGTGACCAGATTATGAGTTAGGTTTAACTAAAAGCTAAAAATGTTAGGTTTCCTTTTTTGATTAAAGAAAAGGTACCGATGACTCAGAAAACATTTTTTAAAAGTATCATTGCCAGATATTAAAGGAATAGTTCATAATTTGTATGTTGAAGATTTTTTTTCCCTTCGATTAATACCTAAGTTAATTTTTTACAATGAAATCTTTCAAATTTATAGGTCTTCCTGGGGACTTGCAGGCTATTTGCGGAGTGTTGGGGTTTATATCTGTATCTATCTATCTATCTATCTATCTACCATTTATGCAATCCAGATTTTAAATGCTATTGACTTGGACAATTAAATTAGTTCGGTAGCTTCACTTCTTTGCTGAGTAAGATGTGCTTGCAGGTTGTACAGCTGAACATGATCATGCGTCCCAAACAATGCTGGGGAATGCTGCGTTCCCAAAAATATTATTTTGGCTTTTGACTTGTAGTCTGAAAACTCAACCTGGAGTCTAGTGACATTGGTTTGACCAATATTGTTTTTACTTGGCAATGTATTTTTTATTTAGTAGGGGATTTTGTCTCGGTTTCTGAGCATTCAGCACACTACTGTTCAAGATCTGTGAAAAGCAAATGAGTTGTTGTGTTCCCAAGGAACAAAAAGGTTTGCATTGGTAGAAGCGTGTGGGGTTCATTCCTCAACATTCAAATGCAGATTGAGAAAGAAGGGATCCTTACTAAAACAGGGTTTGAGTTTTCCATCAGTCTCATGGTAGGGCTCACTGGTCCCTCCACGAGCCGGGGTTCCCATCTTGGTGGAGCTCTGGGTTCTTGTTAAAAGCGGAGCATCAAGACCTGGCTCTGCCTGCTTTCTCAAAAGCCTTTTTGTGTTTTAGCTAGGTGATGGGATGTCTTGGATTAAACTTCCAGTTGCATGGTTGAAAGCTTAAATGCCGGGTATCATCCAGTGATTTCCTAGAAGCTGCGTGCAGTTTTGCATTCTGCCCGTAGTTTGTGCGGGGAGGTGTATGTGACATCCTTCAAGCAGGCCACTTTTAAGCAGCTGAATGCTGAGACTTTCATTCTCACTTCCTTCATGTTTATTACAAATGACTAGAAAGAAGTTCAGAACTTTTGTATCTGATATGTGTTATATCTATTATGGTGTCAGACAACTAAGAAAAAAGTCACTGACTAATAAGTCTTAATTGTAACAAAACATCAAATCATTGTCACTTCTGCTGCAGTAAATGGCATTCATTAAATTAATCCACTCCATTACAGAAGTATTTTGCAGAGAATACCATGACCCTACTGCTTCTGTAACAGTAATAAGCTGAACATATCACTGTGGCACTATTAGGTATATTAGAAAGCAGTTTGAAGCATGGCTGCATGACCTGAAGCAACATCAGCAGGTCTCAGGTAGCATGTTTGAAAAAATAAACTACCTTAATTAGAGACAGGACTAAAGCAGACCCTAGATGTGAACATTCCTGTAGTTTAGCACTGCAGGAAATAAAAAGCTGGATCAAGAACCTCTTTGGCTCCATTTGTAGAGCAGCACAAGCCAAAACAATGCTTAGACCTTGAACTGGGGATGGTGAGTTTTGAAATCGGGATATCGCTCCTTTTTCTTCACTCTTACAATCCCCTTTTAACTTCAGATCTAAACCCACCGTGCTGTCTCTCCCCTTTCCCTCCCAGTATCAGAAAACGGAGAACTGCATCGTGCCCCAACACTCTTTTTACAACTCTGCCATCAAAAATTTCTGGCAGGAGTTGCTTTGACTTTTAACAGTGTTCTATTTCATACCATATGTGTACATACACCAAAGGATGATACACCGTGTTTGTAACTGGGGAATGGCCTGCTTTATTAAACATCCCCCTTGCCAACAGTAAAAATGAACAGCCACAGTAAACACAGACGCAGGGAGGGAAGAACAGTCCGAGCTGTGTCGCAGCGCATTGTACCTAAGGAAGAAAACGTCAACCTCTAATTGCTCTGAATGCAGCCCACCTACTTAGCAAAATAGGCTGCCAAAAGCAAATTGCCCCGGTGCTCCATGTGCCACGCTGCCTTCCCATTGAATTCAGTCAAATGGGAGGCTTTTGCCTTCATTTTGCAAACTCTCCATGAGTTGGCAAAAAGCTGTCTCGGGGAGAGCCTCTCTGTCTAGAACAAAAACCTCCCAAGGATGCGTTCCCTCCTTTGCCTCCTCCGAGGGTGGTGCCACTCCAATTCTTCTCGAAATTCGAAGATGACTGCAGGGGGGAAGGGGCTGTATTTGTTTTGGGAAGAGGGGATTTATTTATTTTTTTTCTGGGAAAATTTGGCCCAGGAAGAATGAGCAAAATGACAATCTGTCTTGGAGCTCTTCAGCTACTAAGCACAACATTCAGTGCCTGTATGTTGTCACGTTGCCAGCAGCAGGTATGCAGAGGCAATGCAGAAAAGAAGAAATTAATGTATGCCATCCTTAAAATGATTCTATTGAGAGCCAATATTTTGTTTTTACTTACAAAATCGTAATCACCGCTTTTGGCCCAACTTTTGCACCCAGGCACTGGGATGTGGCAGGGATCCTCCTGGAACAAACTGCATTGTGGGATTTAACTCCATGAATTCCATTGCAAATAGAAATGGTTGGTCAATTGGCAGATTTTCCTGCTGGCCTCTGAAATTTTCCCTTCTAAGCTAATAAAATTAACTGTCCAAATCTAAAAGTCTCCTGCGAGGGGTTAGCATTAGATAGCTGAATTGGGAGAGAAAGGGGTTGTTGGTTCTCTTAAAGGTTTCTGCTAAATACCTTATTTAAGAGGGAACTTCCCCCCTCCCCGGTTTTTGGACAAAACTATGCTTAGAAGCTTAATAAATTATAAGCTTGTAACTTTCATTTCATCACCACTAAATTCCCACCTGCTTCTTCACCTCTATTTTCTCCTGTCTACATCTGAGAATCAGATACGAGTCATTTGTTTCTTTTTAATGGTGTCAGCTTGCCGAACTATTGGTACGTCAGGTCACTCTTGCTCACCTAATGATTTCATTTAAGGATTTTAAGATGGAAAAAGAAAGGTCAAAATGATAAGAGTAGCCAAGTAAAGATAAGAAAGTTTTGCAAACTGCCTGTTTGGGTCAGCCTTGCTTGGGGGCAGGGGAAGATCTTGGATGAATTCTTACTTTGACATGAAGCAAGAAGGGAAAAGGACCTAACAGGGACACATGGTGGAAGGGGAGGTGGTGAGTAGAAATATAAGACAAAATGGAGATGTGGTAAGGATAGAGGAAACAAGTTGATTGAAAGAATGATCAACACGGCGGGAGAAAACTCAGAAAGGCTGCAAGAGGGCTTCCTCCATGCTGCAGAGTCCAAGCTTTAAGCTGCATCTGAAGGTGGTGTCTTGTTGCCCCTTCTCCCTCCCCATCCTCCTCCAAGCTAACTCCTTCACTGAGCTTCCCTCGAGCCTTTTCCATCACCTTGAGACCCCACTGCTGCCAGGGCAAGGACCCCTGAGCTGTCCCCAAGTTGTGATATTAGAAAGGTGAAGGGATGGGCATGGTACCTTTTAAATGGTTTGCATGGCAAATAAGTAAGATAGTCAAGTTTTCTTGGCTGCTTCAGAGTACCAGTGGTTCAAGATTAAAAAACAGACCATAACAGCAAGCTGTGTTTTGTACATTCTTGAAAAGGACTTTAATTCAGTGTTATTTGGTATTTCCACAATTGTGACAACTGCATAGTTGTATTTCTCATTTAAAAAAACCCACAGTGACTTCACAAATAGGGTTTGGCTCCACCTCCCTAAGGAATTTAATCTTGGCCATTTTGCTAAGTGTATTAAAATCCACAGGGAAACTGTTGTTTGTTTTTCCTTCCATATGCACATTACTGACACAACATGACTTGTGTAGACTTTACTGTAACCTGTACTTTAGCTGGTCAGTGTAATTTATAACAGAAAAGCTACATATTATAATGACATAGCTTTCATAATACATGTGTGTTGCCTCCACTCCGCTGTTTTATGGCAGTGCTACAAAATATTTTACCAGCGTCTGTGTAAATCCTATAATCTTTAAAATGAAATGGGAAAAAAAAAAAAAAAAAGCCTCCATCTGACCAGGAAGGCAGAAGCATGTACTTTGTGCAGTAGTTGAACATGTGAGTGCCTGAGGAAGATAATGGCAGGCTTGCTAAATTGCAGTGGCTTCAGTCCCAAAGAGTGGTGGCAGCAGAAACACCAGTGTCCTCCCTCAGGGGCTTTGGCTGAGATGTGGCATTTGCTAAGGCTGCCCAAAAGCTCTGTTAGCAGAGTGGTGGGGGCATGGTGCTAATTTGGCGTGTCCTTGGTTGTTTTTCTTATCTCTCTCCAGTGAGCTCCAGCGCTCTGTTGAGCTGAGCCGAGAGTCACACAGGACATCTCAAGAGAGCAGAGGATTATACCCACTCCTTGCCTTCAGTCTAAAGCTGGAGTTAAAAAATAGACAGTACCACCTAAAAGAGATCTCTAGCCCCAATGCTGTGCTGAATGTAGCCATGCTGGGTGCATCAGCATCCAGTTCCTGGCATGGAAACCTCTGAGCCCAGCAGATTTCTTTAATGCCCAGTGCTTGAATTATGTAGGGAGCCAAAGCTGGAAACCAGATCCCCCGGCAGTATGTGTCACACTGTATTACCTCCCTTTGGTGCTTGACTCAGAGCATCTGTGTGTTTTGGAGGGGCTCATGACATGACACCATGGGATTTGAGCAGTGGTTGCCTCATTTGGGAATTTCCAATGTTCCTGCAGTGATAAATGCCCAAATGATGTTCCCTTTGGCTTATACAACAGCAGGACATTGGGCACCTAAATAGCTTTATTAGCAAAAATGTCGTTTCCTGCAGACTCTGAGGTACATAAGCCTTGAGGGGTTTTGTATGTGTCTGAGCTCTGCTCTCCCTACCTGAGGGCTTCTAGCTTTGGTCCATATTCTCTCCATCCTCAATTCATCAGCTGGAGAGGAGGGATAACAACAGTTCTTGACCTCAGAAGATTTTGTCACAGTTAAATGGGTACCAAGGGTGTTTGGGTGTGGTGGAGCATATATATTAGAGCAATGTAAGCGGTAAGACAGAACCCAATAGCGCAGAGGAGGAAATTGTGCAATATGCAGATATATTTTTTGTTTATCTTTGGCTCCTACCCATACCATGTTTCTCTTAAACTCTAAGTGTCTTTTCGTACTGTTGATCTTGCATGTGTGCGTGCATTTCCCAAGAGAAATCTTAAACAGATGCGAGTGTATCGCCAGGAGCACGTCTCTCATGTGAGCGGTACTGCAGGCTCCCGCGCCGCTTCCTGCGTTTCGTAGCAAGGGATGCTCTAGTGTTGACTGTCAGTGGATACGGCACTCACTGTCACCGTATCTAGGGCTGGATTTGGCTTTCCATTCAGCCAAAGGATGACGTTTCCAAAAAGAAACTTCTGCAAAATGGGGAGTCTCTGGGAGATAATTGGGTGGTTGTATAAATAATGAGTGAGGGCCAGATATTATCTGCTAGCTCTATAGTCACATCCATGGAGAGAAGAGATGAGCTTTCTTCGGGGGCAGGAGAGTTCTATCAGCTCAATTAAATGGACATATAGTACCAGTCTGACACTGAGCATTTGTTCCCACAGAAGCCTGTTAAAGGGAAATACAGTTAATGTTGCATACAGTCTGTGTTTAGACCTCCCGCTTGGATTATGAAAAATGTTAAAGCTAAAAAAAAACCCACTCACTATTTGAGTTTCGAAACCTGACTGGCTCCTGAACACTCTCTGCAGCAGGGCCCACCTTTTCCACTGGCCGATTAGCTTCTTGTTATCTTGTTGCAAATGCCTGGCTTCACTATGCCTGTACTTTATTTTAAAAGGCTTTTGCTGTGTGCAATTGAATATACCGTAATCTTCTTATCAAATACTAAAGCTCTTTAGTGATGCCATTTTGAAACGTACTTCAGTTTTTAAATTGCAAATTCTTCTCTGGCTGGAAGGTCTCTGTTCTTGGTTTAGGTAGTGGTTGAGAATATATATATATATATTTATATATATATATATATGAGTGTGTGTGGCTATATATAAATGCTTGAAAACATAATGTTCCCTTTTCTGATAATGTACAGTTATGGATTTCCCTCTAGAACACTGGTAAGGGAGGATATGGATTACAAAGCTGGTAGCTGCCCTCCTGGGTCATTTTGGGGTGCTTTTCCTGTGGTTTTTTGGGTTGCATTTAGAACCTCCAAAGAGACAGATAAATTCTCCCTGAACAAGAGCAAGGTTTTTCATTATTATTTTTAAGTGAAAGAACAAGGCTGGTCTAGTTTTGAGTACAGAACTGAAAATCTGAGCTCATATATTCTGGTCTCACATCCGTCAGTAACTTGTGATGTGACTTGAAACAAAATCACTTAACCTGTGCATCTGTTACCCTACCTGTAAAATGGGGTTGAGAGTAAGAGGGATGCCATGAGCATTAAATATTTAATGTTTGTAAAGTGCTTTGAAGACAAAGAGTGCAACATAAATGCTTATCATTGTGTTAAAATACGAGGAACTGGATAACCTTGTGTAGAAAAATTTTGCTAGAAACTGTAACTTTGGGCATGAAGACCAAAGCAGGAGAAGAAAGGGCATCTTGCAAAATTGCGCATTAAGAATTTTGAATGAAATGCACTGGAGAGTCTGTCTCTAAAGAATTAGCAGAGGCAGTCTTCAGGACCGTTGAAAATAACCTTCGGAAAATCATAGGATTCAGTAAATAGACAAAGTTGGACTTTCTGCTAATAAAGAAAAAAAGAAAGGAAGCTTCTAAACAAATTACTCTGTTTAGCCTGGCCGCAGTAATCGAGCATGTAATGGGGCCATTATGTGAATGCTGGGAAATGAGACATCTAGTTATAGACAGGCATTATTTTGAAGTGTATGTCTAATCCATCCTCAGTGGATGTTCTTACTTACCTAGAAGATCAAGGAAATACAATGGATATGTACATTATCCAGGAAAGCAATTGGTAGAGCACTCCGTCTGTGAAGATCATTCCAAGCAGCTCATAACACTTACGTCAGCTTAGAAATTATTTACAAGTGGATAGGCAAAATATAATGATACAGTGCATGGAGCAAAATTTTGTAAGAAACTGGGAATTAAGCAGATGTCTTCAAAGCAAGTAATAAAGCAAAAACGTAGCCTTCGTAATAATGTAGGTCTTCCCCATGGTGTCCTTTATAAATACACTAAAATATTGCAGATACAGAAATATTCAGTCCTTTCTGTCCCTCCTCCCTACTGCTACAGAGAATGAGTGTGTGAACTGCCTTGGGAGATTTGGGAAGAAAAAATTAGTTCTTTTTTGCTGCAGGACTTTGCTCACTGTGGGGGGTTGGCCGTGGCCAGTGTCGAGACCTCCACCCAGCCATTCTCTCAATCCCCCTCCTCATTAGGACGGGGAGAAAAAAATAAGATGAAAAAGCTCACAGGTCAAGACAAAGACGGGGAGATTTCTTGCCAAGTACCGTCACGGGCAAAACAGACTCGACTCGGGGAAAATTAGTTTATTGCTAATTAAAATAGAGTCGGATGGTGAGAAACAAAGCAAAAAGTTAAAACAACTTCCCCCAGCCCCCCTCTCTTCCCAGGCTTAACTTCACTCCTTCTTTCCCAACTCTTCCACCCCATCCCCAATGGGAGGATGGGAATGGGGGTTGCCGTCAGTCCATAACAGCTCCTCTCTGCTGCTCCGTCCTCCTGGCGCTTCTCCCCTGCTCCGGCATGGGTCCCTCCCACGGGATGCGGTCCTTCACAAACTGCTTCCAGGGTCCCTCCCACGGGCTGCAGTCCTTCAGGATAAGCCTGTTCCAGCGTGGGTCCTCCACGGCCCGCAGCTCCTGCCAGGACCCCGCTCCAGTGTGGGCTCCTCTCCATGAGGAGAGGACCGTGAGGTCCTCCGTGGGCTGCACCGTGGGTATCTGCTTCCGCTGTGCTCCTCCTCTCCACGGGCCGCAGGGTGATAATCCGTGCTCCGGCTCCTGGAGCACCTTCTGCCCCCCCTCCCTCTCCGACCTCGGTGTCGGCAAGGCTGTTTCTCTCACTTTTTTCCTCATTCCTCACGGCCTGTGCAGTGGTTTTGCCCTTTCCTCACAGTGTTTCACAGAGGCACCACCATTTTGGCTGAGGGGCTCGGCTGTGCCCTGTGGTGGAACCGGCTGGAACCGGCTGGAACCGGCTGTGAGCAGCGCAGGGCAGCCCCTGGCCTCCTCCTGCAGACAACCCCCCTGCAGCCTCCTCAGTTTAGATAAACTACTGGAAAGAAGATGTTGACGAGAAAGGTATGTTAGTTCATTGCCATAATCAATAATTATTTTTTTTTTTTGAGAGGGAACTGTTCAGGTGTTTATGGGAAAGCTTAGACATACATTATAATTTTATGTGTGACTTACCTAGTCCCTATTTCTGTGAGACAGGCAGGTTGCTGGATGAGACGAGAGGCCTTTGCTCTTCACAGAGTCAGAGCAGAGCAATCGTAACAGCCTCCTGTGCTTTTTGGCCTTAAAAATCTATAAATTCGTAAGACTAACAGGAATGGTGCAGTGACTCATCCACACGGCAATCAAGGTGTCACAGCAAATCAAAAGTTTCCACTGCTTCTTTGAGACGGGGATTCAGAGAAAATGTTGATGGTAATTAAAAGAATTGCTCATACAAGGCTGCGAAACTCTGGTGTGCCTCATAAGATATGCGTCTTATCTCCAAACTATTTATGGCTCCGTCTTGGGTAGTACGTGCCTGCACCCAGAGCCGTGGAGCAGGACGTGGCTTCCCGAAACAGGCCGTGCTGCCGGTGCCTCGCATCGCACGGGGCTGGATTTTGCATTCGGTGCCTTTCCCCAGTGTTGAGAGCTGTGACTTTATTCTCTTACATGCCATCATCTGTTAGGATTATTTGCTGAGAGTGCAGTACCTTTGCCTGATCTTCCCATGCCCACTTCTGTTCATGCCTAAGAATTGCTTAAATGATGGTAATTCACAGTCCCAGCTTCTGACCACTGTTTTTGCTTTCTCAAAGAGCCTGAATTTCTGGCCAAACTGATTAGATAAGCTGCAACTACATTGTTGCTGTTACATAGGATGTATGCTTCTCCGAAGAGCTGTGAGGTTTACATGTGAGGAATAACTCTGCTCAAAGTGATGTCGCTGTAATATATTCATTTATGTCTTCTTGCCATGTTTTAGATCTCTGTGAAAACAAATTCCATAGTAAGTTTTGTAGCAGTAATAAAATAATTTGCTTCAATGTCTTGCTATTAGATGTCACAACATACTTACGGTTTTCCTGTTCATGTTTGTGAGGAAATAGCAATTTGAGGAAAGATTAATCAATCAGAAAAATGATCTGTTATTTCGCTTCTCTTTTCATCTCTCCAAAAAAACGTGATGGGCTGCGTTGCAAAGTGTCTCTAAGCAATGCATATAATGTATGCGATTACTGCATGCTCAGCAGCCAAATGCAAACATTGCAGAGTAGAAACACAAGGTTTATCTAAAAATAAACAAAAAGGAAACAGAAATCTGTACTTCAGATTCTACACACAAGCTGTTCAAACAGTCAGATCTTAATAGTAGATTTAAAAGTGTCAACAGCAATGGCCTTGTTTTTTTGCATGGTTAAAGCTTGTCAGCAAATTCAGTCTTTTGAGTGATAATAACACTAAAAGGCTTACAACAGACTGTCCTTGGTGTATTGCAAAAAAGAAAAAAACCTTACAGGAACAACAAGTATCTGTTGACCTGGGGCAGGCGTGGGAATCTCAGGTCACTGTTGTAGGCTGAGAACCTTCTTGAGGAAAGAGCAAAATCCATGAAATCATTGCATTGCTTAACCATGCAGTGAAAGGTCAGAAGGGAACAGACCTCTTCAGATTATATTTAGTAACTCTGAAGATTTTGCTGGTAGTAGTCACTTTGTACCGCATAGTATTTTGCCCACCCTCCTCCCTGCTCCTCCTCTGAAAAATTTCCTCTGATCTAATCTGAAAGTAATCACATGCTCATGAGCAATTTTTCCATTTTTCAGCAAACCAGACAGAATTATTCTAAAAGCAAAAAATAAATTATTTTGCTCTACATATGTTTATTGACAGATGGGCCATGCTGGATCCATTCTGGAAGACACAGAGATGGGACAGTAGCAAATAAATATGCGATGCTTCCAAATATTAAACTCCTGTAAATTGAAGTGACTACTGTTGCTGTTAAGGTTGGCTTTACACATATTTTTTGCTGGTGTTGACATCTACTGGATAAGTTTGCTACTGGCAGGAGGAATACACTCTGTTTCAAAGAACAGGAGAGTGCTATTCCCCTCCTCTTGGGAAGCTCCCACTGCACAGCTCTGTCTTGCAGAGTCATATGCCCTTGCTGCTTCCTTTTTTGCTGTTTTCTTTTTGTTGTGTTCTATTTCCAAAATTGTCCTGTGAACAAAAATTGAATTTAAAGATAGTAAATTGCAAGCGCATTTGGGCAACAGACTGATGAAACAGCTGCAGTCTTTCTTTCATAGACTTGAATTTTTCTGTTTTGCCCAAGGCAGTAAAGGGAAATTAGTTTATTAGTTTCACTTCGGTCACTGGTGAATATCATCCCCCCTCACAAAAATAACACTTTAATTCTGCTTGATTTGAAATAATTGACCGATCAGGAATGAGGCATGTGAAGGGAGCTACCAAGACTGAATTACACCGTAGGCCTGGAAGATCAATTGTTTGGGAGGAGAGCTGAGACACTGCAGCCTTATATTACACCTGCCTGTTTATTACACTTGGCCTGAGGGGAAGGCAATGCACCATTCTGATCTGTTGCCTCAGAGAAGTACGGATGTAAAATGAATGCAAAATAAGGGAACAGCATGTTATTTTTTTTATGTTAATACATTTTATATTGATATTGAGGACATTTGAGTAAACTGAGCTTCTAGTTTATAGAAGAGCATATGTGTTTTTCCTTCTTTCTATGCCAATATTCTTTGCTAAATGCAGTTTAATTTTTTTTTATTTTTTTTTAGCTTCTCAATAATACTTGTAGTGATTGACTGGTAGCAGTAGCACAAATACTTAGTAAAATTAGTCCCACTGGAAGATTACTCAGATGCTACAGCTCTTCTTATTCCTCCTTCCTCTGCTCTTTCTGCCTGTTTTAATGATTTCATTTTAAGAAAAATGACCTGAGGCACAGCAGAGAGAAAAGGCAAAAAAAAGTCACAAGAAAAAAACAACTGATGGACTTACACTTTGGCAAATTCATGGAACAGAAGTGAGGCCAGATGTTTGCTATACAGGCATTTGGCTTGTATGTAAGAATTTCGCTACAAGACTGCATATAGAGTTTTTGACAGCATTGGTTGAACGAAAATGAATGATTGCTATTCAGGATAAAATGCAAACATTTTGGCCAGTGCTTGCTAATCTAGGAGTTTTAAAGTTATATTCTTAACTAGATTTTTAGTATTCTTAAATCCATATTTAAGTAGGTGCTTACCAAATATGGTTTGATTTCTCTCTGTCATTTTTAAAGTTTCTACATCACCTAACACATCTTCAGAGGGACATGGTGAGTGGTTCACGCTTTCAAAAAATGAGCTGATTCTTATTTGATCATGTCATTTCTAAAACACCTAATTAAAAGCTTCAGACCTCTGGCCTAGAAAAGGTAGGTTGCTGATCTACTGCATTCAGCAAACAGTCTTCATCCAACAGTTGAAAAGATAAAACATGAGTCGCTGGTGGCAATTGTAAGTGAGAAGCAAGAAAGGCTGGTGGAAGAAGTGGTCACAGGAGTAGCTTGTAAGAGACAGAGGAACAAGCTGAGAAGCAGTTAACTTTGATACTGGGTGTGGTATTAATTCATTAGGATAGTGGCACTGTCCCTCTAATTCTTGAAGCATCATCTTTCAAAACAAAACAAAAATAGCAAGTGGATGTAAGTGATACTTACTCTATTGAACCAACTGAAAATAAAATCAATCCGTTTTATGAAACACGGTTAGGCCACAAGAGGTGATGAGCTGTGACTGCAGATGGACAGATAACGTGGGCTCTGGCCAACTTCAGTGACATGCACCAGGAAGGGAACATTCAGATTCGAAAGCCTTGTCTGCTGGGTGAGCCGGAAGTCCAATATTTCCGGCCAGGAAAAGGGGCACCTGGTACTAATGTACTGCTACTAATGGTCCCAGTGCCATGAAGCAAACAAATGTCTTGTAGAAATATGCAGAGAAACTCCCCTCTCCAGGCCCTTCACAACCTCCGAAAGTGCATCAAGAATGAATGTGGCTCCTTAAATGAAGAGTGAGGTAGCTTTTGAGGATATGTGAGTGGAAGTTAGCAATAGTCATGCATTTAGGGCACCAGAAATTCGAAAAACTGTAGTTATTCCCCTCAGTGTAGGGATCTTGCACAGTTTGTGGAAATTCAGTTTCTTACTGCAGGATTGGGATGACCGCACTTTCCTACCTCAGTGTGAAGCGAATCATGTTAAAACTTCTAAGGTTCTTGGATGCATGTTGATATGGACTGTGCTGTTCAGTAGATGTAATGTTTCTTTTTTTTTTCTGAGGCATTTTGCATCTAATAAGCTCTTTTTATATACCAGATGCTTACTGACTGTTTCATGCTGTTAAGTGTACATGTGGTCTTGATTTGGGGGAGTGATATATGTCTCCTTTTAACAAAATGTGTGTCAGAAAACTCTGTGTGGTCAGAGGGCATCAGTCCTGGAAGAGAAAAGTTACTACTTCCCCTGGTGCTAGCTGAAGCTTTTTAAATGTGAACAATGACGGGGGTGGGATGACACAAAAATATCCTCTAAGAGGGAAATTCAAAGTACAGTTTCTTTATTATACAGTTTTGCAGCAGTACGGGTGATCCAGAGAGCTTATGCTGTAAAATATGCTGCATTTAACCCTTTCCTTGGCTGAGGGCTTTCTCCTCTAATAGTTTTGAATGATCAGTCTTCCCCAGGGGCTGGAAAATTGAGAACGGCAGTAAATCAAAGGAAATCTTTCCTGCCTTTTCCAAATGTAATCTGAAGACCTAGTCCCCTTCTCCCCCCCTCCCCAAGAAACCAGCCCCAAAAGAGCCAAGATCCTGTTAATTAAATTTTGTGAGATTTAATTTGTGACATTTGGCAACACTGACAGTAGCTTATTCTACATTTCTGCTTTATTAACTATGAAGTCTTAGGCAAGATTAGGTATGTCAGGTGCTGGCAACCACTTAATGCATTTTGAGAAGATGGCCCATTTCCCCAGAAGAAATCTAGTCATGTCCCTGGGTTCCCTCCTCTACCTCTCCCCGCCAGGCACCTTTGGACCCTGGCCACCAGTTGACGTTCAGCCAGCCCCTGTGCCGGCAGTTGCGGTGCTGGCCACTGGCTCTGCCGTGTGAGTCTTTTTGCTCAAACCCTCCACAAACTGGCCTTTAACATAGCAGCTTTTGGCATTTGCTTTTCTTTTGTTTGTTTTTCATGCTAATGAGATAATTTAATTAGGGAAGTCAGTGTTTTGGGCAGTGTTTTGCAAGCAGGAGTGTTACAGAGAAACATTATGTTTTTCTCTCTCCCCATTTTTAGCAAGGCTGGGTTCCAGATAGTGCCGGCTACCCGGGACTCTGTAGAGACATCTGAGAAAGTTATTATGCCTTTGTGTAAAGTTCTGGTGGATTTTCATTTAGAAAACTGCTGTGCAAAACTCCAGTTGTGTTGCTGCAGAAGGACCTTGGAAAGCCCAAGAATCTGCAGCAAATGGCAGCTAGAATTGATTTTTGGGAAGGGAGGGTGGTGAGGGTCGAGTTCTGCTCTGAGGTTTTGGGGGGGTGGTTTGCAGTGCACCAAGGGAGAGAACCAGATCAAGTGGGAGATCTTTCCAATAAAAGCCTGAAGAGAGAGGAATGGAGTTAGGAATTTTCTCCAGATGTATTTCCCAAACCAGTATATTTTGACATATTTTCTATCAATTTATAAATGACAATAAGTGCATCTGAGGATGTGCATGAAGGCCTTTCAAAACAGTCCAAGACGCTTGCATGATGGGGGGCTTCCCCAGTAGGAAACCCCTGCACCTGATGTAGACCCCGTAACTTTGTGTGTGTCCGAATTTGGCATGCAGCAGGCTTCAAGGTGGGACTGGTCTTCATCTTCTGTTCTAACAGCGTGAGCAGCATGACAACAGACGCCCCTGGACCTCTGTGAATTTTTCTCACCCTACCAATGCTCATGATCAGTGAATTGCAGATGTGTTATCTACTCCACTCAGGTTGTAAAGGAATTAGCATTTGAACGCAAATGATGAAATATAGGAAATTATCATATTGAAGATAAATTTCCAGGAAGCTTAGTAATAAAACATACGCATACAGATATTTTAGTAACCCCTTATTTAGGAAGATCATATTCTCCCAACTTAGAGAGAAAGAAACCAGACCGGTTAAGGTATGGTTTCACTCTCATTGTGGTTGGTTCTTTTTTCAGTTGGATAGTCTAGTTTATTTTTTTAGTTATCTGAAGAGAAGCTTTCCATATCCATCTTAAGTACTCAGAAATAGTAAGTGGACACACTTCTGTACAGTATTTCGAGACAGAGAAGCAAAAGTCTCATTTGTGCTTCTTGCATAGCATAGAACTCTATCCTGAGAAGACACTGTTGTGTTGCTGCTCTGATTTTATTTTTTTTTATGTCCCGAAGCATTGCCTCCTCCAGCATATATTTGGAAAATTAAATCCTATATAATCTCTTAAATCTACTGCTCCTTTATCACTTACAGGGTTAGGATGTGGGCTTTTTTTTTTGCCTTTTTTTTTTTTTTTTTGAAGATCTGATTGTAGGAAAGCAGCTCAAGTCTCTCTGCCTTGTCTTGGATTTTACAAGAGCTTTACAACTGTTTACAAGACTAAATCAGGGGTTTACAAAAGTAGACCTTGCTTGATAATAAAGTTGTTTCCTTGCCCCTCAAATATTTCTGGGTCTTATCTTTCTACACAGCTGCTTGTAGTTCAGCTTTACAGAATCTCTTGATTGGATTCCTACTGCCTTCATCTAACAAAGAAGTCTTTCAATGAAGTCACCCAAATGGAAAAAAAGAAGTTAAGTAAAAATTGTGAAAATGGATTAGTCAGATCCATGTAGGCTTACAACAGTGATTCCATATGTGTCTAAGAAAGTCTTTGTGGGTTATAAATAATGTTGAGCGCGAATAAAACATTTTGTTTGTCACACTTCTGAAGTGAAGAGTAGCTCCTGAAGCTGCCAGGTCTACTTGTACCATATTTTATTTGTAAGATTTTCTTAAAGACACATTTACATGTGTGTAATATGTGTGCATGTGACCTTACTATTGAGTTATATCCAGAATTTATGGTAACATTGATATATTTCAGCGTGATTTCGGTGCCATATGCATAAAATACGTCTTTAGTCCTGTGCCTCAGGAAAAGGTTGTTGTGTCAGTATGCTCTGATAAAACTGCATCCAGTAACATTTTCCCTGCAGCGTATATCTGAAATCATTCAAGCTTAGGTACTTAGACATCTTCTTCTTTATCAGTTACAGTTCTTCATGCTAGATCAGATTGCAGCAAATCTCTCTCTTCTTCCTCATCTTTTTTTTGTGTGGATCTCATAAAATACTTAGGCTTTACATGCACTTAACTGCTTTTGAAGCTCTCTAATAGGCTATTTTATCTGTGCTTCCGTTCATCCAGTCTGAAAACACGTACGGCTATTTAGCTGCTTATTTTAATGTTTCAGACTCTTTCTTTCTTCTTTTTTTCCATTTCCCTAATGACCATGTATCTGCTTCCGTTGCTCTGTTTCCCAACCTCTCTTGCCTATCGTATTTCTCTAATGTTATTATTTAAAAGGTAAATTTAGAAACAAATGCTTACCCAGGAAAAATTTAAATTAAAAGGTTGACCTTTATTTTTGAAGTCACTTAATGAAGTTGACTAATAGTCTAAGAAATCTGATTCTCTAGCTTCAGACTGGGTGAAAGCCTGTTTTTCCTTATATTTATATCTGTGAGGACAGGTGTTTTAAGGAGACCTTGACTAGATAAGCAGGGAGAGCAGGGAAAAAAGCTGCTCTAAGGCTCAAGCTGGACTGTCATTTAGAGGAACATGAATAGGAAACATTTTTTCTGCAGAACAGTGAGTGCTTTGGGCTTGGGGGAAGAAGGGCTGTGTTTAAATGTATCAAGCATAAAATGAAATGTGAATCACTTAAGTTTAATAAATCTGCAGCAATGATCTGTTTGAACCTGGCAAGAGGCCTGTAGTTAGCACGCTGCTATCTCAAATGCCTCTGGTCTTTTTCTTGCCTCTGTGTATGTGTGTGGAAACTGTGGAAACAAGGAACAAATGAGCTTGCATAAGAGATGTGGTGAAAAATGAGTACCAGGAGGAAGGTGGTTTTAAACTAAGAAGGTAGGAGGATTTCCAAATGGCCAAAGCGTTTGGGGTAAATTTGGAGTCTGGATGTAGTCATTTGTGTAGGTGCCCCACCTTTTATTCCCAAAGACGCTCACAGTTTGCAGAAAAACTTTCTCAAATGTTATTGTTGAGCAAGATGTTTATATGAGACATTTCTAAAACTCATCGTCATAGAAAAAGTTATTTTCTGTAGCAGGGGTACTCTCACATTTTACTTTCCCTCAAGATCAATAGATTTAACGTCATTTCTTTTTATGGTCTTTCTCACCTGCTGCCTTGCATATTTTGGCCTTGGAGGGCTAGGAGAGATGCCTGTCACATTCCTCAGAAGGGCATTCAGTATTGTTTCATTACTCTATTACCCTTCCCTGTTCTACTCTCCCAAGCCCATCTTGCTGTGAAAGTAAATCATGGAGGAAAGGGTCAGGTGCATGTATAATCCTCATGCCTGGCTCCAGAGTACTTTGCATAACCCTTCTCTGAAACCAAGAGGGCTGTCTATGTTTTGGCATGATTTTTGCAATGCATACACTGCGATGCAGTCTTTGGGGACTGAGATAGGCATTTTGTTTGCTTTGCCGTATCACTAAATCTCATTTCAGATTTGTCATGGGACTTTTATTTTCCTCTGGTTGCTCGATCTCTCTTCTTTAGCTTATAGCCTTTTCCACAGCTCTCCCGTAATACCAATTTGATCTCCTTTTTGCTTTGAATTTATCATTTCATCCAGTAACAACTATGGGTTTCTCTCTCTTCTCTCTCTTCAGTAGGGTGGGGGTTTTTTCCCTCTAAGAGAGTTTTTGTTCCTTTTGGCTGCACAATAAAATCCTTTGATTCTATGTGACAAACAGGAACACACGTTTCCTTTCTAGTCAAGATTAAAGACACCTGGCTACTCCAGTGATTACGTCTTGAGAGAGAGCAGGGGAAGGCCTGTCTCATTGACTTTACCACCTTCACAAGATAGTGTGTCAGCTGAATTAGCTGTACAGAGTGATTTTCAGCAGTAACAGCATGCAGTATGCCTCCTCATGGACTTCTGTTCTGAGATACGCAAATCTTACGTTCTTTCTCTTCCTGGCTATGTCTACATTGCAGTTTTATGGCTCTGGTGTAGGGTAGATGTATCTGAGATAGCTTTAAGCTTACCTGCTCAAGATCTGACTTCTAGACACAGCGGCGGGGAGCTTCATGCTAGCTGAAAATTCGGCCCCAAGACTGAGGTTGATAGATCTATAATTAGCCAAGGTTTAGCTGGGATGGTGACTTCAGTGCAGATAGCGCCAGGAGTTCCCCAAGTCTGAAGAACGAGGTAAAAACCTTTCTTTTCCTTAGTGGTGTTTAGAGGGACCTAAAGCTATTTAAGAGAAAAATACATTCATATGGATGTTGAGGAAAACTTCCCTTAAAAAGGGAAAACATATAAATTATCTGTAGGTATTGGTATTGGCATTTGTAAGTATTAGGTATTGACCTTTCTCCTTCTCCCTGTCTCCCCAAAAGAAAGGGGATTTTTTTGTTTAATCTTAAAGAAAAAAAAATCCAGAAGAATCCATATCTGGAAAATTTCAGCCTAAAATTGGGTGTTTTGGAACTGGGAACAGCTGGGTTAGGATGGAAATGCTCACATACCTTTGATTACAGTGACTGCTGTCCTCCTTGCTGTTCGTGTGTGGTTTCCACCAGCCTCTGTCACTGCCGTTTCTCAAGATGGCTTATGCTGCCCTGTGTCAAGTTCTGTGCAGAGGAATGTGATGATTATGCTTGGCTCGGGACACACTTTGTTGGAGAAGTTTTTCTTATGAGTACAAAATATGTTTAACGCATTATTATTATGGTTATGATCCTTGACAAAAATAGTCTAGACAAAGCATAAACTCTGGATCCAAAAATATATTTAAAAATTAGCTAGCCTGTTCACAAACCACTTCTTACCTCACCCAGCAGCTATTTATGAGAACATTTTATATTCTTTCTAATTCTAAACAATTAATAGCAAGCACTAGCCGTTGAATACTCAATTATTAGATAGTTATCCCCTCCGGTTTTTCTGCACATCTTGTTGCTGTCAAGTATCTTTGTACCCAGCCAAAAATGACATGTTGAAACAAGCAGTGTATATTTAATGCAATGCATAGAAAAAAAGTGACGTTCAGCCCTGGCTTTTATTTTTTATTGGAAATATGAAATACAGTAGCTGGACAAAGAAGTAAATTTGCTCGTGAAGAGGGTGGTGTTTTTTAAGTAAACTTCTTAATGTGTAGCTTAGTCACAGGCTTTTTTCCTGCTTGTTATTGACATAATTGCCTGTCAGTCTCATCTGATAGTAGAATTGCTGGGGGCATGGTGTCTTGGATCGTGTGGCAAAAACTGCTAGCTATTGACTTATGTGCATGTGTGCCTCTGCTCTCTGCTGAATTAAATGTCAGATATACTCAAGTGTGTGGGTGGGTGGGGGATATGTGATTTGGTGCTCTCAAGTTGCCTTGTCAAGAAGTGCACTAATACAGCTAATGGAGATCCTCAAGCTCAGGAGGAGAAGGGCATTCACTTGACAGCCACCATCCAAACAGTCAAAAAAGATAGCTTCATACAGTGGTGGAGACTGTGCAGATTTAAAAAGAAACTTTTCCAAAGGCAAGGAATAATAAAGGATATTTTGAAATTGTAGCTTGCAGTTTACAGTCTCCGTTTTTGCCTGGCTTTGCAAAACATTTATAAAGCAAAAGGAAAGGGGTTTATACCTGTGGAATTTCTAACCTTTAAAGATGCTTTCTTTAGGTACTGATTTTATTCTGAGATAGTTGCCACTAGAGGAAAAACTTGCTTTCTTTACCTCTACTAAAACAAAAGTTTCTGTTTTCACTACAGCATCTTTCACAGCACTTGTGTCTCTGGTTTTTGCTGTGTTCTGTGTATAGCTGTCATTTCCACGTGGTCCTCTGGAAAACATGAAATGAGCTTTCTGAATTAAAGTATCAGATAGCCACAAAAATACAAGAAAGAAGAATCTAAGTAAATATCAGTGAATCCTCAACCTTCAAGTCAAATCTTGCATCAAATCCTACCAGAGAAAAAAATAGCTGGCTCTGTTGGATTAAGAGGAATGTTAATTTTGTAGTCAATATCTAAAACATTGCTGTGTGGTCCCCAATATACGCTGTCACTGGAGGTGCTCACTCCTGCAGAGGGGCAACATAACCATCACAAATGCAGCTTCTTGGGAGATTTGCCTTTTGTTGAGGATAATGATTGCGGGAGGGATTTGCTTTTTTAATACACATTTATATTACTGATTTGTAATACTGATTGTATTTTTGATTGAGGAAGAGTTTTCTTCGTCTCGAGCTAGTAGCTCTCTCGTGAACCAGCTGAACCTTTAATTATTTAGTCATAATAGTTGGGTTTGTTTGCCTTTTTTTAAAAATTTCTACCAGGTGAATACCTAACATTGTTGATAGGCACACTGTTTTATACCACTTCTAAGTTATATCCCTCTTAGAGTAGTTTCTTCTCTTTAAGTTTCTGGGTGAGTTTGGTTCCAGCTCCCTCCTGAGCCATTATAAGCAGATGCTTTTATTGTCCATTTTTGTATCTAAGAATTTGTGAAACAAAATTACTTCGACTGACCTGATGTTATTATTACAAAGAACTTACTGGATCGTGTGATGCAAATAAAATAAATCAGATGCTGCAGTGACCTAGATACTTATTATTTATTTATGGGAATAAGTATATTTAGCATTTATTTATATTGTTCTTCAATTCCAAATGCTGTAAACTTTCACTTACTCTGAACACTGCTGGGAAAATAGCAATTGCCACCATTCTGCAGGTTAGGAGACCTTGGCAGGAAGACATAAGTAAGTGCTCTAGGCTACATAACATATAATTATCAGAACTAGGATTAGATGTTGGGAGTCTCAACTCCCAGCATTGTGTTCAGAAGCCTTGCTCCTGGCAGATAAAATCTGTGGATAATAAAGACTGAGGAGGTAAGTAATGATAAGGGTGGGATGATCACACAAAGCGACTAGGTCATTCTATCATCTTAGGTATAGTAAGTGTTTTAAGTCTAGCCAGAAGCACGGGGGGAGACAAGACATGTTGGCCTGCCTTGGAGAGCAGCCATGCTGCAGAAAGCTCAGGCGTCATAGGGTGAAGCATTCCTGTAGGAGCTTCCAGTGAGGAGGTCTAGCAAAAACGAGGGGAGGGGGCTGTGTAAAGCAATATTTGGCTTTGAAAATAGAGAAGTAATGGATAGATTTAGCAGGCAGATTTTTCTGCCTCTGATCTTTAGCGTTAATATTTGGTCATGCATCAGGTGCAGAAAAGAGCTACAGAAATGATCTGAAGGCTACTGAGAAAACTCCCAAGATGGAGCTGTTGTAAACACCCCTGCTCTCAGGAGATCTGAATGATGATTTTCTTCTAACTCAGGTTTTCATGATTTGTGTGCTATTGCTTGTTATCCTGCTGGATAGCTTGGGCAGATGGTGTTTCCTCAGGTCTGAGGGATTGGTCTCTCCACCACATGCTTGTAGTTATGCAAACTCTCTCATTTGTGTTCTAGATTAACATTTACTACAACATCGCTCTTTATCTCTGGACGTTTAGCTGGGAAAAGGGGAGAAACAGTGCTCTCCTAAAGCAGAGGAGGCATGCCAGGGACTTGCCCTGGTGATTATAGAGTACAATTGCTGTGCTGGGACCTTATTCCTAACACCTCTTTGGTTTTAATCTTTAAGGCAAGCTCTCGAGTTCCCTTTGAGAAGAAGCTGCCCTCCATCGAGATGTCACGGCACCACAGCCGGTTTGAAAGAGATTATCGGGCTGGGTGGGATCGCCGGGATTGGAGCTCCAACGGCAATCACGTCAGCAGCACCAACTGCAGCAGCGCTGCAAGCACCAACAGCAACAACCGCCCCGGGCTGCTGCCCCTGCCCATCGTCCCCTCCCGGCTCCCCACCCCGGCCACTGCTGCTTGCACCACCGTCAACAGCGATGTGATCACGAGCCTGGTGGCCAACTCGTCTCCAGCTTCAACTACCAAAGTAAGAATTTAGCTTTTTTTCTGGGGTTGATGTGCTGAAGGGATGTTAGAGATGGAGCTTCCTCTGTCCCTTTGCAAAATCTGAGTTCATGGTGTAGCCAAGAGGAGGAAAGAAAAAACTCTATGGGCAGTCTGTGTCTTTTTTATTCTTTTGTGTGTTGTGCATACACTAGAGTAGGTCTTTCTTGCTCCAAGACTGAGGGCTCCCATGCTTCTGAGAGGCCCAAGCAGAGCAAATGCTTCTTTCCTTTCAGCACTGCCTACATTTGGGCTTTGCGTTGCTTTCCCTGGAACGTGTGGTTCCCGCTTTTGCTTTTGGGAATGCTCGTCTTGTCTGATGAGCAAGGCAGAGCTGTGGTTGACAACAAGTGGATGTAGTTTTCATCCAGAGGGAGTGGAAAGGGTCTAAAGGGCATAATTTTGACTGAGTGGTGTTTTTTCTTCTCTTTAGTTGGTACTTTCTTGTAAGGGTCTCAAAGCCTCGTTCTTAGTGCAGACTGGAGTGTAACAGTGGGATTTCTATAACCAGGCTCTCTCATTTGTACAGAAATGCACACTAAGGAGTAAGAAAACGTTAAGTGGCAAAGAATTGAAATCACTAGTAAACTATTGGGCTTTTTTGTTGTAATATATAATTGGAGGGAAGAGGGTGACTTTTCCTTTTTTTTGAAAAACATTTAGCTCTTAAATCTGCAGAGTACAAGTTGTTATTCTAGTAGAAAGTTGGGGTTTCTTTCTGCATGCAAATTCAGGTAGAACAGCTGGGGAATAGAAAACCCTGGCAAATTGTAAAGGTGACCACAGCATTAGCAAAGTGAGCCAGAAGCACTGCTGGTTTTCTTTTTATGATATTTAACATTTTCTTTCAACTTGGTTTCATTTTAATAACTGCAAGTGCCAAATACAGCAGACGCAGACAGAGGGAAAGGAGACAATAAAGTTATTTAAAGTAAGCCAAGAGCAAGCTGAAATTTTACTGCAGTACCATTATTATATTGATTTTTTTTTCACGCTGTAGAAAAACAAGGTCAGTGCTGCAGAAGGAAACATTAGGCCGAAGTTTACAGTGTGATTGGTTTTAAAAATTTTCCATGGCATCTTCAAATTATTTTCATTTGAAGGAAGCCAATCAGATTGTGATCAAAACATATTTAGAGTTCTCCAGATGCTATCCACAGATAGATGCATTTCAATCATGCTTTGTCTGGAGAAGATTGAGGCAATTTTGGAGCCAAAGCAGTCATTTCATTTATCATGACCTTTGTTCCTGGGTCTACTTAGAGTCCAACGATCGTCTGGAGCTGATCAGCCCTTCTCCCAGATGTTCAAAACCATTTTGAAGCATAGCAGTGCCAGTAAACCATGTGTTTATTGGGGGAGAGGAGGCAGGAACAGCAAGTTAAATGCCTTTTGATCATATGCTCAATGTGAACTGTCTTCTAAATTACATTATTAGACAATTTTCTGATGACTTTCATTAGTAAGAATGTTTTGGCA
Source organism: Haliaeetus leucocephalus (assembly GCF_000737465.1). NCBI lineage: Eukaryota > Metazoa > Chordata > Aves > Accipitriformes > Accipitridae > Haliaeetus > Haliaeetus leucocephalus. The sequence goes on from NW_010973400.1 coordinate 2,112,356, forward strand.
TGAACAGATCAAAAGCAATAAATATACTAGAATGGAGGTAACATGGGACACTTTTTATTCTGAGAACTGTTAATCAGCTGTGTAATCTCCCATAAAATAAATGTGTAAAAATGCGTACAGTCTTTGCCCCAGCCTCTTCTGCCAAGAATCAGCTAAACAGCTCTAAAAATTCAAAACTGCATGTATTAAAGAAGAAAAAACTTTGAGAAAGAAGTGAGGTGGGTAGGATGAACAGAGATGTAAAGGTATGGTGCCTAGCAAGCTTCCAACTAATGATGTGAAACGATGTCAGAAAAAACCATCAGGTACTCATACATACTCATGTTCACCCTGCCTGACTCTGTCTCTCTCCTTCACACACAGCAGATTTACACTTGTGGTTAGCAATGTAACCAGCCAGTGCCTTTCCCTTGTAGAATCCAGCTAATGGTTAGGCATAAAAAATTAAATCCGTATAATGAGGAAATCACAACTCGGAAGAATAATGTGGTTGCTTGGTTTATTTTACAAAACAGGAATGTGCTGTGTTGCCTTGAGCTGTGGAGAGTTCACAGTCTACCCTCTGCAGCCTTTTTGTGAGCATGTTTATGGGGTACCAGCTCATGGGGGCAGGTGTCATCTTAAGCTAAATTTCTTAGTTCTGTTTTGTGGTTGGGAGCAGGATATTTGATTGCTTAGCTGCCCTTCTGCAGTCTGAACCTTCCCCAACATTATGGCAGATGTCACTAAACTCAGTGGGAAGGGGGTGCCCCACACCAGAGGTGACATGGTGAATAAAGAAAGTATCATGGTGTTAATGGAGCAAGAAGACTGAGAACCTGATTCTCCTTGTCTCTTTGTCCAAGGATATGGGTACAGCCAGCAATGTTCCTCCAGGCTGAGGACAGAAAGGACTCTGTGTATCATGCAGTTACCAGTTTTGACTTTAGCATATCTTCCTGAGCTGGTTTGAAGATCTGAAAGCATAGGGGCCAACTGTCCATCTCCCTTTATTTTGTGTTCCTACTAATTAATTATCCTCCCAGTTAAAAGTTTGTTTCGTTTTTTTTAATAAACCATTTAGTCTGTCTTCAAACTTTTGGTCCTTGATTCCTCTAGTTTCCTGCTGTTGACCAGTTTTAGTAGCCTCCAAATAACCGTGTATCTTTTGCATCCCCTCCATTCTTCATCTGCCTTTGAAAATATAGGTACCAAAACCATATGCATCCTTTCAGCATCAGACTCGCCATTCCCTTGCATGGCAATAAAACTTCTCCCTTCCTCTGATCCCATGCCTGCACAGCTAATAATTGCTCAAGAGTTTCTTGCCTAAGTGCTAAGTCAATAGTTATTAAAAATACATATACATGCCATCATCCTCCATTACGTGTTATCAGAGTCATAATCTTGTCAAAGACTGAAATGAAGTCTGTTTGACAAGATCTGTCTTCTGGATACCAGTATTGGCAGACATTGGTCAGATTCGTGTCCTTCAGCTCCCAATTAACAGAATCCTAAAGTGATAAATTTGAAATAGAGGGAAAAACTTATTTTCTCTCTGACATGTAACTGGACCATGAAACTTCCTGTGCTGGTGATGGAATTGGTCAGGGAATTCATAGATAAATGGTTTTAAGGACCACTAGACTATCTAATCTGGCTGAACTGTTTGGTCTTTAAATTATTATGAAAATCTATGTAAGATTAAAGACTTCACCCCGAGTTATATGATGTGAATGGAAGAAGCATTGGGAGAGAAAAAATTGATCAAATTAACTGTTGGAGAGAGGTAAAACCATCTTCAGAGGGAAGCTTAAGATATGTAACACCACCTATGAGGGGTTTGGGTTTGGTCTGTGGTTTTATGCTTCTGGAAGAGCTTTTTACATCTTTCTGTGGAGGGCTTTAGAAGGATTTTATTACTAATTATTAATGTGTAGGAGAACTTTAGAACTAATTATACTTTGCAGACCTTTGAAATTTATTCTCAAAGCGTACCTGTAACCTTCTTACCACAGATGCTTTGGTACAAATCACACTTAGTGGATCTGCCACATTTAAGTGGTTACGGATGTTTGGTCTGAGTTATTTAAACAAAAAAGCTATATTTTTCTGAGCTTTATTTTTTGCTGAACAAAATGATGATGATACTTTGCACTGCTATAACCCATTTCATTGGAGGCTGCCAGAAGACATCAGAAAAACTATTTAAACCTCAACAACCTGTGAGAAATAGTTTAATGTTGCACTCCTGGTATGCCAACAGGGAAACTGAGGCACTCGGAGGTAGTGATTATTGGTTTTTCTGCTCATTCCGTGCCACTGTGAGCAAAGTTCCAGCTTTTTTACTCAATTTGGCTTTTCTACCCTGGCGCTGTATCCAAAGTGTTGGGCCACAGACCAGCATGCAGAGTCAGCGTAGTTTGAAGAGATGAGTCCTTTGCTGGAGATACTTCCTCAACCCCTTGAGTGCCTGAAGTAGTCGATAGGAGAGTGCAATTCCTACCATTAAACTTCTGCATTGGGATCAATTTGTCACACTCTGAGCCCAGTCTTGTATGATGATTGAGCTCAGGTTTGGGTTTGTCCATGTGCAGTGGGGTTTTGGTTTTTTTTTCCTGCAGTGAGGTTATTTGTTGATAGAAGGAAGCTATAAAAGAAATCCATATAAGACTGCAGCACTGCTTAAGATATTGGCAACAAAACAGTCTAAAATTCATTTAAGGATGCTGCACACCATTCCAGCTATGTTTTCTGTTCATCTCAGCAGCATGTTCATTCTTTGTTGCTTTTCCGAATTACTTTGCGAGTTACTTGTACAATTTTCTCCATCAAAGCTCCTGTATCACAGCTTCAATTTGGAAGTGTTGTCATGGGCTGTAATTTGAAATTTTATTACCAAGAGATTTTTTGGTTATAGAACATTTACTTTTATCATCTCTATATTATTTTTAAATGCCTGAAAAGATTGATACATCAACAGAATCTGTGCAACACCAAGCGAGATCTAAATTTTTTTTCAACCTTCATTTTAAAAACCCTTTGCTTGGAACATAAATTGATTCTCAAGCCCCCCACCCCCGATTTGTTATTCTCAAGGTTAAACCTCTGACAAATTTTATAAAAATGCCAGTCTTCACTTTTGATAAGATTTTCTCTAGTTGAGCTCAGGGATAACTGTATAGTTTTAAGTCTTTAAATAACATAACTGAGATGTAATCCTGGCCTCCTGTATTTACAATACTCCCATAGCATTTAAGACTGTGTGTTGTTGCTACTGTAGTTTTTATCCCTCTGTGGTTAGCCACAGTTATGATGTGGGAGAGAAGACAGAGATGGTAAAGCATTTGTTAACCCCTCTGGAAAGTCAGGCAAGGTTTGCAGGGGAAAAAAATCTCCCCCACTGTCTTTGTCTCTGTGCATCACTGCAACTAAATAGCGTTAAAAAGATGCGTGGGGAGGGAAGAAAATTCTTATGTTAAAGGAAAAACAAGTCAGTATGGCTGAGGAATGCACAGTAAAAAGGAATAAAGTGGAACAGCACAGAAGTAAAATGTTATATGCTTCTTTCCTTTATGGTCAAAAAAAATTTAGTTCCCTCAACAGCAGTCTGTCATATGCAGATGATTTGCTGTACATTGCAGAATTTGTGTTGTCTGTTCTCTTTCGCTTTGGAGGTGATGATTTGCTAAGCTGGTGTATGGCTTCCACAAATATTTAAAATATTGATTAAGCAGAGGAAAAATAAACACGAATTGTTTTTCAAGTTACGCCTTATGTTGTACATGACTAATTACATACAACAATTTGCTCTGCAACGGTAACTGAAATTTATGTACTCTTTTTATTATAAAACATAAGAGGCTTGCATAAAGAGAGAGATTATAAATATTGGAATACAACAGTTGCTAGAAAACAGTCAAAACATGCAGTGATGAAGTATATAGGATTTGCTCTTCAGCTTCTCTGTGCAAAGCTACTCTTCCACTCCCCTGAGGGTTTGTATTGATAGTTGGCATATTTTTGTCAGCATTTCAGATAGTAGCCTGTCAATTCTTTCATCTGGACACAATATAGGAGTCCACCCCAAGTACAATAACAGCAAAAGCTGTGTTAAAGATTCTCCTGATTCTTTTGGCAAATTACTGTGATGGTGAGTAAGGTTTCAGTTGCTGGATGTCAAACAGTGCAACTGATTTTTTTCCAGGAGCCTATTTTTACCTATGGATACGTTTTGAAAATAGAGTAATATCCAGTTTCGTTGGTAAATGAGATGCAAGCCCATTCCCACCTATGCAGAGACTTGTGGTGCATTTGACACTCTAATTATGGCGGACTATTACATGACTGTATAGGAAATCAGAGCAATACCCAGAGTACATAACACTCGATGGTTTCTAACGGAAGACAAGAACAGGTTTTCCCTGACACCCAAATCACATTCTCCTGGTTTTCTAGGTTTGAAAGTTCAATAAGCTTTGCAGAATTTACCTTTCGGGTATTTAACTGGACACACTATTTAACTGGAGTGCAGCTTCTGGACTGTGCCTTCTGTGAGCAGTTTGCAAGCAAGGAAAGACAGCCAAAGTGTATTACGTTGGCGATGACGTGCCATCACACCAGCTCAGCTAGGGTGAAAGTGGCAGAGTGCACCACAAAAAAATATCATTATAGTATCCTCCTGGTATCCTCAAATAATTTTGAGAGCTGCCTTTTAAGGAATGGGCAGAGCTTGTACCAGGAATGAGAGGAGGAAACACGGAGATTTGAGATTTGATCGTTGACTCCCAGGAGACTTTATTTCTTTTTGCTATTTACAAATCGACCAAAAATCTCTGTAAATTGAACTCAGCAATGACTTCTGCTGAAGTAATCACATTAAGCTACTATGAAAAAGTTACAACTCCTGGGAAGTAATTGTGCCACCAAGGGACAAGAGAGCAAAGCGAGATCAGTGGGGGGTTCCAAAATTGATGTGTTGAATGCCTTGAAGAAGAGGAACCAATTCTTCCCTTTGAACAAACTGGAGAGACACCTAGGGCATTTTTCAGGCTTCTCTGTAGAAGGCTATTCTTTATTATCTGTGGCCCTAGAGAGGGCTTGAATTGTGCTGATGATCTGTCACTTCCTCTTACCACCTTATTTTAGTATTTTTTCTCAGATGTATTTTTATATATTTTTAATAGTGTAGAAATTGGAACATACAAAATGTGGTTTTAGTTTGTCAACTTTTGCAGATACTTTATTGGGCTGAAATTGGTCTGAAAGCCCTGGCATGCTAATTAATCTGTAAAGTCAAAAAAAGCTGCTTGCATTTTTTGACTTGCAATGTGTTTATCATCTGTTGAAAGAGCTAAGAGGTCTGGCCAGTTTCTAGGCCCAGTTCCATTTGAAGATGAAAGGCAGCATTTTTGAAGCACTAATTGACATAGCCAAGTACTTACAAGGTCACGAACATGACAGCTTTGGATAGAGAAAAAGGAGTATTTCTAGGCTTGGGCACTTTGATCAAAAAGTATCTTGACTTCCAAAAGGGATAAATACCAGTAATAAGAGTTACCTAAACAAAATGTGTGTTGGCCAGGATTTAAGTGCTTGATTCTTTGAAATGACTTAGAGTTCTTCTTATTTTCTTATTTCTTTCTCATCATCACTTTGTTTTCACATATATTTGTTGCAGATTATCCATTAAAATGCAGCAGGATATATACTTCTGCCATTCAGGAGGCATGGGTGTTTCATTAGAAAATTTATCCCAGCCTCCTGTCAGGCTAAAAAAGCCTGCCTGAGAGCTTCCTTGCCTGTGATTTGATGTTAATTATTAGAGGGTTTATTTTCAAGGAGCAGTACTGCTAAAGGAGGGCAGGTTATCTGAATTGTAGATGCATAAAATCCTAAGGTTGTTGCTGTCATTTAGGATTGTATTGCTATTGTCACCATCAAACGTAGCTACAAAAAGACTTTTACAAGGAATCACTTGGTGGTTTCCTATTATTTTTGCTGTCAATGCTTAACTTTGCCAGGTAGGCCGTGGAAATTATTTTCAAGTAAGCCGATCCTTTCTCAACTAGTCAATTTCTGATTTTGGCGTTGCATGAAGAGGGTAGTGTCAGAGAAATCACCAAGGGAGGGGATGAGTGGATTAAGGTATACGTTGGGTACAGAGGAGCCTGATGCAAACAGTTTGTAGAAGGCTGCAGAAGCGGTTGGGTGGGGACCATAATTTTTGTTAGAAGTAACAGGAAAACAATGGTCATTCTTAAAACCACAATTTTAATGCATATCAGGAGGAAAATAAATTGTTTGCCAGATAATATTTTCTTGATGGCATTGGTTTCCTCAAATTGCTGATTGATTTGCAGTTTTCAATTTAGAAGTTGCTTGCAAAACAAATGAACCAAATGAATAAAAAGAAAAAGAAATAGAAGTGAGCCAAGCTTCACCTCTCCCTGTGATTTCTATGGGCCTTGACTTCCTGCTTGATACGACAGTTGTCTATGAAGCTGATAGACATAAAAATAAATTTGGCCCTGGGAGTGATAAACAGTACATTAAACTCTGTTCTCTGGCGCCTTGTACTGCTGAATGCTGCACCTGCAAACGCAGGACACAGGCTGATGTGCTCTGGGCATACCAGGAAGCTCTGATCAGCCAGAGCTGACACTCCAAACTGACATTAAAGGAGCACCACTGCCCTGTCTACACTCCTGAAAATCCTCTTGAAAAAGTGCCAGACCTTTAAGAGGAGCACGAGGATCTTGTGACTTGATGGCATGAAACGTAGGCAGCCTGTGCTGTTTTGATGGAGGATTGCTCTGTCGATGCCACAGAAGTAATGCCAGGAGTCGTGTTACATCAGCAATGCTGAACTGCGCTCCATCCCATCTGAACAATGCACACAAGGTGCAAATATCTTCTGCATAAATGGAAATACAGTGACTCACTATCTTGTGAGTGGGCAAAACACAGGCTTATTGTCAATGCCTGCAAGAGTACTGTAGGGCAGACCACAAAAGGAATTCCTCACACTTCGTCCCGGCTCCAGTTTCACTATCTAGAAGCAGCTCTGATGAAAATTTATAATCAAACATTACTTTTCAAAGTAGCATGTAGAAAAGGATAAACTTGCAGGTACCCAAGTTATTTTGCTGGGTTTTCTCTTGGAATTTGAAGCATTACTGAATGTCCAAGTGTTGGGTAACTGTTCTAACACTGTTCTTGGATGAAATGGGCATTTTTCAGCAAACAAAATGCACATTTTACTTTGGTTTGGAGGAACTGACTATTCTGAATTCTCCCAGAAGTCGGTCTGTCTCTTCTGGTTTTGGTTGTTCGCCGCTCCTGTCAAACTGAAATGTTTGTAGTTCTTACCCACTACAATTTAGGGTCACCAAACCAGCTCACTTTGGAAAACAAAGCTTGTAGAAGTTCTGCAGAGAAATATATGCTGTCTGTAAAGTGGTGTTTGTGTGTAAAGCGATATGCACCCACTGTATAAATAATGAATAATAACTGGTAATAAATTCTTCATATCATAGCATTATTTCTTGCTGTTTATGATCCCAGGTCTTTTATGATAATCCTGAAACAAAGCACTGAAAAGTACGTGAATAATATTTACTACTAAGTTGTTGCACAAATATGTCAAGAAAGAGAAGCTTTTTTGGCTGTGTAATTTGAGTGTTTAAGATTATATACTGTTTATATTATAATATTATATATAATTAAAGTTATCCTTTTATCCCAAAGGAACATGAAGTGTTATACAAAGTCCATACATTCAAAACCACTGAAGTAATGCATCAAGGTACATTTGTCAGCCAGCAGGTGGAATACTCCCAAAGAGCAATGCTGGGCATAATTTGACCATGTGTTCCCCTGCAAATCCATATTATTTTTCAGGAGTGCCAGTCTTTGTAAGAGGAGCTGTGTTGTACAAGACCCTGCAGAAGGATCCAGTAGTTCATCAGTGACAACCTCCTGGTGGCACAGGAATTGCTCAGACACTGTACAAGAGCCAAGCAGGCATGGCTAGAGGCCATCCTGCCTAAACATGGAAATCCTGAGCAAGCTCAAATGAACAAAGGAGGTATATGGGAACAGGGAGAATCACAGACTCACAGAATGGTTGAGGTTAGAAGGGACCTCTGGAGGTGATCTGGTCCAACTCCCCTGCTCAAGCAGGGCCATCTAGAGCCAGTTGCCCGGGACCATGTCCAGGTGGCTTTTGAGTATCTCCAAGGATGGAGACTCCACAACCTCTCTGGGCAGTCTGTGCAAGTGCTCACCCACCCTCTTAGTAAAATAGTGTTTCCTGATATTGATAGACTCATAGAATCGTTTAGGTTGGGAAGGACCTTCAAGATCATCAAGTCCAACTGTTAACCTAGCACTGCCAAGTCCACCA